>NC_137141.1:23530136-23559150 GCF_949319135.1 Squalius cephalus
TTCAGGGTTATTACCCAATTATTGTAATTACTATAATAAGTACATAGTATGTATATGCAAAACAGGACTGTAAAATAAAGTGCTACCAAAAAATTATATCATCATTCACTCACCCTCATGTCACCTGCATGGCTTTCTTTTCTGTGAAGCTCAAAAGAAGACATTTTGAAGAATGTTGTTTTGGTTACAACAACACAGTTTTGGTTACCATTGACTTCCATTCTGTGGACAAAAAAAAAAAAACACACAAAAAAAAAAACACAGAGACATTTCTCAAAAATTCTTTTTTTTTATTTTCCACAGAAAAAAGAAAGTCACAACAAGAGATAAAAAAATGTTGGGGTGAAATATCCATTTAATAAATAAACAAAGTGCAGGTGTGGTCAGTTATTTTAATTTGACAATTTGACTAATTTTAAGTTTTATAACATCTGTTTTGTTGTTGTTGACAGAACCATATACAGGCTTGTGATAGTTGATTTATGCCTATGCCTTGTGTGCTTTATAGCGACTGAAACAATTATTGGTTCAATCAAAAAAATATTTTTGCTTTTGCTCTTTGATATTTAATCTGAATAAAGAAAAGGGATACAAAGGAAATAGATAACCTAACATTTGTATGCCCTGCAAGTATAAGCAACAAATACACAAAACTCACTCAGATAAATCACCTACTGTTAACCCCTGGCAAATTACAATAATAGCTGTTATGATTGCATGAAAATGTTGAAAGGATACAGCTGTTATTCACAATGCTAACAGCCTTATTCTTACAAGCACGAAGCATGAACCCTCGCAATCCTTCATTTTTATGTGAGTTATTTGAAATTCAAACATGTTGAACAACTGTTCAAGTACTCGGTCTGCAGACAAGGCCTGCTAGGTAGCCTGTTATATCAGTTGTTTTCCAGATTTCCCGTAATTAAAGCCTGACTCAATGCTTTAAGACAAATGCTTTGAAAAGAAAGCACAAAACATTCATTTTGTCCTCTGGGTGGGATGCACAATTTTTTCAATTACAGGCTATTGTTGCTTGTTTGGTCTGTTCATATTCTTGTACTGTTGGTAATGGTAGGCCTAATTGTGGCTGTCGGTGGTGTCTTCCGTTTTCATAAATATTCTCCTCAGTATAGACACTCATGCAAAAACTTTTGCCCTCACGATGTCAGTTACACCTCTGAGATGTCAGGTATATATTAATCTGTCACACAGGGCTTTGAAGGTCACTTAATTACTCTCTAATCAGATGTATTTCAGTAGCTGAATGACAGATGTACACCATTCTTACTGATGTTATTCCATTAGTGGTCTTTCTGACATACTGGTCCCTCCTTCCATTACATGCACCAAATGATTGTCATTGCACGATAACCGCTGCACAGGTGCTTTGTTACCGCAGTGCAGGTGCTTCTTGTGTGTTTGCAACAAGAGGAAAGATCAGCTAGGGCTTTGCAATAACAGCATCAGTTCACATATGGATAATATATGCATTATATTAAAACAAAGCATTTGAGAATGTTCCTTGCCACATGTCTTCTATCCGCCCCAACCCACACCCCACTGAACAGATCTCCCCCTCATGACCTCACAAAAACTCCAAACGCGTTTGATTCATTATTTGTCTCTCCTACTCACAGATTAGCTGTCTGAAAACAGACACACATTGCACGGGTCTTGTGTATTCCAGCACATCTGTTTTGAATAAAGACTTCTCCTGTGGTCTTGCCCTTACTTAGCAAGACTCCCTGGTTGAATCCAAGTCTAATTTTCAGTATGACACCCTGAGGTATCGCTTACCGGGCTTTAGTGGTGGAGCGGCGGCTCTTTGTGGCCAGCGGGTCGATATATGAGAGTGTTCCTGCTGGAGCTGGGCACAGGTGAAAGCAGTAGATTAAGATAATGAGACGAGTGAGGCTAGTCTTTGTGTCCCCTGCACACATTCAGCATGTGAGAAGGTGGTACCGTACGTGTAGTTTAGCTGTTCTGTTAGAAAGATGTACCATAGGAAGGGGCCATTGTGTACATTGGCAGATAATAAGACAGGAAAGATTTGTTGTAAAAGGAAAAGCGTGTCTTCAGGCCCAACGATGGAACCGAAGGTAAAAGTTCAAGAAGCTGTCATAGAACAACTCATGTTGATTGACCACAAAATGAATTTTTGGGGGATGTATCCCCCTCAATGTTTATGGTGGTTATGGCCCTGTGAAGGAAGGAAAGATGAATATTAAATTGAGTTTAATACATGATCTTTAAAAACATTAAAACACTCATTCTCATTAAAAAAAAAACTGTTTTTGCAGCAATTGGTTAAAAAGAAAAAATTTTGGATCCCTAAAGAACCTTTCTGTGAACAGTTCTTAAAAGAACTATTTTTTTCCCTTAGTGTCAAGAAGATTATAGGCCTATAATTTAAAGAACCCTTTTCCATAATAAAGAACAGGTTGTGCAGCGGACCTTAAAGGGATGGTTTACCCAAAAATGAAAATTTACTCAGCCTCTTTGTTTCATACCTGTATGAGTTTCTGTGTTCTGTTGAACACAAAAGAAGATATTTTGAAGAATGTTGGTAAGTTGACGGTAGCCACTGACTTCCATAGTAGGAAAAAAAAAATACTATGGAAGTCAATGGGTGCCTTCAACTGTCTGGAAACCAACATTTTTCTAAATATCTTCTTTTGTGTTCAACAGAACAAAAAAACTCGTAAAGGTTTGGAACAACTTGAGGGTGAGTAAATGATGACAGGCTTTTCATTTTTGGGTGAACCATCCCTTTAAAGGTTTTTCCTGGAGCATTCAATGCCAGTAAAGAACCTTTATTTTTAAGCGTGATTATTTCACAACTAATGTCTGTTTTTGCTGTCGTTTTAAATGGTCCATGCAGTCAAGAAAATGGACGCACACCTGACGCAAACCAAAAATAACCAAAACAAATTCCACAGCCAGCATGCAGCAACACCCAATGCGGCAACCGAGTTCGACTCTTGTCAGTGTACGTCTCGCCAACTGAAATAGCAGTGGTGTAAGGCTATTTCTATTTCAGCCGACCACGACAAAATCCAGTTCAGTGGAGAGCAGCTCTCCCTCGTTTTCGTGAGTCGACAATCATTGGAAGCGTGCACAACTTCGTAAGTGAGGGGCTGCCAGCTGCCGCCACGGGTAAGAGCAGGTTGCCATGGCAGCCGCGTTCGGAGGAGAGCTGCAGATTGGCAGGAAAAAGCGTGTCAACAATTGCCCTGTTGCAGCGCGAGAGAGGAGCCGCTTCGGAGCCGTGGACTCCTGACGGCCCCGTGCCTCGCGCCTCAGCCACCCCATGCTGTTTAATAATATACATTCGCAGAAAGTGATTGATCTTGGACTGTGTGGTTAGGATCAGCAGTCAGAGACTTTCCATTTTCTTTCCTCAAAACTCTCCAAACAAACATAACTGCCGCAATTAGTAAACAAATGTCTGTCTCCGCGATTCGCGTAAACGCACGGGCAATTATAACAGGTTTTTTAAACTGCGTGTGTCTTCACCGCGTAGAGTGACGAGCTGAAAACTGCGCAAAAACACAATTGTGTTTGACATATTAGGGGTAACAAGAACGGTTTATTTTGTCGACTTCAGTTCAAAATTATCAAGCCATTGTCGATTTTAAAAAGGGCTTAAACGAGTCCACGTGGCGGCCTACACTCTCTGCCTTCCAGTTCACAGGGTCCTTTTATGCAGTGTTCACTATACTCCCTGCACACTGCATCTGTAGTACACTATAGACTAAATTAATTTGGCATGCCCATGCACCCTGTAAAAAAAAAATGATCAATAAGTTGACAACATATGTTTTTACATTGCTTTAACTCATCAAAATAGCCTATTAAGCCATGTTCAACTTTTTTATATAAGTTCTACAAAGTTCAACTCATTTTTAAGTCAGTTTAGTGTAATTTAAGTTCAGATAACTTAAACATCCAAGTTTATTGTACTTAATTTAACTTTTTTACAGTGCAACGTCATCAAACACTTGACAATGACTGTTGCAATGTTATGTTAATTATTGTTCGTTATTAATTATTTCTTATTTGACCCATGCTTATGATTATGGGTGAATTACAAACGGCATTTTGCTCCCTTCAAGCTACAGCGTAAAGAGGAAGCTATTCCGGAGGTCCTTCCAGACGAATTCAGTGCACAATGGGGCCTTCCACCAATCCTTTTAGTGTGCATTCCATAGTGTGTCATTTTGCCGTTAAGTAGCCTATTTCATGTTTATTTTTATGAAGTGCTGCACAAATAGACAGTAGGCTACGCACAATTGATGGAGGCTACTGTACAAAAAAATATATATTTTCATGGTTTATCACAACATTTTTTTCTTTTGTCAAATTAACGTAGATAATTTATGTGCAGATAACATAATATTTTGAGTTTCTGACGATTAAACCAATCTCCTTCGTTGTATTAACTCATTTTTTTTTTTTTTTTTTTAATTACCAGGTTAGGCTACTTATTTTTGTTAAACTTATGTTAAACCAACAATAATGTTTCACAGTGTAGACACAAATAAGCTATGTATGACGCAGATAATTTATTTCTTTATTATTAATAGTTCAATAGTAAAATCAGTCAAATAAAAAAATAAAAAAGCGACAATGACGTGTGTCTGACATATTGATCCAATAACATATTGTAGGCCTTAACAGTCGCGTCTAGCGCATAAAGTAGGCTAGTGAATAAAAATGCAGGTGAATAAAAATGGCGATTACCCAGAATCTTGACGGTTTTTTCACAATAGGTTTTCGTTTACATTATCCTTGTTTTATGAATGTTCTGTTTTGTCATGAGATAAAATTGCCTAGCCTTCCAATCTTCTTTCCTTTCTTTTTTTTTTTTTTCATGTCTTTATTTTGTTGTAGGCTATTTTGTTCTCTGAGGTCGATTAAACCGATTGTGGGGCTGTTCAGTGACTATATAGCCTACAACTGCTTTGAAAATTGTCAAAAATATTTTTTCGTAAAATGCTGGCGACAAAACAGCCCGAATGTCCTCGGTACCGTGTGCAATCATTCCGGATTTTTACACCTTATAAACAAAGACGGGGGGATTTTTCCTTTGTGTGCAGACAAGTGCGACTTATTTGCCATACACCTCGTCTCTTCCTGAACACTCGGCTGAAACTGTGAATTTGCTGTCATCGGTCTAATCACGGTGGCATTGATTTTTGGGACTCTGGAGCTATATCTGCTCTAATAGCCGCACAAGTGCAATTGACTGGTCTGAGGATGACAGACTGTTAGTGTTGTTTATTTAAAAGCAAGGCAAAAGAATATGAATCATAATTGCTATAAACAACAGCAGCATGGCCATGGATCAGCGCACAGAACTGTTCGGGTGAATAATTAAGGCTAATAAGATGCATAGAGGTAGCACATTTATAAAACGGACACCTGTTTTAAGACACAAAAATAATCGATGCATATATGTGATGCGAGTGTAGGCAGGGTGATCATCGATGGCGCTTTGTGATGCAGAATTGATCTGGGCCGTAGCCTGAGAGGGGCGCAGCGGGGCTGCCGTTTGTTTAGTAAACTCCCATGAATCCAAGTAGATAATTGCTCTGTAAAATTGGTGGCGAGGGCAGCTTGGGTTCCGTGTTCCACCCACCTAGAGGGCCGAATGAAAGTCTGCATCTCTTTATTTTCTCAAATTATCAGAAACTATCGCAGCATGAGCACGAGGAGAGAGGTATTTTTATTTGTTGCACGAGGAAGGAGGACTGCGCACAAGCCGTTGTGTTGAAACTGGGGCTCGAGCTCTGATCCGTGTTGAGCCTCTGTGACAAAGTGTTTATAGAAACAACACATATGCATAGCTGCCCTCTTCCGATACCTCAATGATTATGTCCTCATTCAGAGAATCACCCCAGAGCGTTTGTTAAATTGTTGATTTATTTTGTTTTAATTATCCATGCATGACCTGAAGTGAGATCTTTTTTCTTTTTCTTTTCTTTTGCAAAGATCTATCTATCTTTATTTTGTGATAGATAGATAGATAGATAGATAGATAATTTTGTGTTTTTCGATTATTACATGTATAATTACACTGTTGACCCTTACCCCCAAACCTGTCATTAATCTTACCCATACCCCACCTCAATAGCAGCAAAAGTATTTTGTAAAACATAAAAAAAGTTGACATAAGTAGCCTACTGGTCCATATAGTAGTGTAAAACACCTAATATAATACCTACCTAATATATATATAAGATAATATAATACACATATACATTTTGAGGCATTTTTTTCACACTTTTCCATTATGATGTTTTCTCACCTAGGAAGCAACGAAAAGCCCTCATTATCTCCTCCATGATGTATTAGTTCTCTTTGAATGAGACATGTGTTGTTTACTTTCAAAACTGTAGACGATAAAAGACACCCTCAAGATGATATCTCTGGAGACCTGTAATGTCTACAGTGAGTGAAGCCTTTGGGTGTTGAAAGTGTGCAAGCTTAAACCTCTCACATCACATGAGGGAAATGTGCCATGGCCTGATACATGTTTATTTATTTTTTTAAACAAATGCATGAAAGCTTTCATTAAAATTGCTGCTGTGACACTGGTCCATTGCGTCCACCCGTGTGTGTGTGTGTGTGTGTGTGTGTGTGTGTGTGTGTGTTTGTTCAAGGTTTCCTTAAGCTGCCATACACAAATATGAAATTATTTATGCATCAATCTCATTTCTGTCAGCAAACTTGCCAAATGTTTGGAAACATTTCAGGTAATACAGAAAGAAGCTTCATGCAAAGAAGTGTTCATGCAAAGGTTTCTCTCCCCAAAGGAATCAATGACAACAGATATGTTTTTATCTCCCAAAGTAACAATTTACTGGGTCACAGTAGATCAGCATGTTTCCTTCTTTACAGCAAAAACATTAGCAACAGGGGAATACTGTCTTGACAACAAACAAAATCTCACAAAACATTGCTTGTAAAATAGAAAATATACAGATCTTCTTAAGCAAAGCAAATCGTTGCACAATGCCATGGTTTTCTTTTCTATTTAAATTAATTTAATAAAGATTGTCTAAAGACAGCAAAAATTCAACTCCTTCTATAAAGGGGATGCAAAATAATAGTCTTGGTTTTGTACAATGCTTCTGTTTTCTTTTTCTTTCCTTTTTGTACTGACAGCAATTTAATCAAACTGTGACTTCATGCCCTACTATTTGCAAATTGTATAGCACCTCTAAAACATAAAGGCAAAACATTTCACAAACAAGTTACATGGACCTTGATTACAACTGTAAACATTCTCAGCATGGGTGAGTAACGCATCACAGGGTGGATTCAGGCTACTGCAGCACACACTGCCAGACATCTAGAGGAAGACAATGACAAATTTAAGACTGTTATTTCTCTTTTCAATTTATGCACATCCCTCTGTCCCCCCCGCCCCTCCCCCCTGCCTTTTTGGCACTAAGAGAAATGGTGACACAGTAACACTAACAGATGCCAGATCATTCATCATAAGAGTAATATAGCTAAATTTACCTTATATTTAAAAAAAAAAAAAAAAAAAAAAAAGAAAAACATATGCTGCTAAAATGATACTGAGAACACTGACAATAGTAAATATAGAAACAGGGTGAGCACAGCAAAACATTTTTAAAACCTGTAAATTTAAAAAATGCACGGACAATTTAAAACAGAAATTAAATTAAATGAGGAATTTATTAAAATACACAAAATATTTTAAATCAGGCATTTTATAGGACATCCAAGTCATATTCTATTATAACATTTTATTAACGCAACACATTTTTTGTTGATGTAAAGAGCAAAAATAAAATACATTCATGTATGATTGATGGATGGATGATAATGGCAAAATAAGAACATTAGTTCAATTTTGCCATTATTCTGTCCCTGTGTACATTTATTTTTTGACTCAAATAAAAGGGCATTCACTTTCTTTCCTTTTTATTATTTTGATGGAAAATTCATTTTCTGTCAGAAAGCAACAAGATAACATGTTATGGGCATCTCACCACCTATACAGATATTAATTGTTTTCAGAAGTCTGCCTTGTATAATAAAATAACATTGTAAATTATCAGCGAACATTTAGCTAGTAATACTGACCGAGTTTTATTGCCAAATAAAGCATTGTTATTCTCCATCAATTGATGGTGACTTCTGAGGATCTCTCACCAAGGATACCAATAATGATGCTATGTTAAAGCATCCTTCACTATTTCTGACCATTTTATGTACATTACATCTCTATAGCCAGTATTTATGAGATTGTACCTTTTTTAATGACCAGTTAATGTCTGGTTATATTGAAATTTCGCTCTAATTCATAATACTAATACTAAATTCTACATTTGTGCTCAGTAGATATGCCACCTTCACATCTTCATAATAGTCACGTCCAAATAATACATGACTTAATCTCTCTTCCCTCTTTTTCTCTGCCTCCCTCCCTTCCTCTGGTCCTCCTTGAAGTGCGGTCACTCTGACGAGGATGAATAGTGAAAACTATTCAACGGGTCACGGGTTTGTGCACAAAGCATCAGAGGGACAGAGTTTAGGTCAATAGGAGGCACCTTAAACACCCTTATTTCCTCCCAGACTCTGGGTCCCAAACTCAAGTACTTTAATTTTGGACATGATTTATATAAACACTTCATATAACTTTATATATCACAATGTGGTTTACTTGTACACATTTTTAAGTTAAACTTAAAATAAAGTACATCTTTTTTGTAAACATAAAATCAAATAAAAAGCACAAATCCTTATTTACTCAGTGTTTAAGAACCTCACAGCACTCAATACCGGCATTATTGTTTCTTCAAAAGAATATCTCTTGCACCTCAAAGCAAACAGCCAGATTTTCTCACAATATCAATACTCCCATTTCCCCCTTATACCTTTATTTAACCTGGGAAAACTCTTGGAGAACAGTTTCTCTTTTGCGGAGGTGCCCTGGATGGAGGAGGGGTTAAGGGGACCAGAGTAACATGATGCAGCACTCAACTTGGGGTTAAGTGCTTTGCTCAGGTGCACAACGGCAGTTCTATACACTAGGACCCTTCTGTTACCCATTCATTCTCTTTGGTGCCCCACTGGGGAATCAAACCCACAGACCCCCAGTTTGTAGTTGATAGCACTGTGTGCTCAGCTAGCTACCCATATAGACACGCATGCTCCCTCAGATCTCCGCATCTTTCCTCCCAGTCCGTCCTGTGGAATACCCCTTTGATCTTAGTCAACAACGCCTCACAAATTAGAGCACCATTGGTTTGCAACCTCATCTCAAGTCCTTGTGCCCAAATCCTTTGGGCCTGTCTCTGTATCATTCTCAAACAATCAGACATCTTAACACATCTTCCTGTATACAATCTCCGTTCTCAATGGAGAAGTTTGCCTTGTTTGTTGAGCAGCCAAAGTCTGGCTGTAAGGCACCATTTTTATCAGTATAAAGAGTCCCCTCCTCAGAAAGCGATGCACTGATAAGATACTCCATGGGCACAGATGACCCACATCTATCTGCTATCTCTGGAATGATGCCACAGCCACCATTTAGAGTATTGTCCATTCATATATTTCACAGGTGTAAGGATGATCATCAAGAGCAGTGTAACAGCCACCACATTTCGCAGAGCATTCAATCAGGAGCTCATACACTGTTACTGAAGATAAACGACAGAAAGTAGCCTACACAAGTTTGCTGTTTGCATGTTTTAGCGTCAAATAAATCATTTAAAAATGATCAACAGAGAGCATTTATTTTATATGGTGACCATCTGCGCCGTTTGATCGCCACGACAATCGCTTTCGCCATTTCACGAATCGGAATGTAAACTCTTTCAATTATGATTTTAAAATGATACACAACTAGGCAGGATAAAGTCTCACATTCGTGTGACGTTTATGTTAATATTTATGCACCATCACGTAAGCATGCCACAGGGGTTTGGCACCTGTTTGTTCCGACTACCGCGTAAGTCCGTATATGTGTTCTCGCTCGCGCAAATGTTGTAAAATATTATGGCTCTAACAAATCCGCTTGCATTTGCATCCGAAATTAACAAAGGGATGAAATTAGCCGAGGCAACGTTTTCCTCTCTGGTTAAGTTGGCTGTCTGTCAGCAGCAGCACCGTGTTCAAGGCATACTGATAAAAGAGGTGGGCGCAGGGCTGTATGAATGAATCTGTGCGACACCATTGCAGACCCATAGTTGTACAAGATCAGAAAGTAATCTTGATATGTTTAACAAGCAGCCCAAAGCGAAGCCAGATAAATAATAAAGGAGCTTTTAGTGGATCCAATTTATGAAACATTAACTCCAAAGGCATAATGGAGTAATTAGTTTTATCTCACGTTGGATGTTATTGGACACTGCGCCGCTGAATGAAAACTTTTCTTTTCTGGCCTAACTGTAAAGACAACGGGGAGTAATTTTCTGCACCGGGAGAGAAGGGTGGTCTCTAATGCTGCTGGTGAGATCTGGATGTTCAGGTACAACACAGTGTTTATGTAGTACTCCCAAAAGTGTATCAAAGTTCGGATCCATGGAAATAAAAGAAATGTCAAACAAAACAAGCATTAGACTGCATAAAATAAAGTATGGACAAGGGAAACAGGTGAGGCTTTGTTTAGGTGGCTGAGGTAGATCAATATCTCGGCTTGCAGGCCAGGAATCTTGCCCGTTTTCCTCTAGCACTCTGCAGATCAGCTTACGGCTTGTAGACAGACTGTCGCCTATACCTCACTGACAGACAACCTGCCTCACCCCAGAAGACGGGATAGGGAAATATCTTCATTCTCTTCTGAGAGAACCAGTCGAATTAGTTCGTCAAAATAATTAAAGAATATATAGGGATAGATTGAGTGAAATAATCAACCTTGTCTGTAAACAGTGAGGCACAACATGGCTTTGTGGCTTCTCAACCTATAGCCTAGGCCTACGCGTGTTTATCATGGGACCGTTTTAAAGGCCATGCAGGCCCATCCTTCTCTGGGCCTCCTCCGCCTCCAACTAATAACCGAGTCGGCATTACATCTTCGGTGTTTGTTCGTCTAAATTATGGTTTCAAATAATAATAAACATTTGAATCTATTTTTTGTGATACGTACTGATATACATTTTGCTTTCAGATTTGGTCTTTCATAGCGTGCTGTCCATCAGGCCGCGAGCGGAAGTCGAAAGACACGATAGAGGCATCTGTGCTTGATTGGCCAAACCTTTCTTTCTTATTCATTAACAGTGGATTGCTTTTATCAGCCCCAAGTTTGGTTTATTTTGAAGATGGAGCCTCCTGGTGCTTGATATGCCAGTGCAACATTCTTATTCTTATTTGTTCTTGTTATTTTTCTCTAACAATTTATTGACATTGTTTTTATTTTCACTATATTATATTCGTTGTTATTACTGCATGTTTCTCCACAATTCCATTAGGTTTTGGAATTATAAAAAAGAAAATAAATTGGTACTCTATGATTCTGCAGACAAGTGTGCTGTTGTGCTACACTATGACAATCCGGGTTGAAATCTCTAAATTATAATAAAATATAGGCTAAAGCATATTATTCTGCCAGCAAATAATTTTGGACTATGTATAGGATATATATATATATATATATATATATATATATATATATATATATATATATATATATATATATATATATATATATATATATATATAAGTAGCTTAAGTAGAATTTAATATCTAGTTGACATGACGGTTGTGGAGGCATTAAAATGCACAACATTTACAATATTTATATTAACGCTGTAGTCTACAGAAAAAGGACAGCTCAGACCTTGAAAATAATGACTAGTTTAACAAGAAACTCACACTGATGTGACATCACAAATAAGAGCTTGTTGCATTAATCTATCAGTCGTTTCAGAGGCGCGAGCAAGAATTCATTACAATCAGCAGTCCTTTTTGTAAGCCTGTTGGTTCCGTTTCGGACACCCAACCCGCACTGGGAGTTTGCAATTTGATAGCACGAAGGCTGTGATTCCACGCATTGTCTCGAAGCTGCTTTTGATAGATAGTGCTTTACAAGTGAAGGAGTGATGTCAGGTAACAAGAAGAATTTTGGCACCTGTTGGTAACGTTTAAGCCTAAATAAAACAGCTAAGCTGTTTACTTAATAAAAGTGACAAAACCACAGTGGCAAAAGAACATTGGCCTAATATTTACAATAATAATAATAATAATAATTTACTTAAAACAACTATATATATATATATATATATATATGTGTGTGTGTGTGTGTGTGTGTGTGTGTGTGTGTGTGTGTGTGTGTGTGTGTGTGTGTGTGTGTGTGTATGTATTTGTTGTTCATTAGCCTGAATTAATGATATTACATCATGCATCCCAGGTGGTGTTTCCTTCTTGTGACTAAATACACCAGACTAAACATATTGGTTTAGCGCATGTCTTTTATGTGTCACACAACTCTCCAAAAATGGCTTTGGGGTAGACTGAACAAACAACATTAATGCTCAAACTGTCATCATTTATTGTAAAATCATTTATAATTCGATTGAAAATGTAGATCCAAACTGCAGTCAAGTTCATTAAGATATTCAATAAGATATTAGTTCAGAAGAAGGTATAGCCTACTTATAAAAGTACATGATATATGAAACATTCTAGCTATAATATATGGCCCTGGGCTTTTTTAACAGTAGGTTACCAGCAAATCTGTGAGAAAATTATTAAATAAATAAATAAACAAATAAATAAATAATGTGTCTTAGACAAGAACTTTAGTCATCTACATCGCTCTTAGCCTACAGAACATGCGGGGATATTACGGCGCATACAGTTGAAATCTTTATTTTCCCCGTTTTACAGTGCTATTTTGCCATTGTGAATTCACATGATTTCGGATAATCTGAGGCAGCCATCGACAATATTGGCAAAATTATTAATTTAAAGTCATGAATTGATACATTTATTCATGGTCACTAGCACGCGCAATTTAAAAGAAGATATAAACAGATAGAGAGAGATAGATAGGAGGGGGAAATAGAGATAGAAATAGAACTGGGGTGAACGCAAAGGCCAAGGGACACATGAGAGTGCAACAACTTCAGAAAGAAAACTTTTAAAAAAGAGAGAGAAAGAAAGAAATCAAATCAAACATTTCACAATTTGCCTTTAAAAAAAAAAAAAATTACTTAGGCTATTATGACGCATCTTATTTTTGGTAGCTTATTCCATTGGGGTTAACTTCCATAGGACCCGGAACACAAAAGGTCTCTCAGTGGACACCTTTGCCACTTGGTTAAAAACCGTAGTAAAACAAGACGATATTTAGACCAAACTTCATACAATGATTTAAATTAGAGAGATATTGTTTTTCAGATTTGAACCCTTCTCACGGTAGTCAAACAAGACTATATTTCTAATCTAATAATATTTTAATTCACAGGTAAAAAGTGGACAATTAGCTTAAGTGTGGTCTTTTAATTAGCAATATTAGATAATAATAATAGAGAATTTTGTCAAAAGAAGCATAAATATATCGCCTATTTATTAATTTGTGCTATTGCCTCTGTGTGTTTCTGCTTGTTATAAAAAGCGGCTTTATGATGCTTGTCATAAAATTATCATTAAAAGTATCTGGAATAACTAGAATTTTATAACGCACATTTCCGGAGAGACCATGAAGTAGAATAATTACATTTTGCTTTTAAGCAATCCAATTTCATCACGATACAAGTTGTTTGTTTAACCCGACATCTCCCTTCACTAAGTCTGGAGCTTTACACACACTCATTAAAACGATTATTCACGACCTGTCGAATATTCTCTTTCAATATACCAAATATTTTACTATATAATATTGCTTAAGAAAGTCTTTATTTGTGTGTGTGTGTGTGTATGTGTGTGTGTGTGTGTGTGTGTGGCTGGCTGTAGGATATGATAGCCTACATTTCACTGTTCTGACAATAGTGCTTTTTTTTTTTTTTTTTTTTTTTTTTTTTTAGAAAATGATCATTTTATTATAGGCTACTTAATATTATGTTAAAAATAACAGCGTTAGAGGTGGTTTTGATGTTACTGTTTTTTTATGAATTTACAACTGCAATAATAATAATAATAATTAAACATTCCACATCTTTGTGCTTTGCATTGTTAAAATATTAGAAGGCTGTTTAGTGGTTTAGTTGGAGCTAATTTCTGCATTATCGCTTGTGTTTTTTTTGTTTTTGTTTTTTTTGTTTTTTTCTCACAGCTTGTAAATGATATTACAGTTCGTATTGCCACAGTCAAAACTAAGTTTATGAGAGGCCATGTGCAAAGATATGAAGTTCATGTCACTACAGTTCTGCGTCATTCTAGCGCCCTCACTCTGTCTGGCTCGTAAGGCTCATATTACTTTAAGAGAGGAAGCGTCCTTTGCATTTTACAAGTATTTTAATGGTTCAGAGTTGGATCAGCTTCGTTTTACCACACCATTATCCGTCGATTGGCCAGAGTGAATGACCATTATAACACCGTTTTTTTGTGTTTTTTTTTTTCATCGCATCGCCTATTCTATCTTGGCGTCTTCATAGGGCTGTAGTGACATTTTATTAGACAACTAATACCAAGCAGCAAAGTTAGACTATAGGAGCCAAGGAAGGATTTTTTAAATGTGCAAACAGCAGAACGGAATATTTAAGCACAATCTGTCGCACGTAAGATAGGCTATTGATAACAGATTTGACAGTTTGTTGGAATAGATGATACAGGTACTAGCACTTTTTCAATTAGCTATGGGTCATAGAGCTCAAATAATTATCAGTGTAATTTCATGAACATGGCAAAATGCTTTATTCAATCAGTCTGATTATTATTTCATTTTATAATGTGCGAAACCAAATGCAATTTTTCCTTTTTTGTATGTGTTCTATTGTATTTACGATTTCGTTGAATGCATTAATTCTAGGAGAATTTTAGTAGGCTATACGATTATGATGATGATGATGTGCGTGCTGTCCCCAGTTCCCCTCACAGTCTCCCTGCGCCTCGGGGAAACCACGCCTTTTGTGTAGCCTGAGACTAAACCCTGCTTACAAGATCTTGTCAAAAGACACAAAGGAAATAAATAACTATTATTTCAAGTGCATTGCTTCATGAGATCTCCGTAAATGTCTGTGCAATTTAATACAAGCGATTCGTCTTAAAAAATGGGTCCACACAGCGTCGAACCGAAAATAATTCCCCTGTAGATTCCAATTATTGGTGCGATTTTTAGGCCTCGTTTCTGCTTCAGATAGATTGATCGCAAATCTTTAGGTTGCAAACTCACGCTGTTGGCCGGAAGCAGATGCAAACCAATTAAACAAGCTCAGAACAAACAATCACTGCCCAAAGATCATAATTTTGCTCACTGATTCCCACTGAAAAAAAAAGAACAAAAAATTGTTCATGATGCTAACGTGTTATCCACCAGGCTATATGTAGAGAAAATACTACAATAAAGAACTAAAATATAATTTGGGGTAATATATAATTGGAAATCCAAATGAAATGTTTATTGTAAATACTGTATTTAAATTATCATAATTATTTAGCATATATATAAATGTATCCATATGCTCGTATAAGAGACAGAGAGCGGAAGATAGGCTACAATAGCTCCATTAAAAAATGAAATAATTTTGCATCTCAGAAGCTACACCAAGGTAAATTAGCGTTATATGAATTTTATACTTTTGCATTTCTACAAGCAAAAAATATTCTGCTCCTAAATTTGACCTCTGCTTTTTTGCTTTTGTTTTTGAGTGGTCACCCCGTTTAACATTTGAGCGATAACATCTTTCGAGGAGATATTGAGTTCCACCGGTCTATTGTATAAGGCACAGAGGTTATTGCATTACCGTTGTGCACATTTAGCACAATGTCTCTTTTAAAAAACATGAACAAATCATTGGACTTAAAGTGTTGAAAGCTAAGTTGTTTCTCTGTTCTATTGCAACTAATGACTGTAGTGTTGGCGGATTATCAGGCGTTATGCATGGCTCATATGGCCTCTACAACCATGAAACGCTTGTAATAAACGTGTAATAAGCTACAGCAAAATATTTCAGAACAAATATTTCAGAACAAAATAGCGTAAAATAACCCAAGGAAATGGAATAGTTTGATTGCCAGGCACATTATTAAGGTCGCGTTGTTAGGCCTGCGATAGGAATAGGCTATACAAATAATATATCGACTGCCATTGTTTGCTGTTTTTTTTTTTTTTTTCGTTTTTCTTTTTTAAGCTTATCGCTAAAGCATTAAGGAGCCCAAATCATTTTTGTGTGCCTTGTTTTTTTGTCCCCCTGTCCTAAAAAAAAAAAGTATTTTTATAAGACATTGCAGGCCCAGGCCTTCAGATACCCGCAAACTGTCGCTTAAATGTTTAAACACATTGTTTAGTATATTCTCAGACAGCTACTAAAAATACTAGTTCATCAAGAAAGACAAAATGTTCGTAATAAATGTACTTAACCTACTTTTTTTTATTTTGTTCGGTTAACAGTTTAAGCGACAAACACGGGCATAAGACCACAAAATCACAACCATGGAATTTAAAGACGACATAAACAATCACTCAATATTTTATGAGGCATTTACTCAACACGGGTTACACGTTCGCAAAGTTATAACCTATAATTACAACAAGTATTGACATTTCACTAATTACAAAAAGAATGTGACCTGCATGGTGGTGACCACATACAGTAAATATGCAAACACAAGCTAAAAGCATTCATTACGTCTGTCCCCTTCAGAACTGTCTGTAAAGTTATGAATACTGAAAAAAAAACCTATATGTTGTTGTTTGATAACCATTCTTTGGTCTACAAAGAAACTGTATTGTTAATATATGTATAAAATGCACTATAGATGTATTATTCAGTCTGTATTATTAAAATAACAAAACAACAAGGAGCCACGGATTTGAGCGGGCATTGTGCACTTATAGAACATATTTATTTAAAAATGAAAATAAAACTTTGTGTTAATTTTTGAGAAATCTCACCCCACCAGTACGCTCATGACACGTGATAATACTGCAAACATGATGACTGGAGGTTGTTCTGTAATGTATTAGATATTTTAACATTTAAAATTAGACAAAATTGCAACCACTATTTAAATAAACATTCTAAAGTAATCATCTTTCCAGAAAAAAAAAAAAAAAAAAAAAAGAAAGAAAAAAAAACTCCACTACGCTTTATCCTTTTTTACTCTGGTCACATTGCACGTTGCTGACAGTGGAATAATAAACAGTTCCGCGACACTTGACGTTGGTATACAATCAGAAATAAATGAAGAAGAATAATAATAATAATACAAAATACCTGGAATTCGGCTTGCATTGTCCGTTCATTCTCCTTAATTTTTTCATTTATATATATTACAGTGTAAATTGGTGTAAAATGTTCACTTACAGTCTGCTCCTGTGGATGCTAGTTAGTGTATAAGTGGATTTGATGTTGACCCTTGATTCTGATGTGTGAAGTAGTCAGAAAGTCCGCTGGAAAGTCCGGAGGAAAAACTGGGTAGGGAAGGCCTTAAGGAGTCACACGGAAGAGAGGAGGCCGTTTGCGGGGAGGAGGAAGAGGCGGCTCGGGAGCTCATGGACGTGCTGCTCTGGGAGGTCATGGATGGGTGAGGCACGTGGGGGAAGAAATAACTGGTCTGGCCCGCGAGCAGGTTAACTGAACACGGATTCAAAGAGTAGGTCCCGGAGCAGGGTACGGAGAGCCCACATGGCACTGAGGCGGCCAAAGCGGCCGCAGTGAGGTGGTGTGTGGCGTACGGAATGTCTCCATTCACGAGTCTGTCAACACTCAAGCCATTGGAGGCCGGGAAAGAGTGATTGTTCCCCAAACTGTTTTGAGTCAACATTGTGCTATAGGACATTGGGTGACTAGGGTAAGCCGACGACGTGCCGTTGTAACTCAACGCGCTGCTCGCCCTCGGATGGTGGAGTGAAAGGAACGGCGACATGGGCCAATATAAAGAGCCAGCTCTATCCATAAATGTCAGTCCGGTTGAAGTAAGCCTCGCGCCCCTTTTAAACGCCAGCTTTGCCCTAGAGGTGGTCGATCTCCGCCGAAGTTTGCCCGTCGTGCCGCCAATGAACACGTCGTCACTGGAGGGGTCAAGCATCCAGTAGTTCCCCTTCCCGGGGTCATCGTAATGCCGGGGCACTTTGACAAAACATTTGTTCAAACTCAAGTTGTGTCTGATGGAATTCTGCCATCCCTGCTTGTTCTCCCGGTAATACGGGAAATTTTTCATAATGAACTCGTAAATGCCGTTAAGGGTTAATCGCTTCTCCGGACTCTGCCGAATAGCCATCATAATCAAAGCGTTGTAGCTAAAAGGTGGTTTCTCGTACTTGCCGTTTTTCTTGTCGCCTTCTTTGCCTCCTTCGCCTTCTTTTGAGTCCCGTTTCTCTTCCTGCTTCTCTTTCTCGTCCGTGCACGAGGAGTCGTGGGATGAATTGTCACTTTTCGCGCAAGTGTTCTCCGACTTTTGCTCCTGTACTACTTGGGCAGGTAAAGGAGTCTTCTCTTCTTCCTCGTGAACCGTTCTGTGGTGTTGGTGATGGTGGTGGTGGTTGTCGCTTTGAACGGCTTCGGGAATCAGACTGTTTATACTGAACGATGATTTAGGAATCATTTTGACTTCTTTCCTTTCTCCCATATCCAACATCACAAGTAAGATAGAGTAGCAACAACCAGAAGCAGCAGCAGCAGTAGTAGCAGCAGTTGGACTTCAAATCTCTTGCTCTGGCAACTCCTCTAATTAAAAAAAAAACACAAGAACTATTTCATGTTCCTTAAAAACACGTCGATATGAGACAGCTAGCTACAATTAATTACGGAGCCACAGACACTAAGCTGTAAAAAAAATAGCTTGAACCTTTTTAGAGACTGCAGCCAACCACAGCAGCATAAGTATTAACCGTGCAGCCAATCATTGAGCAGTTCTTAGCGCCTGCTCCAGTGCGTAAGGATACACAAGATCCACCAATGCTCATGCCTAGTCAACAATGGCTTTCATTTCCCCAAGCAAACTCCTACCAAGAAAACAGACCACATAACCTCAATCAATTTTTTTTGTGTGATAATTGTAGAGTGCTGTTTCAACATATCCATGCGTCCTCAGTTTGTTTTCATACCGCAGGGGGAAAAACAAAAGGGACACAAAGGTAGCCACAGAAAACAGGTACTACTTCCTGTATTGGAAATTTGTGCCTTTTAATATTCTACATGGAGCTATACTGCACAAATAGCTTACATTTGATGATAATACTCGCTGTAGAGCGACAGTAGGCTATATTTGTAGCATTTGCATTAAATGTATCCTTTCCGACGACGATATACGCAAATATATTCTAGGAGGTTATTCGTTCTCGTGTCACATTTGCAATATTTTTCTTAAAGCGTCAAGTCCGCACATGTATATTTAGTCGCACGTTTATGTGAACGATTTTAAACATAAGCGATATTATGACGTTCATCCACACAGTAAGACGCTATAAGCATCTTTATCCCTATAGCGTATGTTAATAATCATGCTACTAACTATGAACAACATCATCGGCAACAACAAATGAGGCAGTTGAAAATAACAAGATCAAGCACAATACTATTTTTACTTTGAATAATAATAATAATAATAATAGGCTAATATTAATAAGGATAGTAACAAAGCAGTAGATGATCATTTATTTCTGGGTGTGTTTAGGTTGTTAATTTAACGTGATAAACCAGATGCTATTCACCAGGCGTTCATAAAACAGCAAATAACAGTGAATTTAGAAGGTCAATCAGTATGATCAAAAATGTCCACATACAAACTTACATACAAAAGGATAGAGTATCTTCTATAGGCCTAAGTACTGAGACAAAACAGGGAGCTTCCAACACATAAAATAAGAACAAGACCCCTACACTATTTTTAATAAATTCTGAAAAGACCTACAGTGCATCATTGTTTTATAATAATAATAATAATAATAGCCTAATAATAAAAATAATAATAAAATATGTGTCATTAAGGACGCAAAAATAACATGATGGATGCTGACATCAATTAGTTGCTTTATATTTACGGTTGAAGTTTCTCTAATGCAAGGGCTGATATGTGTGTATTTGTGTTGGGGACGTTGCAGGGGGGGTGACTGAACAACAGACACACGCACGGCACACACGCATTCACATGTGCAAACAAATCGTACACAGAGACACACGCAAACAAACAAACAAACTGGATTCCCACAAGGTGAAATTTTTGAGAATTAATTCAGTCAGGTTGCATGTAAACATATCGTTTTATAAACATTTAAATAAATTAAATAAAATTAGTCTTTACAAATTCAGCCTGCGTTGTATCATGAACTAATTTAAAAAATCTAACTTTTAGCTATTATTGTTTATGCTGTTTTTGTTTTCCATTATTTAATAACCCTTTGTTTTGTAAACTCTATAAATAGAGCAAATGCAGTAACCCACACCTGCAATATAGGCTGTGCGATATAATTTTACTTCAAAGTGGAAAGTTGAATCAGACATTTTATGAACACTTGAGAATTATTGGGCGAGGACCTAACTTGTTTGTTGCTTAGTAGCCAATATAATAATATTTCTTGCATTGCAAACGTTGTTATTGTATAACGCCTATACATTCATTTAGATTTCTAACAAAAACACAAAAATCTGGCACTAGTTGCACAGCCGGCAATATAATATATTGCATATTTCAAACCATTTCTATCAATGCACAACCATTGTTGCTTTTAATGCACTTTGAAAAAGCTATTGACCCTTCCAAGCCGAAGGGAAAATAACAATTTGAGCGGATAAGATTGTGACTATCATTTTCGGTTTTTTTATATTTTATTTTTATAAATGGCACATGCTTGTAGCCCACCTTCAACAAACAAGATGTTAATGTCTCATCGACATTGTCTGACAGGTGCATAAATATCTTTTCGCGGAGAGAGAAAAAAAAAACAGGCAAGATCAAAGTGATTAGAACTAGGTAGGCGGATAATGCATAATATTCAAACTTCTCTCATTTGATTACAGTTGTTAACACATTGTCATTTAAATATATCCCGTATTGACGACACAATATAGGCTACTATTGATATATTATTTTATAGTCCATATCAAACGCAAGCCTTCCACTGTCACTGCAAATTTAAAGTTTGGTTTGCGATGGGCCATCAACAACAGGTGCAGGCCTGAGTCTAATAGTATCATCCAATTAATTAGCCTATAAACGTGGGGCATTATGGCCGATTTACTTTGTTTGATAAATTGTCATAAAAAAATATAAATCGGTCATTTTATTAAGCTATTAACGCTGGATCGAAAGATATCAATGTGCAAATATGCTAACAATTTATAAACTAAACGAGATGGTGTTTTTTTTTTTTATCATTTATTTATTTTAGTATTTAGATATTTATCTGCATTAAATCAACCTGAATGCATTGATGTGCATGCATCCAGCTATGTAAAGTAAAGGTTGTTTGAGAAGGCCTGAAGAGTGTTAGATACTTTGCTTAACGCTTAATTAAATTAACATCAAAAATAATTTTCTGTAATATATTTATTTGGGCTATAACATCACCTCCATCACCTACCAGCAGTAGGTTATACGTTTGTGTTAATGACAGAAGGCTGATAAAGTTATTTTTGCGCAGTGATGTGGGCTCTTCCTAAAATGACCTAAATGTTTATGAACACGTCGCTTAAATAAACACAGTTGTCACTTACCTCGACAAACATACGCCTGTGTTGAAATGAGAACTGATAAACAGGGAGGTAATCCTGGACAAAATCAATCCTGTCTGTTAAAACTGCAGCTTGTGTCTTTATTAGGATGCCCTCTAGCGGCGTGGAAAAATTGCAGCATGCGCTTCGATTTCAATCAGAGATTGAGATTTCTTTTCATTATAACAGAACATACAGATTTTTTAGCATTTCGTTTTCATATAGGCTACTAAATAATTTACAAAATACAAAACCCATGCAAAAATGTTACACGGGATGATTTAGGCCTATTTGGTTCAGTTTGTAAAGCAAAATAAATGTAGCCTAAGGAAATATACATTTAAAGTCTACAAGTCATACCGTTTTCAATCCTATCCTTTGCATTTTTTATAGCCTACTTGCACTACAAAATGTGAAAAGACTAAGAAGCTTCTGATGAATTAGTAATTTTAATGACATAAACAATATTATTTGCACCCCAGGCTACCATAACTAAAATCTTGAGTTGAATAAAATTGACAACGCGTCAAAACAAAACTCGTAAATGCATTTTATGCTGTCTTGTATCATACAAGTTCGTAGGCTACAGCTAGAAGTAAATTGGTTGCTACCTTTCAGAGATACGATTTTACCGTAATGTGCGAGAAAAAATAAACAATAGTAGGAGACAAATAAAAATAATCCAGGGTGTAGCCTATTTATTCATAATGTTTAGTGTTGTTGCCAAAGTCGACCACAAAATTAAGTTTACAAAGTTTTCAATGACAATAAAAATGAAACCGTGAATAATCATATTTTATTTATGCATTATTGTTGCACAATACAGGCATCATGACTAATAATAATAATAACAACACAAGTTTAATTGTGTTAAAATAAATAGTTTAAGGTTTTAAATATCCAGTTCAGTAATGGTCGCGGGAAATATATAGGCTATATTTTTGTCTTTTACTGTGCCTAAATGTAAAATATGAGGGATCACGTTTTTCTAAGTTATCGCTAAAAATATGCTTTGTAATATTGTTTATAAACACGAACACGATGGCTTTATAGGGTAGATTTATTAAGGACTGAGCGAACAATTTCTTTTCATAGTCTGTAGCGCCATCATGTGGCGGGTGACCAGGTTCATATAGTCATTATGAAGAAAGTCTAAACACTGCCAAATGACTTGTAATGCAAATCTTAATTATTTATATGATCTAATTGTATATAGGGTGAATTATGCAGCGCGACCAAAAGTTTTTATAAATTCATAATGGAGCAGATAAAAGCTTTATAGCTATAATCAACCTTTGAGGTTTTTTGTTTTGTTTGTTTGTTGTTGTTTTTTTGTGATGTGCTAAAATATTGAAATAATATTTAATATAATTTAAATGTAATAATATAAGACATTTGAACACAGTAGAACAAAGACACTTGATGACAGTTATATTCAATATAAAAAATGAAATAAAATCAAACTTTCTGTCCCATTTTACCCGATGTCCCACTTTTGCTGAACCCACCCCACAGCATGCATCTTCATCAGCATTGGAATCCTTAAAAATAATACAATCAGAGCTAAGCACATGATTTTTATTCATATACCAATATATATGCTAAAACTGATCTGATGGATTTTAGTTTTTAACATTATTTGTGATCACTCATTTGCTGTATATCTTTGCACATATTAAAAAATATATTTATGAGGTGTAATTTCAAGTATGTAATCACAAAAAAGACGTTAGATCAGCAGTATTAGTTTTAAAGAAAACCAAATCAGAGTATAATAATAACGATAATGTATAAGATTCAAATATAAATAGCCTTTAAAAGAAGTCAACTGTCAACTACTGCCACATCAAGTTAGAGGAGAAGGTGAAATTTGCTATTATGTAAAAAATCATTTTTTGAAAAATTTCATGAAGCTACTCCTGCTTTTGGACTTGTCCTTGGCTCCATTCTCTGCCTCATTTTGTGGTGGAGGAGGAGGAGGGGCGAACAGGGGAGGCTGGTTCCTCTGTAGACTTCTTGCATGTTGGGTCACACTCACTGAAGAGAAACAAAAACAGTTTATTCTGTTTCAGACACACGCAGCAAATGTATCTCAAGAGAGAGATTATAAATGTTATTATAATACATGACAATCTTTATCCAGAACATAAACATTAAAGTGACATTTTCATTTTGAAAGTCATTTCTGATTAAAAAACACTCCAAGTTGCGATACTAGAGTCTGATTGCCCTTCTACAGCAACACTTTCAGATGCTTGACTCACTGGAGTAACGGGATCTCACCTGAGTCTTGGCTCTCTCCTCCGTCAGGGTAGCGGTGTCTGTTGTAATACGTGTGGGGAGGTTTAGGTGGTGGCTCTTTCTCTGTCTCACAGCTCTCGGTGAAGTCTTCTGTTAATACCAATGGTAGGTGTTAAGCAGAAACACACACACTGGCACACATAAACGCACAGAAGTACTCAGGCTCTGTTTGTTCTCTCACCCTTTTCCTGTTTCGACTTTGTGTCGGAGACTTGAGTGTCAGATGTGTCGGCTGGCACAGACTCACACTGCTCTGTGCTTTCTCTACTTGCTTCTGTGTTAATTCTGTGTGGGGACAAACATGACAGTCATAAGAGCTTGTGAGAAAACGTTGTTGTCCGATAATATAATTCTTTCAGTAACTGATATATATATAACAACTATTAATATATATAAACTGATATAACAACGAAATATATATAAACTGATCAAAGGCAAATAAGAGTGTCCATGATTAAAAGTTATATTCTTTTATAAGTTCTTTTCAAGTTCTTAGAAATGTACTCTTTCTATTCATGTTGGTTTCATGTGGTTTTGAAACAACCAAGAAATCAAGAAAAGTTTCAGTTTTAAATGAATATATTTCCCTTACACCTTGAATATATGATAGAGTACACTATTTATAAATATTACGTTTGTGGGTTGGACCCATGTGACGTAAAACCTGAAATAACCTTACCTTGTCATAAAAAGGTACATTTTTTTAAGAGACTTATTGCCCATGACACAGCCATGGGGGTCTGCAAATCTCCTCTCTATGATATAATTTTTCTTTTCTGTCTGCTTTTACAGTAATACTTTCAGATGGTTGCATCACATTGAGTTTTATTTGAGGGAAAAAGGTTTTTCAAATATTAATGATCAGTGAAGTAGTTTTGTTAATATAAACTTCCAAACTTCAAAATTTTGTGGCCAGTAATATATAACTATATATACTTAAATAAATTAATAAAACATTCTTTTTTCCATTTTTGGAAAGAAATTACTACTTTTATTTAGCATAAATTGATTAAATGAATGAAAAGTAACAGTAAAGACATTTATAATGTTAGAAACTCCTTTTTACATTCTATTCATAGAAAAATCTGGACAAATATCACAGTTTCCATGAAAATATTAAGCAGCACAAATATTTTCAACATGGATAATAAGAAATGTTTCTTGAGCACCAAATCAGCATTTTAGAATGCTTTCTGAAGGATCATGTGACCGAAGACTGGATTTTAAAATATAGAAAATAAATGTTTTATGACTTTCATTCTATTAATAAATCTTTTTCTTCATTATGATATCACCTTGACATTTTTGTCTTTATAATCCCTAAAAATAGCCACATGAATTTCAATTAAAAAATGAAAAACAAGCCCATCACAGAAGAGGTGTTTTTTTATTTGATGTTACCCAGGATTGTCTGAAGACATTGTTGGATTTGTGCAATTCTGAAGCTCCTTCAACCACTTTTGCTGTTCTTCCTGAGATGAGGCGGCAAACAGATATTGACTGCCATCACTCAACCTAAACCAGAGAGTGAAACAGATTATAGATTTCTTTTCATCTGAAATGTGAGCAGATGTTCATGGCAGGTGGCATGAATCATCACTCACATGATTTTGAAAGTATGCTCCTTTCTTCTGTAGTAAGGATTGTTTTTACAAACTGCTCCAGCCAAGGTGATCGGTGGCCAGCGGGTACAATTCTGTATTAAATGACATGGATTAAAGAGGAAAAATAATCAGAGTCCACAAAGTCCACCACAGAAACATCTCCTTAAATTGATATAATGGCTCTTAATTGCATCTTAATGCATCATGTGGTGAAATTACTGATATAGGGTTAACTGCAGAAATAATCGCCCTGTCTGTCTGGATATACAGTTAATTAATATTAAACAGCCCCTCTTTCACTAGTGCGTCTAGCCAAGTATATGCGTGTGTGTGTGACCATGTTGTGTGTGTGTGAGCCATACCTCACTGGCGGCATCTTGGTCTTTAAACAGATTGAGTGTCTCCTCTTCCAGTAGTGCATAGACTGTTTCCCAGTGATCCAAGCCCTGATCCAAACCAACAGATCAATGTTACACCATTAAGTGCTCTTACAGAAACAAAACCACACTATAAACAAAGAAGTGGAGCTGAGGATGTCAGAGAGAGCTTTTTAATCAATATCACCATTGGTGTTGGTTAGAAAGCTTACTTTATATCCGCCTTGCTTCAGTTTAATCTCCAAGGTTCCCTCCATTTTGGCACGTTCTGCTGTGATCTAGAAAAATACACAAATTGCAGACCAAAAAGGTGGAAACTAAAACAAAAAGGACAAAAAAAGTGTTTACCTTAGTGGTAACAGTCGAGATGACTATTGAAGCGTTAGTAGAAGAGGGTGCTTGAACTTCTTCTGGGTCTAAAAGAGAAGACGGAGGAGATGACTGAGGGTTTTGCTGTGGGGTGGAAGGGGGAAGGTTTCTCTCCTCTGAGTTTTGGTTGTCGACCATTTCTGCATCTTTGGAGGGTGGCTCAGGGGGTTTTGATGCAGGAGGACCCCAAATCTCTTTATCAGGGCTTGATGGTTTCAGACGCCTAGGAGTGATGCTTGGTTTGGCAATGACACTGAGGGAGGGTTCGGTCTGTCTCGGAGTATCAACCTCATCTTCAGATGTGGTGTGGCCAGTCTTGAGGACATTGTGTAAATAATGGGGTTTGTAAACAGCACTAGAAGTTTCTGAGGAGTTGGGGCTGTCCAGAACAGAGGTGGACGGTTTGTCGGGGGACGTTATGGTATCTCTGTCGCTGGTGCTGTTGCTCCTGAAGCCTGATGCCACTGGTGACACCACAGACGAGTCTGTTTTACCACTGCTGCTTTTCTGCAGGATGGCAGACCTGGCTGTAGTGTCTTGCGAGGGTATGGTTGAATTATCACTCTTACCGCCGCTGTTACCAAGGACAGGACTGGTCAGTGAGGGGCGGGGGGGCAAAGCAGGACGCTCAGACGGCTTTCGCTTTAGTGAAGTTACATGAACGGGCTTGTCCCTGCTGCTGTCTGTACTGTCACCTCTTTGAATTTCTTTTATCTTCTTTTCTCTCTGGGAGAGCAAAGAAAGAGCAGAGAAATCAAAAAGGGTGAATCGAAACTGATGAATGTGGATGACTGCATCTTTAAAAAGGCATGAAACTGCTTTTGAATTTGATTTGAAAGGTGTGTTAGGTTAGCGGGAAGAATTTCATCTGCCAAAAATGGAATTAAATATTGAGAAAAATAAAAAGCTAGTATTAGTAATCTGTATTTTACCTGTGTTCTTCTGGCTTGAAGGGCATTAAATCTCTCACTCTGGGCTTGAATCATGGCTTCCAGATCCTCTTGCTTCTTCATTAACTCCAAAACATCTGATACTGAGTCCTGACCAACCATTCGATGCAATTAGATTTCATGAAGAATCAATTTTTTTTTCCCCAGCATTATGCTGTTTACAAATATGTAAATAAATTTCCCAATTCCCAAAATTCATAAAAACGAATACATAAATGGGTAAACTGCGGACAGCCTCACCCCATATTCCTCCGCTCTGAGCGTGCTCTCATAGGTGTTGAGCCAGTGCTCGGCCTGCTCCAGCTCTCTCTGCAGCTGCTGCAGTTCAAGGTCTTCCAGATATTGAGCTCTCCTTTCAGCCCAAGCCTCCAGCACCCGCACCTCCAGCTCCTGGAGCTGCACAAGACGATCCTCCAGCTGCAAAGACAGCGATAGAAAATAACTTTTTTTTTTTAAAGATTTAGTTTCATCTGCTGTGACCTACAAAATGCATTCATAAAAAGGTTCAAAAGGATCACTGTATTGCTGATGAAGGGAATTGTTGCATTGAAACTTTTCTAAAGCTCCCTGAATTACATTTTTACAGCATCCCAGACTTTTCAATTAGACCGTAAATTTAAATGTAAAAGTTTTTAAAACACTAGGAACCATACACTTGCCCACTTTGTAAATGTTGAAAGAAAAACTGCACATCACACACTATTGGACTTTCAGGTGGTTCAGATTATAACAAACCCACAGAAACAAAATAAAACATTAGAGTTCTAAAATCGTTTAATATCCTCAGACTGGATAGAATTATCATCTGATTTTGAAGCTAATATAATCGTGTGCCCATCACACACTACCAGCATTACTTTTGCGTTATTTACATACTATTATAGTGGTAACACTTTACAATAAGGTCTCATTTGTTAACATTAACTAACATGAACTAACAATGAGCAATACATTTGTTACAGTTTTTATTAATCTTAATGTTAGTTGAAAAAATGCAGTTGTTCATTGTTTATGTTTAGTTAATGCATTGTGAGCTGTTAGACAATATACAACTTTTGATTTGAATGTATTAGTAAATGCTGAAATTAATGTTAATTAAGATTAATAAATGCTGTAGAAGTATTGTTCATTCTTAGTTCATGTTAACTAAAGTTGTTAACTAATGAAACCTTATTGTAAAGTGTTACCATAATAGTATTTATAAATATTTTTGAATTTTATTTAATTTTATGTTTAGTTTTAATATTTCTACTTAGTAATTTACTATTTTTTAAAGTATTATTTTGTTGATTTTTATTTAAAATGTAATGTATTTTATTTCTCCTTTATTTCAATTCATGAAAATTATTTTTAATAGTTTTAGTTAATGATAACACTGCACACTATGTGATGTTTGTGTGTGAAATCGGTCCACTCCGACATATGAAGACTAGCTCTTACTTTCACTAACTAGCATCAACTATTCTAGACTGCAAATTGGGGCAAAAATCTGGGCAAAAGTTGTGTAGTTTATTCCAACCTTCAGGTGTAAGTGCCGTACCTCGTGACTCATGAAGTTCCCCTCTTCCATCAGATGTCTCCCTTCATTTTTAACCATTTCTGATTTGTCCAGCTGCCTGTCA
>NC_137141.1:23559350-23604350 GCF_949319135.1 Squalius cephalus
TATATATGAATCACATTACTTTATGAACTGGTAACAAACCTCTGAGAGAAAGGTCTGGATTTTTAGTGCTTGTTGAAGCAGTCGATCTTTATTCGTTGACTCTTTCTTCAGAGTGTCAAAGTTCTTCTTTAACTCAGCAAGTCTTTCACTGATCTCACGTGATGCAAAGTGTCGTCCTCGCACCAGGTTCTGTCCTGCCTCCTGTACAGCCATTATTAGAGGTGACCGGTTCTCAATTTCCTGCATCACAACCTGTAAGGGAAGGTATTAGCATATCAGAAGTGGCTCTTTGTGCTTCCTGAGAAGCCAGGACTACAGTCCTCAGGAGTTTTGAAGCACCAGTATTATAGTTACAGATTTCTGGACCAGACTAACCAGATGTTTTTTGACTATGGTTTGTATGCTCTGCAGGGAAGTGCCCAAGTCTTTCGTGACTGTGGCCTGCAGCTTGTCCTGAATCCACAGCAGCTCATCCTCTAAATCCCTGTAGAACTGGAACAGCAGCTGCCATGACTCCAGAGTTTCCCTGCGGGCCTGCAGCGGCTCAGCCAGGCCATTATTCCTGAGAAAAATGATTAAATGTAATTGTTTTTCACTCGGTCTGTCAATCAAATGAAATAAAACAATACCACACGTGCTAAAGGATTACATGTAGTATGCCACAGCAATAATGTGGTGTGTCATAATGTTTTAGATAACTTTACTGACATTTCAAAGCTAATGAATATAGTGGCCACATTCATAATTAATATCACATCTTTTACTTTCTCAATTATTAGTTTTTTCCCCTCACAGGATTTGGTCCATGGACCATTTGATCACCACGTTCAAACTATCTACGGCACCTCAAATTTTTCCACAGTCAGATGAGCTGTTTTTCCTGAACAAAAACATACCTGCTGACCACCTCCCAAACCCTCTGCTGTATATTTTCTGCAAGGAAGTTGCCTTGAGAGCTGAAGTCTTTGGCTATGTCCACCAGCCCCTGGACCTTCTCCATGTGTGCATCTACCATTTCTTCCAGGCCCTGCAGGGCCTTAAGCAGCCTACCAACTGAGGCAAGGTCACCCCCGTAATCTTTATTCGCCACTTCTACTTCCACTGATCCAAGCCACTCTTCAATGTCATCCAAAGAGCGCTGAAACTGCAACGCCTAGAGGAAAACAGAGAAAAGGCAAACAAAAACCTCAAATCCAAGATGATATTTCAGACCAGCGTCAGGAAATCTGAAAGTCATGGGATATGCTGGTGTCTAATATTCATTGTCAGAGAACCATGTGTAAGCAGCATCTCTACAGGATATCAGTCATGTAGAATCAGAAGAATGGCATGAGTTTTAGCATGCTGTACCTGATATGCTTGCTGTAGACGTGACTTCTTCTCTTTGCAGTTGCTTAAAAGCTGGTCCCAGCTGTCATCGACATCCTTTATTCGTGGTTTTATCTTGCTTTTAGCAGAATGACTGGATGCTAGCATGTTATCTCCCTCCTGAAGAAACATTTCCTGTTTTAGGCTAAACGCTGCTGATGCCATTTTAAGTCTGAATTTCATACAAGTAGAGAACGATTAAGAGATATTTAGACATTCTTTAGGATTCCTACTTTTATGAGGTTCTGCACTCTGTTGCGGTTAGCCAGTATCTCTGCCTCAAAGCTCTGGTGTTTTAGTAGCTTAGCCTGCAGGTTGATAGGATCTCTCCAGCTCTCATCAACAGCCACAGAGTTCTTCTCATTCAACCATGAGGAAACCTTTACAAATGAGAATTTAACTTCGTAAAAAAGATACTGATGTGTAAAATAGATCAGACTAGCAGATTTCATCTCTCTGAGTTTTTTTCTTCACACACCTCATAGCTTCCTTCCATGAATTTCTGCAACTGTAGAGATTCTTCTAAAGCTTTTCGTCTGGCATTGCTCATTTCCAGTACTTTGTCCTTCCTTCAAAGAAGAATTTTATATAAACAGTACTTTATAATGTTTCTGAAACCCTTGTGAAAAAAAAGTGCACTTAATGTATTGAATGTGCACTTGTAGTGTTTTTCAAATCTTAAAAGTATATTTGTACTTGCAAACAATATAATATTAATAAAATAAATGTAATAATAAATCACTTTGTAATAATGCTGGGCAACAAAATCAAGCTCCTCTTCTCTTATATCGAAATCCTCCAACATTTCTCTTTAAAAATTCTCGTTTTAGACTTATAATTTGTGACCGGTGTTTTGTTATGCTCTATCCTCTGCGCTTCATCAATACGTCATGTGTTGGGTCAGAGGTCACTCTTCCGCCAGAACTAGACTCGTGTACGGTCGTTACCGGAAGCCAGTGATTATAGCTTATAAAGTTATAAATATGGATATTTTTCTTACAAAAACGCATCGCTTGGCTTCAGAAGGCCTTTATTAACCCCCTATGGATTACTTTTATGATGGATGGATGTGCTTTTTTGGCTTCAAAATTTGTAGTACCATTCACTCCCATTATAAAGCTTGGAAGAGCCAAGATATTTTTTTAAATTTAACTCCGATTGTGTTTGCCTGAAATAAGAAAGTCATATCACCTAGGATGGCTTGATAGTGAGTAAATTATAGGATCATTTTCATTCTTGGGTGAACTAACCCTTTAAGTATATGCTTTTAAATATTATTTCTGTAATAAGTACTCTTTTTAAAAGTGTGCTGAAGTGTAATTCTTTTTTACAAGGGAAGTGAGTTTTGTTTGCTCACTGCATACCTGAACAGAATAGCTTTGGCCTTCTTCTTGATGTTGTCAGAGTCATAGTGCTGTGCCTGTATGAGCTGTTGAGCAAATCTGTCCACCTCCGCCACCTGCTCCATCTGAGCTTCTAGAGAGTTCTCAAACAGAGCGTGCTTCCTCTGAAGAGCCTCCACCTCTGAGAGTGAACCCTGCAATGACAGTGTGAAACATCATTCAGCATCCAATTCCAAAGTTACAGAGGATAAAACACCCAAGGACGTTTTGTTTTTTAATAAGGTGAAATGTTACTCTGCCTTTTTAATGGGGTCCAAGAATTGAAGCTCTTACCCCAAGATTTTCATTGATCAAGAAAGCCTCCCTGTTACTCATCCAGCTCTCAGTCTGGGCAGCATAGCCCAGGAATATCTGCAACCAATCAATATCTCATTATGCTCCACATAATACCTCACAAATACTCTAGAATAAACAGAACCTTAATGAAGCAAAACAACCTGCTGCTTTGTTAAGTCACCTGGAGCTTCAGTGCTTGATCCAGAGTGTTCTTTCGGTCCTCCCAAGATTTAGCTAGCTTTGCTTTGGCATCCTCCAGCTTGCTTAGGGCTTCTTTAATCTCGGCTGAATCACTGTGTCCAGATTTCACAAGATTCTGTCCAAAACTCCTAACTGAATCTATACGCTCACTGCGGGCATCAATCTCAGCCTGCAATCATTAAATGTTAATACAGTATAACACAAGTCTGCAATCATCTAACAGTATGTAGTACAATGTACTATGACAAATCACTTGTGATGTTCCTAATTTTTAAGTCGTTTTGGATCAAAGCGTCTGATAAATGAATAAAGGTAAATGTATTTGTTTTAGCTTTGTATTTCTTGACAGAAAAATATAAGAACACACAAAACAAAAACAATCTGCAATTTTTTTAAATACCTTCCAGTTTTGGTGCTCTAGTATGAAACTCTCAGCTTCAGTCTTATTCTTTGGCAGGCCGTTCTTCGCCATCTCATCGCTTTGCTTCAGGGTCCAGTCCAACAGAAGGCGCTGGTTAGCTTTGAATAGTTGCAGCTGATGAGACTCTTGCAACCGTTCCTTCCTACACAACAAAAGTATATTCTTTCTCATTATGTATATTTTATATTCATTTTTACCATGTTATTATTATCATTATAAATTAAGAATAAAGCAACTAATGGCAGCATACCTTCGTTTGATTTCCTTGTCCAGCTTCACTAAAGCAATGTTGACCTCTTCCTGCTTCTTTCTAAGTTTGTCAGACAGATCACAGTGTCTCCTCAACCGATCTTTAGTGTCCTTCTCCAGGGCCTGGTTTTACAAATTAGACCAATTGTGTTCTTTGTAACCCTTCTTGTAAGCAGACTAGCTTTAGTGTTTTACACTACAGCATATAATGCACCATGAAGGGTTCATTTAAAGGCTTTTCTACTTACAGCAGTTACTTTATTGGAAGGTGCTGAGAGATTTTCTATAAAGCCTTTAACCACAAAGCTAGCACACACAATAGATATTGTATAGGACGTGCTACCCACAGTGCACTGATTAATATGGATGAATGTGTTCTTTGTATAACAGCTGTCCAGTCTACTCACAGAGCCTCTCTCCTGGATGACTCTGGCCTCCCTCTCCATCTCCTCGTGCCTGCGAATGAGGTTTTCCACACTCTCCACATCCACTCCACAGCCCTGACCCTGGAGCAGTAGCATCTGTGGCCGAATTAAATTTAATTTAATTTAATTTAATTTAATTTAATTTAATTTAATTTAATTTAATTTAATTTAATTTAATTTAATTTAAATTTTATTAAATTAAATTAAATTAAATGTAATCAATCATACATTAAATGAAGAATATTTCATAAAATATATTTAAGATATTGTTTTATTGTAAAATTAAATATTAAATAATTTCAATTGCATGTATGTATTTTCATCAAAATGAAAGGACTAGAGACATTTAAGCAGTTACTGTATAATCTTGCCGATTTGAAAAAAGGAATGCTTAATTTCACTGAGTATTATATTGGGTTCCAACCCAAAGTTGAGTTCAGATTCCAATGCATATAATTTGATATAATTTCCAATGCTATACTCTCTCTCTCTCTCTCACCTTCTCTCCAGCTCTGTCCCGGACTTCCTCCAGCTCTCGAATCAAGGCGTGGACTTCTAGCGCTTCCTCCAGCTTCCTCTTATAGCTGCTCAGGTTGCCATGGAAATTACTCCATCTGTTGGGAAGGCGACAAGAAAGTCAAAACAAACAACAATATGCAAGATATAACAGAGGACAAGTGTATTTTCTTAATTGAACATGGATCTCAGCTGAAATATAGGAGGATGTACCGTTCATTGAGCTGCTGCCTACGCTTTTTCACAGTCGCCAACTCATCACTGTTCTGTCTCTCTAGCCGGGCTGCCAGAGTGTTGATTGTCTTGATGTGAGCATCATCAACAGTCACATCCTAAGGGATGAAAACTACTTAGTGAAAGAATGTTACTGCACTAAGCAATATGCTGTATACTGACGTTATATATTACAATGCAATTTCAGTAAACTGAGTAGTTATTGTGTTTTTCTTTAAGTTAACATTTGCTTATTCAAGCAGAACACTAGACTTACTCCAGAACCTGAGCCTCCGAATTCACTGAGCTTCTTCAGCAGTTGCTGACCATGTTCATAATCCTCTCCAACATCACCAATATTTATCATCACCTCCTATACAGCAAAGAAACTGAGGTAAGTGAAACCAAACATTGACTGGTATACCAATTCTGTTAATCAAGGCTTGTTTTCAGCAAATTGTAATGGAATGGCTGTATTTATTCACCTTTTGCCTAATCCAAACTTCAACTTGCTCCACTTTCTGCAGGAACTCAAGAAAATCACGGTTATCCTCAAGAACTTTTCCACGGACTGCAACTGCTTGCTTCAGAGCTTCCCAATGAGAGATCAGTGCAGAAATGGTCTGCCGGATCTCTTTTGATTTTGGGTGCCGCATGGCCACCAGTTCATTTCCAGCCTTGTGACAAGTACACAACAAACTATGTTAAATATATTTATGAAGACCAAAAGAAGAATAAATAAATATAGGATTATCTCTTACTGACTACTGAACCACCTTGTGACTTTAGTACAGTGACTCACCTGCTGGACAGATTCAATGATATTTCCATGGGCCAGAATCTCTGCTTCAAACACCTGATGCCTCTGCAGTATCTTCATTTTAGTCTGAAGGTTGCTCATGTCCATTTTGGAGTCTTCTTGTATCTTGTTCATACGGTCTGTGATCCATTCCTCTGCCTAAAATACAAATAAATATCACAAACCAACCAATTAAAATTGTTTGTTTCTATATGTTTAAGGTCACCAAGAAATGAGAAGTACCTCTGACACATCTCGGTTGAAAATACAGAGAAGCTTCGAGATCTCAAGATCCTCTCTGCGTTTTTCAGACAGATCTTTAATGCGCTCTCTCCTCTCCTGGAGAGCTTTCAGTTTGTTCCTAATGTTGCTGCTTTTTTCTCCCTTCAAACCTTCTGTCCTTAAGCGCTCCGCTGACTCCTGAAGAGCCACCATCTACACAACATGATAAGATTTTCTTAGCCTGAAAATGTCACATTGTGTTAAATGCTTCATACCATACTACAGGCTGAAGACAACCAACCAACCTTGTCTTCCTGAGAATTAAGAAGTTTTTCAAAGGCTTCATGGCGTTTAATCAAAGTTTCTACATCGTCCACTGTCGTTCCCAAAGCACTGTTCTTCAACTGGATCTGCAAGTAAACATGTTGTTAGCTTTAACAATATGAATGTCTAACTACAAACTTGACTCTAAAATGAACTATCTAATACTATATAGATATTTATTCAAGAGGTCACCTAACCAGATTTTACATGTTCAAATGTAAATGAAAGTAATTCCTGCTAGTTTACAGGAGCACTAACCTCTTGAGAGTTGGAGATTTTTTCCATGTACTCTGTGTCTCTATAAAACACCTGCTCCAGATATGTGTTCTCCAGCCATTTCTGCTTGGACTGCCAGTTATCAGAAAGCGTCTCTTTCTCTTCTTGCAGAGCTTTCAGTTTCTCTTGGATCTGATAGCCACACAGTGTTTAAACATATATTTGGTATGTATTATATTTGCATCTCTCATGTCAATTTGATAAATAATATTACAGTTTGCAATGTTGTAGTATAAACCAGGCAAAATTGTAAGTTTCTCACTTCTCTAGCATTAGGCATGTCATGCCCCAGTTGGTCCTGGCCCATGGATATTGCCTGGGCATACGTCTCCTCATGTGCCACAATCTCAGCCCAGAGCTGCTGGTGCTGGAACAACTGCAGATCACAGGTAGCAACGTCTCGGATGGACTCCTCTGCCTTCATCCCACTCAGCACCTGGGAGCACCAGAGGGAGTAGTCCTGTGCCTGGAGAACAAGGCAATATAAAATGGTTATGAATTAGTTTTCAACCAATATTTTCCACCAAATCAAACCTTGGAGTTTTTTGGAATCTTCTTTAAAAATGTACTATGAACTGAGTGTAGGCTACCGTGTTGAGGAACATGTAGCGGTCCTTAGCTGACTGCAGCTCCTCCTCCCTCTGCTCCATGTGCATACGGAGACTTTCCCAGCTCTCCACCACCTCCTGCTGCAGCTCCTGCAACTCCACCCTCAGCTCAGGAGAGCACATGTCCAGAATGGTGTCAGTTTCATCCAACAGCTCCTGAAGCTGTAGAAAATCACAAAATCTAAACACTGAAGCTAAGAAAGAGTTCTATGTGAGCATTTGTAAATTATGTATTTATTTATTTGCGAATTATATCATTCATTCCTTCCACTTATACATTTTATTTTAAGTTTTAGATTTTCACAGAAGATCTCTTGTTCCTCGTCAGAATGTAACTGAAGGCGACCAATCAAACAGCAGCGCAGGTAAAGCTACTAGGCTCTATTAGGCTCTACTAGTAAAGCTACTAGGATATATATATATATATATACATATACATATACATATACACATATATATATATATATATATATATATATATATATATATATATATATACATATACATAGTTATTGCAGCAATAAACAACTTAACGGTGCACTCAGTAGTTTTTCACTTTGCACAAAAGCATCCATGCAACCCACTAGGTGTCAGTATAATGTTACTCCAAGAATGATAGCCATTTCAACAGTGCAATTACTGAGCACACCTGTAATGAATGCTCTCTCTCTCTGTACCTGTTGCTCTGTTACAGCCAGCTCATGTACAAGAGCTTCGTGTTTCCGTAGCTGTGACAGCACCCCCTTCAGATCTTTGGCTATGTCATCAGGAATGCTTTTGTTCCTCTCCTGGTACAAGATAAGTGACATGTAACCACAAGGGCAGTTATGTTTATCATATTATTCAACAGCATGACTTTATTGCACAGCTGGACCGATACCTTTATCTGTCCTAGCGCATCAGTCAGGTCTTTGTAGAATTTGTGACATTCCTCAGATTTACGTAGCTTTTCTTTACGATCTTTGGATAAGTTCTGCAGCTCTTCCCATAATGCTCTGTCATTCATACAATAGACTTCATGTAAGTATGAACTATAAATTATATATATAGATTGCACAAATATGTAACTATATACACAGGTCTGACACATCACAAACAAAAATGAATTTGAAATTACTCTATTTGTTAGTTTATAATATTTTGTTTATATATAATTTTCCTTATCACATGCCATTACCTGAGTAGATTCTGTGTTTCTCGGATGAAGCTGCTCTCAGGGTGATTAGTTTTGATGAGTTTGTCAGCCAACTCTTCACAGGTGTGCATCCTCTCCAGTCCCACCTCCAGCTGCTTTAAGAATACCTCAAATCTCCCACGCAGTTGCTATCATGAAACAAGAGGTGCTTAGACAGATCCTGATCAGACAACATGCATAACGGTTTGTCTAATCCTGAAGATACTGGATTCAATTTACGAATCATATTGAAATTTTAAGGAATATGAACAATTAAAATAAGGTTTTACATAATGATGCCAAGGTCCCCTAAAATATGATAATTGCTAGGGACAAATAATAAGTGTGAAAATAATAAATGATAATAAGATTAAAGAAATAAAATAATGAGAAAATAATGTGTGATATTGTAAATAATTAAATAATTGGCTTTTATATTGTCACCGTACTAAAGCTAAAGAAACGTTATTAAAATATTATCTGTCTTTCTATACCCACTATTGCATTAATATTAAATAAAACAATTTGTGATTTTGTTTTATATAATGAAACAGTAATAATATAAAAATTCAGAAAATGTGCTAAATATATACATATATTAACATCTTAATTAAACATGACAAAGTCATTAGACCCCAACCAATTAAAGTACAGTGCAAAGTAGTTTGAAGGTAAATATGCAGGACAGTGACAAATCTTTGGACAGGTGGTCTGACACAGATAGCTAATCTCACCAGTGCGTTTTCATAATCACTCCCAAAGTCTTTAGAAGCAGCAATCTGTGTCTGCTGAGCGATCCATTCCTCCAATTCAGCAGACTCACGTTTAAATTCATGTAGGTTTAGGGTCTCTCTAAGCCTCTGTTCTCTGTTGTAATGAGACATGTTTGTTTTAACACGCCAAAGAAACATGATGGTGTGAACATTTGTTAGCTGTCCTGTTTCATCTACTGATTGTTATTTTACCTGACTGTCGCTGAGTGCTGAACCTCACTTAGCTTAGATTTAATGTGGTTGTAGGGCTTGTTCAACTCCTCTAAACCCCACATACGTACAGCCTGCTTAACGCTGGAGTTGAGTTCATCTACCTGAGCAGCAAGTACCTCAATCTGCCCCTCCACTCCCTGGAAAAAAAAAAAAAAAACTAGAATGTGTTAACATGTTAAACCCTTAAGCCATTGCATTATTACAAGCCAAAGATTACTCACCTCATGCTGCTTTATTAGACTCTGAGTAGCTAATTCAGTCTTGCCATAATCAGTGCTGACCAAAGCTGATGTTTCTGAAAGAAGCGTTTCCAGCTCATTGCAGTCAAGCAAAAGCTGTCCATCAGAAAACAAATGTTAACACTGATGACTCGAATAATTACTGGACCAAAAAAATGGCAAACACTCCTACACTTTTACCTGCTCCCGTGTAACTGCCTTGTTAAGTTCACTGGACCGTTTCTCACATGACTCCTCTAACTCCTCCCACTCTGCAATCAATTGCTCGCACCTCTGTTGCACCTCCTGACCATTCCACTGATTGGACCGGGCCATAGCTCGCCCTCTGTCCAGTATTCGTTGCAGGTACTGGCTGTGGGCATTCACCTCTGCCTGCAGGTCCTGGAGGGGGTTTCGAAAGATTTAACAGTTATAATGAATACAGCTTCACTCTGAAACTTCACAAAGAAATGTACAATGTACAATATAGTTAAGTTAATAAACTCAACTATACATAGCAATATAAAAGCTCTAAATCACACCCGTCTTGGGAAGCTATTTTTGAATAGGTCATTTCATCCCTAGCAATATTAATACACTCATATCTAATCATACCTTGTGTTTTTGAAGCAGGCTAACTGCCCCAGCCAGAGATCTTTCATAGTTTGTCGTATCAGCTACAGGGTGATGCTCTGATATCCAGTTTAGCTCTAGGTCTACATCATGGTAAAAGCTATATAGAGCCACATCTGCCTCTAACTGGCTTCGGCGATGATCCAAAGGTTTCTGTAAAGACTTAAATCTGGCAAATAAAACAGAGGTGAAGGCTTCTTAAAACATGCAGAGAAATCAACTCCATACAGTTTCGTATTAATTGACCCTGTGATAAATTAATTGATACTTATAATCAATTTATTAGCTATTGTTTCATTTAAACAAGTCTTTCATTACAGGTAAGTTTTCACTATGAAGAACATTTTTGAGGAAAAAATGAGTACTGACAGTTTCAGGTAAGTGTCAGTCTCCCTGAGAATGCGCTGAGAGTCAAAATGGTTGGTGGCCAGGTGTTTGGCACGGGTGACAATGGAGTTGATTTTTTCTGCAAGTTCTTGAGCTTCCTCTTCCAGCTGCTTGTGCTCCTTCAGGAGCTGTCTGCTTGAGCGAAGGTCATGGCCCCTGATTGCATTCTGTAACATTCTCTCAATTGTCTCAATCTTCAATTTTGCATCCTAAAAAAAAAAAAAAAAAAAAAAAAATGACCCAATTTACACAGAAACGGAAATTTGTTCTGCTTATACATTTTAAGGATAAATTCTTTCAATGCTGTCCTGTAGTAGTCAAAAGTAGAACAGAGCTTGAGTACAAGTACCTGAAGCAACTCCATGAGTTGCTCCTGCTGGCCAGCCTGTCGTAGTTTGTCCCCTCTTTCTGCCATCTTCCTCTGGAGTTCAGTCCACCTTTTGCGTACCTCTTGAGTCTTTCTCTGGATGCTCTGGCTGTTATAGTGATCCTCTGCCAACATCTCCTCTCCAGTCTAACCAAATAAAATCCAGTCATCAAAATGGCAAAATACATAGGTTGCTTGAAGAATAGTACAGTACTTCTGATGTGGCACTGTACCTCAGTCAGTCTGTCTATGCGGACTTGATTGGCCTTCATCTCTTTTTCTGCCGCCTCGTGTTTTTTGAGCTTGCGAAGGATGTTGGTTGGATCTCTGTATGATTCATCCTCAGCAATCTCAAACTTCTCCTCCATCCACAGCAGCATCTCCTCTGCATCTCTTAAAAATTCCTATGCAAGGGAAAGTATTTTAAAGCACTGTACTTGTAGCTTTATTGTCTGATAGCTACTAACACATTTGAACTTTTATTATTTATGAATTATGTCACATTCCAAAACATAAACTGAAGGACTACCTGGTATTTTTTTGAAGCAAGTAAATCAAGCCTCCTTAATTTACAACTTTCTTTCAGGCTCTTATATCGATCTTGAATGACCTTTGATCGCTGTTGAATTCTGGAAAGGAGGAATATGCCAGTCTTAACAACATAATAGCACTAAGAAACAAGCTATTATAATTATTCACTAATACAATTAATTATTATATGCAAAAACTATACTTACTCTTTGGCAGCAAAGTTACGCTTACTGGTGAGCTCCTTGCTCTTGTCTTGAAAGAGGTTGATGGATCGCTCTAAAGCCTCAAGTAAAGCCTCAAGCTCTTCTTGTCGGCCCAGTAAACTGTGAATGCTGTCAACTGAGTCCTGTGCAGAAATTATGCATTAAATCTGTACAAATGTGTAACTCTTCCTTTGACAAAAATGTGCTTAGAGATGAAAGGAATTAATTAATTAAATGAATAAGTTAAAATAAAAGAAATTAAATGTAATATCTTTCATTTACCCCCAAGTCTCTGACTTTCAGTCTGGCCTCATGACCAGAAATGGTGGACTCTATGCGATCTGCTTCCATATTCAGCTTTTGAAACTCTAGTCCTTGCTCAAGCCTTCTGTGGCGACTAGACCACAGTTTGTCCAGCTGGCTCCATTCGTGATCCAACTTTGTGAGTGTCTGCTGAACATCTTTAGCTCCTTTCTCTCCAGATGCCACCTCCAGAGATTGACCCAGCTTCTCCATATCTTTTAATCTGCAATAATTTTACTGTCAAGCATAGGCACTAAGTAGGAATTGCAAAAGAAAGATCACACACGACTAACCTCGCTCTCTGCAGTTCAATCTCTTGTTTTAGATCAAGGTGATCCTTCAGCAGGGCTTGAGCGGATGGTACATCAGATCCGGTCTCCTCTTCCAGAAGGTGCTCCTGTATTGCCTCGGCCCACAACAATAGGTCTCTGGTCTCTTTTTGAAAGAGTTGTAAGCGTTGGGCTTCCTCGAGCATCCGTTGTCTCTGAATGGCTTGGGCCTTCAATTGCCGCAGCAGCTCTTCTAGAGCACGTACTTCTTCCATAATAGCGGCGCTCTCTGCGGGACTACAATCCTGTTTCCTGTAGCATAGCAATGGAACATACAGTTAAGAGGCAAATGAATGAGGATTGATTTAGGTTCACTACTATATTTAACATTCTCCTATAAGTTATTTATGTTTTCAAGCTGTGCCAAGGTTAGAAATAAGAAATGTCAATAAATATATCACCAAAAATAAGTGGTACAGCAATAATTTTGTAGCAAACCCACATCTTGGCCACACTTTTAAGGTACTCTATTTTCCTTTCCAGGGCTTCTATGTCTCTCTCAGCCTGGGCTTGTCTGTGTTCCTCAGCCTGCAGGGCTGATGGTGAGCTCCCGACATCAGGTGTGTCAAGCTGCGATAGCCTGTCCTGGAGCTGAGCCTTGACATCCTGGCAGGTCTGCAAGAAGGACTTCACATCAGCAGAACTAAGCAGCTCATGGGCCATCTCATCCTTCAGTTTCTGAATGTGTTCCCACCTGGTCATACAAATAAACATTTAAAGGAACTTTTAACAACACGTTAGTATGGCGGGACGGTACGGCTGCACAATGCTGATTTTGCCCACATACCTGCGGGTTACATTTCCAAGTCTGAGCTGAATCTCTTTTTTCTTGCTGTGCTGTTTTTTCACAAGCTCCTCTCCAAGCTTGGTAATGTCATCAAGCTGCTTTCTACCACTGGCTAGTTCAGTAAGAAAGTTCTGCGTATGGCATTGAGAAAGAAGAACTGAATGTTTTAAAACAAAATACCACCATGTTATTCAAAGAACACAGGTACATCTCTTGGAGTTAACTCTCCAAACAACAAGATTCTCTGAAGGATTCATGTTGTGTTATTCTGCTCACTGTGTGTTTTCCGGGAAAACTAACCTCATATTTGGCTTGTATAACCTCTAAGTTGTTGGAGTTGGAGCTGAAAGTGTTGAGGACATTCTCCTTGTCTCCCATCCAGGACTCAAACTCCTCACAGGCATTATAGAACCTATGTAGTTGTGCAGTGTCATCCAGGATCTTATTTTTTGACTGGTGGGAGAAAATGTTTAAAATGATCTAAAATGGTAAAGAATAAAGTTCTCTAGAACGATGCTTGGTAAAGCTTAAATATTCACCTGTGCCAAATTATAAAGGCTATTGAAATCATTTTCCAGACTACTTTGTGTGCTCTCTATTGTGTCTTTTTGGAAATGTGCATCAGGCAATGATGAGGCAGATATTTCAGCCGTCCAACGGCGCATGGAGCGAGTGCGGCGGGGGCGGCTCACTTTCCTTTTTGGACTCTCAGGTAGTCCATTTGTAGGCTCAGGTAGTGCTTCCTGCATTTGATTGCATCAAAACACAAGCAAAAGCTGTCTAGTAGATGCAATTTAAAGAGAAGTTTTTACGGTTCATAAGATATAAAAGAATTTATAAAGAGTCTTACAGAAGGTGGCAGCTCCCTTATGTATGTGGAAGATACTAGCTGTTCATTTCCTCTGCTGTCTCGAAGAAGAAAACTATCTTTTTCCCGGCTGACAATTGTCAATATTTCTCCTCTGTCCCAGGTTAATTTAGGACCTGGAAAAATGATCAGGATGAGCTCGAAAGAGAAATTGGTTTATGGTACACACAAATCAGATCAGAGGTTTGTGATTTATCAGATTTTAACTCTAAAGGATCCTGTGTACCTCTGTATTTGAACCTAATCGCTGCTTGTTCTTGTGGTAAAGCCTTGCTGGGGACACGTTTGTCAGCTTTTTTCTCCTTTTCATCTTCGCCATCTGAATCACTGTAGTGGACAATTCTGCTCTGCTGGGTGTCAGTCTTAAATTAAATAAAAATGTGTCAGTGCCATTGAAGCTGTATCAATAAAATTATACAGCCATTGTTTTTGTTTTATACTAGCAATGATTAACATTTATTGCATAGTTATACTATTTTTTCACCATTACCCTTGGATTATTCAGACAGAGTAAGTGTTTTAAATCTACTGTAAATCAAGTTTCTTTAGTACATAATAGGCTGTTTTGGTCATGACTCACGGTAAGAGGAGCAAGTTGGGCAGCACTCTTGGCTTGCTCACCCAGCTTTTTCACTTCTGAGGCATATGCTTCCATTTCTTTCTCCAGTCTTTGGTTACGCTGGAGCAGAGCAGTACTGCTGGCCTCATCCTTTCCATAATCCTCGTCAATGAGAAATGGTTTGCGGTCATCAAGCCATGATCTGGCTTCGGTAACATCTGCAAAATACTGAGAAAAAGGAAGAATGGTGTTTAGAACACATTTTTATCCCAACCTTGATCCACTGAATCATAATTTCTCACTTTCCGTTCAGAAGGAGCCTATACACAGCCAAGTGTATTGGTTTCTACCTGCTTGATAACATTGGCTGCATGCAGTTTGTTCTTTCGGATGGTGACTTGTTCTTGAAGTTGCTGCCATTGTTTCTGAAGAGTCCGAATCCACTTTTGGATGTCTCTCTCATTGGGGTGTCTCCCCCTGCACAGCTCTTGGCCTCTGGATAAAACCCCTGAGCACAGAGATTCCTGTGATTGAATCTCTGCTTCTAAAGCCTGCAAAATACATAGCCATTTTTTGCTAATCTTAGTAGCTCTGATCCAGTCATATTGAGGTCAAGCAATGTTCGATAGATAGATAGATAGATAGATAGATAGATAGATAGATAGATAGATAGATAGATAGATAGATAGATAGATAGATAGATAGATAGATAGATAGATAGATAGATAGATAGATAGATAGATAGATAGATAGATAGATAGATAGATAGAAAAATGTGGAGAGTAATGTGTTTCATCGATTCTACAATTTTGAATTTGATTATTGTGTGTGATGGCCACATACCTTGTGGTTCTGAATGGCCTGCTGAATTTGACTGAGGTCTCTTCCCAGAGATGCAGCCTGTAAGAGGACCCATTTCTCATATATCCATGATTCTACTTCTTCACAATCATGGAAAAACTCAAAGACCTTCAGCTGCCCCTCAAGAGCTTTTCTCCTTTTTGGACAAAAACAGACAAAGTTGTCGCTGTACAGTAAATGTCCATAGTTGCTTTAAAAAAACATTTCTACAACAGTAAACAATCCTGTCTGCATTTAATTTAACGTGCAGTCTAGCTTTTGTAAATCTAATTATATAGTACTTGCCACAAGTTATTTTTTTATTATTATTTTGTCCTCAGTTTAGAATCAGTCTTAGAAATGCTTCTAGTACAATCAGATGGGTTTAAAGAGATTACCTGTTCTTGCTGAGACCCAGTAGGGAGTTGTACTGGCCATTAAGATCTTTAATTTCCCTCTGGACTTTTGTGGCACCTTTGTGTTTAACCTTTAAGGCACTGCTGCTGATGGCGTTCAGGGTTTCTCCAAGTGAGATGATCTGAGTGTCTAGCAAGTCCTGCTTTTGCAGTAGGGCTACCACCTCTGGCAGCTGTTTTCCTATGTCTGAGGAATCTGCCTGGGTCTTCAAAGCAGGAACGAAATCAGTTTTCAGAATTCATAATGCTCAGTGATAATGTCTGTTTGTAGTAAGAAGAATACATATGTAATGTTCACCTGTAATTCCCTGAGGTCCAGAGATATTAACTCAATGTCTCTGAGGACAGCAAATGTATTCACAGCATCTCCAACATATTCTTTCTGCTGCTGCAGAAGCTGCTGCAAAGTTTTCCAATGGTTCATGATATCCACCTGCCTGTAACACACAATACAGTAATTAATAAGAAAAACATCAATAAGAAACATTAATAAGATAATAAGCAAATATTATCTAAGACTATTTTCTATTAAACGCTTCCACAACTTTAAATGGTTTTTGACTTTGAATAATATAAAGTCAGTTTTGATATCCACATTCCTAAGGATTAACAAATGTTTCTCTGATGACTTTTGAAGTTTAGCCATGTATGTTATGCTAAAATCTTTAGTCCATAAATAAGAAATAGCCCAAATGGAAGAAAAAAACAACGTATTTTATAGTGCCAGATTCAGTGAAATAGTTTTTTACTGAAATACTGGACATTTATTTTTGTGTCTTTTCTACTGCACATAAAAATAGTCATAGCTTGTATCAGTAAGTAATTATAAACAACCTGCAATTCTTTGCCCCCTCACCTGCGAATCACTTGTGCCTTGCTGTGGTAGTTCTCTCTCTCAATGACAGCAGCCATTTCACTTAAAGCGCGGAAACGTGGTTCACGAGCCAAAACATCTGTTCCCAGGGCCTCCAGTCTGCGAGCCGCTGTCTCAGCCTCCTCCAGCCTTTGCAGCCCTCCCAGGTCTTGTTGTTGGATCAGTTGCAGAGTGTCCTCCAGGTAGCTCTCCCTCAGCGTAGCCTTGCGGCCAAACTTCTGGGCCAGCTGTTCCAGCTGTTCCAGCCTTATCAGCGCACTCTGGAGATCCCGCTCTCGCTGGTATTCTGCTCGCTCTAGCAAGGTCCAGTTCCTTTCGATATCCCCCATGGTCTTGCCTTCCGGAGGAATATAGTCCCACTGGTTGTTTGCCCTCAGCTTGGTTCTCAAGTTGAAGAGGTGAGCCTCGATGGTCCCCCGTTCCTGGTACTTCGGAGGCTTCTCAATAGTGCGGTATGTCTTGAAGGCAGCCACCAGATGCTGCATTTCTCGCAGGGAGTTGGGGAAGGAGCGGTCATTGAGCTCAACCACCTTGGTCCTGATCCAGCGTATTAAGTCAGACACCATGCTCTCATACAGACCCTTCATGTCATCCAGTTCTTTCAGAAGGTCCACAATCTGCAAGCAGTGAGATGGTAAACAGAAATAACATATATTTTAGAAAACACTGATGTCGAAGCAGATGAATGAAATTCAGCTGGACAGTTCAGCATTAAACCATATATTTAGGACAATATACCTAAAAGTAAAACTTTTGTAATAATATACTGACTCTCATGTCATTTCAAACCTGTATGACTTTCTTCTTTGAAATACAAAAGAAGATATCTTGAAAAATGTCTTTTTGTCCATACAATGACAGTCAATGGTTTCCAGTGTTGTTTTGTACACCACTGACTTTAATTGCATGGACAAAAACAGTTGCAAATGTCCTCAGATTATCTTCTTAAATGTTTCAAAGAAGAAAGAAAGTCATACAGGTTTGGATAGGTTTGGTTTCTACAAACCAAAAAGCTAATAACCACTATATTAAAGTGATTGTTCACCCAAAAATAAAAATTCTTTCATTAATTACTCATGTCGTTCTAAACCCGTAAAACTTTCGTTCATGTTCGGAACACAAATGAAGATCTTTTAAATTTTTAAAAGTTCAGAAAGATCATAAAACTAATCCATATGAATTGAGCGGTTTAGTCAAACATTTTCTGGAGAGACACAATCGTCTTATATGATGAACAGATTAAAATTCACATAGCATTGATTAGCTTGTTCAGATGTGTTTGATTAGGGTTGGAACTAAACTCTGCAGAAGATTGGCCCTCCAGGACCACCCCTGCATTAAAGGATAGGTGATTTGGGAGGATATTTTTATTCAACAGCTACACAATATCTATCTACTTAATACACACCTTTCTTACTTCTTGAACACTCCTTTGCGGCTCAGTAATTGTGTGTCTCATGTTCTGCCATCGCAGCCACTGAGTGCTGAAAGAGCCACTGAAAGCCATTGTCATCTGTTATCCCAACCGTGTCACACCTGAGAGCTGGCAGTCTTACCATAAAATGAACACAGAGTCTTGACATCTCAGAGCCTGGCTGGGCTTATCTTTGTCCCATCCATCCATCTGACGAGATCTGTCTGTCATTGTTTAATACGCTTTTGTGACAGCTAACACTACTCCACAGCTGTGACCCAGTCAACACATACCAGTATTTCTATTCACACGTGGACATAGTGGTGAGTGAAAGTGTCGTACTGCACAGACAGGACAGGACACTTCACGCCCCTGTTTTTCTCCATGTGTATCCTGCTGGCATGTTAATGGCATCACCTGACCTCTGAGCTCATCTTTGCTGGGTCAACTCCTGTTTGTCAAAGAATATCTCAGGACGACTTCCTCCATATTGTCAACATTATCCGAAAATCTGTTTCTAGACAATGCAATGCAGGCAACTAACTCTCTTGTTTAGCAGAATTTACAGCCCAGAGTTACTCTGATCTGATTAAGACCAGGGCTCCTCCTTTTGACCCACAGTCAAATCCACTAATCCTAAAGAATCTCTGAGATTAGAGTCCTCATTCAACACTCCAGTAACTGCAGTTCATACTTTCTCAAACAGAGGGTGCCAGTGCTTAACATTTCCCCAAAAGCTTTGTGTAAATGTGTGTGGAAGGACATGCTCATGTGATATTCCCTTGTCCCAGTGGACCAAAGAAAAGTGTATATCTTTGTAAATAATTGCATCTATTCAAAGCCAAGCCTTAGGGAATAAATCTTGTATCACTAATAACTATTTTGACCTCAATGCAGGTTGTATAACTTGCTTTTACTATTATTTTAAGTAAGTTGCAAATATAGATATGTCTTGGGTCCCTCCTTCAGTATAAGTTTATGGGATTTTTTGGCCTGTATTTCCACAAGGTGAATGTCATAAGCTTGATTGCTTATAAAGCGATATTTGGGGTATCAATAATGTCCTTTTCTCATTCGACATTGTTTGTGATAAGGCGAATTGGAAGAATTGTAAATTCCATATCTATTTTCTAAATGCATTTTCTAATTAATGTTATTGATTTTATTATACACAACGGTGTAATGACAGCTCTCTGATGACATATGGTGAACTTCTCCAATCATTTTGTTCACACAAACCTGTCCCTTTCTTACAATGGACTGCAAGCTCACATTCAGATCTACCTACATCCAATCAACAACCATTGAGTAGAACCAAGTCCCTGTCCTACATTTTTGTCTTCTCGATAACCCATTTCACTCTAATGCACATCAAAACATGCACTACTCGCTACTTCCGTTACGTCGTGACTAAGTACCAAAGTATGAGCAATAGTGATAGTGATGCTTTTCATAGCATTTTACATTTCTTTGAAATACATGTGTTTGCAAACTAACCTTAGCAATCCTCTTCTGGATTGTTTGGCCCTGCTTCATTTTGGAGAAGTAGTGGTAGTACAGAGATACATAAGTCATGATAGACTTCTCATCGGGATGGGGAACCATGACATCTTCAACATCCAGGAGCTGCATTATGCCAAACTCGTCCTCTGCCAGAGTGAAAGCATGGGTGAGGCTCCTCTTTGGATCATCCTGGCGTAGTCGGTTGTAATCAAAAAGATCAGGCCTGGAACAATGTTATCATTAAATCATGAGACTGAATTTGTGGAAAGGGAACATGAAATACTGATACTGCTATCCACTCCGAATACTACCGATGGGCGTGAATCAGAGCATTGAAGGCCAGTCCATCTCTCCAGCTGCTTGAGAAGTCTTGCACATTAACATTGGTGTAACCGGCGGTCTTCCGCTGACACCAGATCAATAGAGCGTCTTTGGCTGAGCGTCGTGCAGCACTGGCATCACCACCAGCCTGAAACCAAAACAGAATGTAAAACAGAGTAACAAACACACCTTTTGCTATTAAGAGTCCACTCTAAAGGCCTTACCTCAACAATATTGATGGCTCCAATCTGGAAGCGGAGAATGATGATCCAAATTAGCCCCAGGATCAGGGTTCTGTCTCCATCCACAACATTTTCTGGACCAATCAAATCTACGCGGATCTATAGGAAGATGAGAAGAGAGAAAAAGGATAACCTACGATTACAAAGTACATCTCTTATAGGTGTTTATCCACAGTTTACTTTCAAGGTTACTTTGTGAAAACAGTGTGTTTTAAAAGATTTATATTTGTATTGAACTTCTTCAGTGTACCTTGGTTTTAAGGAAGGCAATGGCAATGCTGTTGTTTTCCAGACAGTGAACTCTTAGGGTGCGTCGACTGGGAGTGGGCAGTTTCTCCCCCGAGATGAGCTCCAAAAGTCGCACGAGATGCACACCAGTTCTTAGCTCAGTAAATACATCAGTCAAGTCAACCTTTTCCTTTAAAGTGCATGCACATTAAAAGAGAATTACACACATTTTCCACCACACCCAAATAATCATTAAGTGGAAAGACAATAAATGTAAACAAGTAAGGTTGCAGACAATGACGGTGAAATCCTTTAATCCGACAATTGCATTTTTTTTTAATGCATCATAGGCAGTTTTAAACAAGTTTTGAAATGAAATTAGCTGCTGGCTTTGTCTTAACATTGTGCTTGGCTAATTGCCACTGTATTCCACTATGACTTGACTCACTCAAACTCCTCTCAGTAAAGCCGTCTTGCTCTCAGCTTTCAAGCAAGAGCCTTGCAACCACTCCCTAATCCATGTGTTGTGGGAATCTGATGTCTCTGAACAGATCTGCTTACTGCCTCCAATAGGCTCTGTTTAGGGAATGAACTGAGGGAGCTTAGAGCACACCCTGCTCCTCTGGTAGGTCCTCTGAGATGTAGTTCATCACTCAAGAACAATGATAAATATATAAAACAAATCTGCTTGCAATTTTTACATATTATTTTTTGTTGTTGCAACTTTCATAATTGCTTTTACAAGCAAGAGCGATGATATCAGCTAACTGCTAACATATAACTGACTGTCGACTGGTAAAATAAGTGCTGTGTGTTTGGGTGGAGTATATTTTCTCTGTAAGTAATATTTGGCTATTTTTAATTATCTGCATGACCTTTTATAATAAACATGTTATGAACAGTGTCGTTTGATACAGAACAATACACAGGAGTAAATGAGGAAGGGGAAAGGGAAAGGGAAACGTTTAAAACATGTCATTCTTTCAGACAGCTGCCTGTATAAGCTATTAATATATTTGTGTGTCGTTGTAGCACCACTTGTCTTTTTTACATCTTCCTGCTGTTTATTATGCAAGTTAAGTTGGTTCACACAACAATGGCAACAAGTATGAACGGAGGTAATATGTAACCACTTTTAAACATAACACTCAAAGGGAGACATCCAGTGGAAATATCTGGTATAAAAAAACATGTGATTACAGTCAAGGTGGTACTATTTCCTTCCTCAATCCAATATTGGTGGTGTTGATGTAAGACTGCATTACAAGGTGAATTATCTGTGCTTTTCCCTCCCCTGTGCTGATCTGTCACAAAAGGTTTGTGTAACAATGTATAACAATTAACTGAGTTTTCATCTATGCGTACCTGCCACTTGCTTTCATTATTGTTATTAAACTCAATCTGAGATCTGTGTATTTATGAAAAACCAGTGGTCTGACTTGTTTAAATACTATCCACTTACCATGAGACAAGAACATGAAGTATGGTAATGCAATGAACAATGATTAAAATAATTATGACCTTAACTGGGTTCAAGGGTTCACATCTAGAGGTAATCATGCTGGAGTGAGCACATTACATCATAAACTACAGTAAGTCACAGGACTGGAGTCAGGATTACTAACATTATATTACACAGATATCACCAGAATTATCGCAATATCTAGTTGTGAATCACGAATGTTTATGTAAAGATATTGCTGAATCATCAACAGATATCTGACTAAACTAGGGTTGATTAATTATACATTTATAGATAGCTAACTAGCCATACTGTAGCTAGATAATTACTATTAGAAAAGTGTGAATCATTGAAAATAAGCTTCAGTCTGAGTGTTGGTGCTTTGTTGTGTCACTGGCTGTAGATGTTGCCTGAGCTAACATTGAGGTTCAGGAAGGTGTTGGGAGGACCTGTTCATACCCCATTCTTTGAAAAGACACTGTTCATCCATTTTGTGTAGGTCTTCTTCTGCACCGTCATCCGCTGCTCCTGAAGCTCTCGGAATCGGCCATCAGACTCCTCTCCATCTCCTTGTTTAGACATCTCTTGACTGTGTCAGTCCCTGATAACATCCATTGAAAAATGATTGTAAATGTTTCAAGGATCTCACATTTCTGCTTCACCTCATGTCCTGCAACAGAGCTTGTTCATTTACAATAAATAGCTGCCCAAGATGGGCTTAAACATTAAGCCATACACATGACTGGTGAGGCCTTTGCATTTGGGATTTTTTTAGATCTTTTGGGAAGATATATTATATATTATATATATCTTGGGTCATATTCAGCACTTATGTATATATATACTTTGTGTATTAATGCAGAAGTGAATGTATCAGGGCAATCGTATATCTCTTGCTGACAGAGTAATTATGTATGGACTTTACAAACACATTTTAAAGCATCATAAAAATACCTAGCATTTCCAAATCAGGTCATATCACTGTATTGGTCATCAAATAAATACTTTGAATATATATGGCCATCAAGGATTACATATACTTAGTAAACTGGCAAACATTTCATTTCTTTTTTTTTTTTCTTCAGATGTTATACTGTATAGCATCATCTTAGTAGTATCTTAATACTGTTATCAGTGCTATTATACCTATATAAAAAACTATATTATTTTATATCCGCATTTACAATTACATTTTGACATTTGTTTAATATAGTTTAAAATATATATCTGCAATTATACTGTAATATTACATATTTTTAGCAAACAATTCAAAATAAAAAAAGGTAGATTCATGATAGCCATGTTGTCATTTGTATATCCCAAAACTTATAAAAAACATGCTAAAAATTACGACATATTTTGTCAGTTAGTTTATGATGCACAGCATACAATAAACTGAATTCACTTACCCTTCTCAAGGTTTGTTTTAAACAAAGATAATTAGATATTCATCATGGCAAAAATGGATGATTTGAGAGTAATCCGATCTGATCAGTATTGAGGAAATGAACTGAACTTTGATGCTGTTGTAATGAACTGAAAGGGAGGGTAATTCTCACTCACCTAGCAATGTGCTACTTTGGGGGTAAAGGTTGCAGTCATATTCACTATTTCAAGCAATTCAGCAGCACACACCTCTCTACATGCCAATCCATGAACAGTCATGCCAATGCTATTCTAATTGATTCAGGGTTGAAAGATTTAGTACACATTCCAGATTTCAAATTTCAAAATAAAGTGAAACAATTTTAATTTGAAATAGAAACATTTATTACATTCCCTTTTTTAAAAGGGTGTATAATATAAAATCTTTTTTTTTTTTTTTTTTACAATCAATTACACATTAACAGATGGATGGAGGTTATATATATGCCACAGGCCCATTAAAGTAAAGGCAACACCATCAAACACCTATATAAATGTACTTAATTGTCCCAAAAACATGAAAAGAATTTCTGTAATCACTTTTTACAGTAATCTTAATTTCAAACATGATCTTTCATGTTCACAAGCCACAAGAGTTGAACTCATGACAAATAATTACAGTCTAGTTCATGTAATCCACCTCTGAGCTGACAGAAACCATCTACGTATATTAATTAAAATGTACATATAATTATTGTAACAGTGTTTAACATACACATTACTTTCATCAGTATTAATATATATACAGCATAGTGGAGTTTTCATGATGAAAACTGATTTCATTATACAACAGAAGTTCTTTTGCACCTCAGAAATATAAACACTATTTACTTTGAAGTTTTTTCTGTCATTGTATACATTGTTAATATTTTTAATATATATATATATATATATATATATATATATATATATATAGAAGGCATAAATAGACTTGGCAGTCTGAATGCCAATCTCTCTCAAAAAAAATGAAATTGTAGAATAGTTTATAAGAATTATTTTTTAAATGTAGTTGTTTAATTTCTTTAAATGCTTGCTGCTATAAACTATTATAATTCTTCACTAACTAGTCAGTGTCAGACAAATATTATAGACAAAAAACTTTGGCAAAACTCAGTGCTGTTCAGTATAATGCTGTTATTAATGTGTAAATGTATTATTTATTTATTACATATGTCATGTAATTCAATAAATCAAAATATCTAACATGAAAAATATCTAACATCCCAGCATGAGAAAAGAGTGTATGTAGTAATTTTCTATTAAAAAGTTACATCTAAAATATTAATAATGAGCCTAATTTTAATTGCACCATGAAAGACTGAATACTGTTTCAATTTCCCCACATCAGTCTATTTCAGGATTCAGGATCATTGTCAAGTTCATACGAAAAGTGTGCATTCAAAGAAAAGGTTGATATAAAAAAGAAACTGTAAAACTATATTGTGCTGCAAAATTAATTGAATAACTAGGTAACATCTGTGGATATTCACACTGTGTCAGAATGAGTGAGATGAATGGATACTTCTGTCAGTGCCTCTGTGACAGTTTGTCATGTATAGGAAGATTATTTTTAGCTGCTGTTATGCACAATTTACAACTAACATTTTTATTTCAAATGAAATGTAATATAACATCTTGAAAGCACTGTATAAAATGTTCTACAACCACACTGCCATCTATTTTCACAATCTGCAAGTACATGGTGAAATCACATAAAATTTAGAGGTAACCATATAATTCTGAGGGCTGTAATTTAAATTTGTATGCCGTGTCTTTCAAAAATATTAATATATTTGTTCTTTAACTCTGAGTTAAAGAAATTGCATTCCAAATTACCCAATCTTAGGCATATGAAAGTCACAGAAGTCTGTCTAATTTTGACCATCAACAGCACTGTTGAATACAAAAGATGGCTTAACCAATAAAACTTCATCCCTTCAATTAAGTTTTTAAGGCTTCAATTTTCAAAGGCCATTTTGTGCTAGCAGCTGGCTGATGAAAATACATATATGAAGGTGCTCAATCCTCCTGATGGTTGTACAAGATGTCTGCGGTGGGGTCCTTCCTGTGAGACGGAGGCACTAGATGATTTGGTAGCTCTGCAGGGAGCTCAAATCCCTCAAGTTTGACCCTAATAAGGTGCTGAGCGAGAGCAAATTCTTCATCATCCAGCATCCCGTCCTTATCACAGTCTGCCAGCTTCCAGATCTTTCCCAGTACGGTGTTGGGCAGGCGAGAACTCATCATCTCCTTCTTGGCATTGATGCCAGTTACCTTCCCATTGACAGGCATCAATGTGTAGAAGATTTCATCGTAGCGATGTTTGTCGCGACTTACGATCCAGTCCTCAGTATCAGCCCCTGCACTGATACCCTCACCGTAGCCATGGCCAAAAGGCCCGTCGGACGAGTCTTCAAAGGCTCCACCCATTACCATCTGAGACGGCTGTTTGCTTTCTTCCTCTCGGATCATGTTCATCAGGCTTGAGATCTTGGTGGACAACATTCTGTCCACAGATTCAATCAACTTCAGTTTCAAAGAGGGAAACTTGCTGAAGTCGTAGTGTTGCAGTTGCTCCTACATTAGTAGATGTGAGTGACAGAGGGAGACATTTAATGTCAAATTAATATAGCATTAACAGATAACACACTGGGTTATAGGAATATATTGGTTTCATTATTCATTTACATTTTTAATAATGTGTGTTTAAAGATCATGACAGAGACACAGATTTATAAAGTAAGGCCTACAAAATTATGCATCCAAGTCCTGAAGTGCTTAGTTCAGTGATATGATGTCTAATTCTGGAATGAATCAATGTCGCCAGTTGGGGCTCTATTTAGAGCGTGGCCTTTATCTTTCAAGTGCTGCCTGGAAGCTGTCTGGTCGGAAAGTTTATTGTTAGTACATGTGTTAGTCAATAATCAGCGAATGTTATTATAGTTAATGACTGCTGTCTTTTCATATTAAATAAAATTATGCATCCCTGGGGTGTGTAAGACCGAATGTGAGATGCGTGCCTGTAAATCTCTGGAAAATTATGTGAAACTGCATTACAGTGCTTGACTGGCATCTTATTTTCACATATATTTCAATGCAATTTCTCATGTGGGGCTAGTGTCTACTGAGATTCATGCTGGCTAAACATCTTCAGGCAGGACTTGAAGAAAGTGAAAGTACGGACTCTTCCTGCTCTACAGGCAATAGCAGGGCTGGGACTCAAGCCCCCTCAGGGACTCAAATATTGTGCTAAAACGCTGAACAAAACAAACATTCCTCAGATCTACAGCCTGGAATCCATCATACATCTCCACTAATTAACATAATTTAATAACCAGCAGTTGGTGGAAATTGCATGCATGCAAGAACAGATAAAAAATGCTGATTAGCTCGCATCCTGGTTAGTTTTGTTTACTTTGTAAACATATGTAGACGCTATAATATAACATCTAATATTTACCCATGTTCCATGGACACAGGCCAGGTCTTACCTGCATTTTAATGACATTAGGGAAATCTCCAGGTGAGATGTGGTGCTCCCTCTGCAGTATCTGATAGATCTCAGGCAGGTGGGTAATCAGCTCCTCCTTTTTCTTCTCTTTCCCAAACAAGGAGGGCATTTCTTTCTTTAAGTAGCTGATGATATAAGCATGCACCTATAAAACACACAGCAGATTACAGTCAGTAAGTTCATAAAGAGGTATGGTGTGAACAATGGTGCGTAGCAAGTCAGCCCTGGGCCCATATGCAAAAAAAATAATTTACGGGCCCCCTAAGCTGAATTATAATAAAATAAGAAATAATAGAATTTCTTATTCTATTATAATAAATTACACTGACCTAATATTTAATCACTACAAGTGAGATGCGTTTTTGCAAACTATAGTCAAACTATTTAAAGCAAAACCTAATTAATGACATAAAACTTCAAATAAAAAAAAGTGAAAAATAAATAAATGTTACATCCTTATGAAAGTAATCTAAGAGTCGAAATGCAATCACAAAGATTGAAGTTTCGTTAAAAAGCAGAGGATTAATATCAGTGATGGGGTTTGGGGGAAGTCTATAGTACTATAGACATTTTTTCTCACATGACATCCACCTCCTGTTACTCTAGGATGGTTGCATAATCAAACACCATCTCTGTGTTTACACCTTGGAAGTACCCTTGCCAAAGGAACATTCAAAAGCATCTGTGTTTATACAAACTTTTTTCCTCAATATAGAGGAAGTACACCACAAGAGATCTAAATTAAGGTTGGGCTTTTTCCTTTTATGCTATGTTTATTCCTCTTAAGGATGATTGGCGGCTCGAGGAGGACAGGAAAGGCGTAAACATGACGAGTGGCAAGACTTAGTGGGGTGGAGAGGTTAGGAAAAATAAGGGCTGTGCTCTCTTTGAGCACATTACACACATTCCTTTGTACCACGGAAAGGGACTTTTCTGGGCTTTTCCAGGAGATGGAGAAGGCATTTAACTGCCTCACATGGCTTTACCATTACAGGAAGGCATGCACAGGGCTACAGGATTCCTGTTTGCTGAACGTGTTTGGAAAATATTGCGGAAGAGATAAGACACACTTTCTGTCATGGTTCCATGAGTGAATTGTTTATACCGTCCAGATTTAAGTGCACGACGCAACCAGGTTGTGTTGCTTGGGGCTCATGTGGCACAATGTGTAAGTTCGAACAGTGCAGTCAGCCAAAAACAATAGTGGTTGAACTAAGGTCAAACACAAGACAAAATAACAGACAATGAGCAGCGACGCTGGAAAGTTTCAGCGTGGGTTTTACAAGCAGCAAGGTTTAAATACATTAACACTAAATATATGTATGCCGGCACTATGCCTATACTTTTCTTCTGCACTGGAAGCTCCTGTCACAAGACAAATTCCTTATGTGTGTAAACATACTTGGCAATAAAGCTCATTCTGATTAATATAAAATAAGTCAAAATAATATATAATGTACATTTTAGGGTTCCCATTCTTTGATGAACACCAGATTCAAGGACTTTTTAAAGCACCTTTTATTTTATATCAATCACAATAAAGACAGACATCCCACCGTGCAAAAACTATATATTCAGGACACTCATGGGCCTTCTGGGAGAGGTGGGATGTTGGTAAAGACAATAAAGAAGGGATAATCTGGACAGTAACAAAGACCTCTCAAATGGAGGGAGGTTACATGTTAGGGTTCGGGTTAGTAGAATAAGTTGACATGTATTTACTTATAGTCTGTAGAACGTCTGTTGGGGGACCATCACAATAAAGTGTTAGCAGCATATATTAAGCAGACAGTACTAATACTCTGATGAGACAATAATAAAAATGGCGCTAACCAATTTTAAAAACATCAAAATGCATTTCTGTGTAGACTACTACATACTACTTAGACAACCTACCTTAGCAAGACGAGCTCTTTTGATGAGGTCATTCAGCTTACGCAGGGCAGCGTTGCGAGGCAAACCCTGGATGTCTCTGAAGAGATCTTGTGTTTCAGCTTCAAACAGACGTCGATTTTCCGCATTTTGGAGAGGTTTGGCCCAAAAAGAGCCGAGATAGACCCTCACCACCTCTGGAGTATTGATCACCTTCCCCAGCGACCACATCAGTGCACCATAAACACGCATCAGCTGCTGAGTGTCCACTTGGTCGGCCTTGTTCAATACCACACGGATTTTGTCATCCTGCCCACGGAAAGCTTTGATCGCTTCAGAAAACTCATCAGATATGTCCAGCTTATGGGCGTCAAAGAGAAGAATGATACGGTCCACTCGCTCTCCAAACCAGCGCAGAACCTCAGAGAAATCGTAGCCTGTAGTGGAAAAATATCAATGGAACAGAATAAGAATTGAAATACTGTATACTTCATTAGTCCACAGGTACACATTAGTTACACACCACAGTGACGCACAAATACAGTAGTAAAACAATAGTATAAAATAACATAATACTAAAACATATGGTATAACAAAGGAATTCCTAAACTTTTTTTCAGCCGATCCCTTTGACCTAAAATATTAACTTGAAGAACCCCCTTGAGATTTTAAGCTAATATCTTAATAATTTAACAGCACATTCACATGTTCATGGTTCTCTGATATTGGTTAATGGTCACATGACAAGCAGGTAAACAAGTAAAACACTTAATATTTTAGTGTCAAATTTTAATTGTTTTAATTTTTTAAATATTTATTTATTTATTTATTTTAATTGATATTTTTATGATTTAATTAATTATTCACTTTTCATCAACTCACAAGCCCCAGTTTGGGAAATCCAGACATAATATATATTAAGAAAAAATATGCATAATAATCAAATAAAAATAATATAATATATAACAAATAAACCTTCTAAAATAAATAAATAAAAATAAAATACTAAGATCTAAGACCAAAATTCATATTTAAAACACTCATGTCACCTCTGATACACAGATCATTCTAAATTTTAATGTCGACACATGCATTTTCTGTAAAGCTGCTATGAAACAATATGTATTGTGAAAAGCGCTGTACAAATAAATGTGAATTGAACTGAACTGAACTGAATTATGGAAACATTACACACACACACAAATTCATTTGAAATTGATAATTCACAACTGTACATTTTTTTGTTAAACTGCCCTTCATGCATAAATAATGGTTACACCTTTCTTTCTGTAGCTGGAAGAAACAGGACGAGAGAAGGGTGTAACGATAAGTTTTCAGGTCACAGACCTGGCATGACCATGAGAATCTCATAGAGACAGGGACACCATATCAGCCTTCATTCACATGTAGCTCATTATAAGCAAGTGCATGTGTTGATCAATTCATTTTAAACAATGAGATCCAACTTATCCAACCACCCAATGGTCATGAGGAAATTACGCTGCTCCAACAACAATGGCATGGATTACACATCACAATAAAATTTTTTACAAAACGTTCTGCCAAGATTTTACAAAGGAGGAGCTCAGTGCTTACTCTTAGAGTGTGGGAACCATCAATGGTATTCCATGTAAGGCAACTGAGTACAGAAGAAGAAAAGGCTCTCCCTCACCCTAAATCTTTTTTTTTTAAATAAACATCAAGATTTTAGGTTAAGATTTATATAAATGTGATAAAGGGGATGTCTATTGGGTCCTATAATTTACCATTACTTATTTATTTCATATTTTTCCATTTTTAATAACTTTTTGACAAACAGTTAAAACTGAGCGCATAATGACCAACAATAAACAGTTTAAAATTGAAGAAAAATGATATGGTTGTACTGCATAAGTCACACCAGAAGTCGTCAACTTACCAGCATTATTCGCCATAATAATTAAAACACTTCTATAACGAGCAGGCTAATTACAAATATGTTGCCCCTCATTTGAAAATCTAAAGAATGCAATAAGTATCACAATTTAAAGCAGCCACAACACAAATGTCTGGCAGTAAAAAATTCTGTTATTTTCAAATTTTGTAGAAAATTCATAGTCGTATTAAAAATCAAATATGATTGATGCACAAGGCCGATGGTGCATCGTGAGATGTGTCAGAGATGCTAACGTAAGAGGAATGCAACCTCAGCTGAGCGGCGCTAAAGCAAGAACAGATGTGGAACGCCCATGTGTCTTATCCCTCATGGCCGAAGTTGCGTCCGTACATTTGTGCTGTTCTGCGACTCCGCCACCAGGCCTAATCTACAGTTTGCAGACCCTCTTGCGCCATACTGTACCTCTGCTGTAGTGCATTTTCATAGATAAAGATTATACAGCATAACAGACATATCCCACAACTGTTAAAAATTGCTTGGCCACTTCTCAGTAGTGCTCTGCCTTTTTAGTTAAAATATAAAAAACTATGTGAAAACAAAGCATGCTTGTTTTGTTTATTAATGATCCTGTAACACATAAACACTGGTTACATACTGAGGTGCCAGAATGCTGATGTAAACCCAGAAGTGTGTTTGGCAAGCTCAATTCATGCTTGCAAAAAGAGGAAAAAAGAAAGTGAAAAATGCTGACATCATAACACCACACACTCATCAGGGTTTCCAGTGTATCTGCTAGTGTCATGTAATGGGAGACAGGGACGGAAACAACAGAGGAAATTTACAAAGAAACAGGCCAGATCTGGTGGTGACTAAAATGAAAATTAATGACTAAAGCATTATGATTGTTCCTTATTCTGGGAAAACGAGCTTCAGTCCTCTAGGGAGTGAACCAGTCTGTCTGTTGTAATGCATATATTTTCAATGAGAAATAGTGACAGACAGACAGACTTCAGAATGAACAATCCAGCCAGCTAAACAGCGCAGTTCATGCTGTGTTGGTCATGTGACATTATCTTTCCTCGACTACCAAGATTTACCTAAACAAATGGCTATTCTCTAATAAACATCTTTGGAGGAGCACTTGAGAAAACTGTCAAGAGAAGAAATGGGGTGCATTTGATGGTGTACATTTTGTCATTTGTTATCCTATTGCATTGTGTGTGGCCACGTGACCAAGTCTGTGCATAACTCCCGGCCTTTGTTTATAACACAATACAGAATGGATTGGCTCTAAGACACTATAAAGACCAGAATGAACATCCTGCTGCTGTACAGTAGGTATTGCAGGCACTGACCTCTGCTTATGCGCTGCTTCTCACCAGACAAGATCCCCGGTGTGTCAATGATGCTAATGCTCTGCAGAACTTGGTTGGGCATTTGAGAGCAGATGAACCTATCGAGACAGATGGAGAGAGTTCATCACCTCATCTTATCACTGGAAATGCTGGTAGTATCACTACATTTGTCAGTTGACTAATTTGATCTGAGTCATGGGAAACAGCTGAGATGCATTTTCTTTCAAAATTATTTCAAAGATACAAGAATCAGGCCTGACACGTTTAAATGGGATACTCTAGCAGTGATAAACAGAGTATATAAAAATACAAAATAATTCAAGTTGGTCTCACTCTTTGTGCTGACTAACAGAAAGCTGCTTGAAAGTGATTTCTGTGTGAGCTGTTATTCATACATTGCTACACTATTGACAATGGACCTTTTTTAGTTTAGCTGAAATATTGCTAATATGACCACATATTAACAGAGACAAACTTTATGAATTTTTTTTTTAGAAATGAAACCTAAAAAAATAAGACCTTGCATGCATCCATCAAGAACACAATGCTGTCACTGCTTTTAAACATGTTGACTGAGGTGAAGGAGCTAAAGGAGAGTGGTAAACTATTCCACAACCTTGGGGCAACTTTTAGAAGAACAAAAAACAGACATTCAACAAATGAATAATATATTTACTAAATGTAACTAAAACTATTATTTCATATTATATCTCCATGTTGAGGGAATATTATGGTGATGTTAAGATTGCAATATTGTCTCAAGTGAGTTCGAGGATCTGTCTTTTTTTTTAAAACAAAACCTAAGAGGAAATTGCAACATCTGTGATCAAACATCACCTGTCAGCTGCAAAGCAGAAGGACATGTTGAGAAATAGAGGAAGAGGCATTCAAATAGGTTTCATTTTTCAAGAAAATGACATGCATTTTTATTCAAAAAGCCAGTAGATAAAATGTGTTAGAGAGAATGAGAGAAAGAAACTGCTGTGCCTAAACGTGCCATCACATGACGCACAACGAGATCCACAGGAAACGAAGTGCATTGTTTTGAGGTTCCTCTGGAGGAGAGGAGATGTTCTTTGTCAAGTGTGCCTTTGACCTCTATAGTGGTCACTGTCAAAGAAGTACTTACCCATTTCCCCTCCACATAAGTATCCAGCAAACAGGGGGGAAAATCCTTTGTCTAACTGTCTAGGTACTAAAATTAAACATTAAAACTTGTGGTAGCTCATGCAGCAGCTTTGGTTACCTAAAAGGAGAAGTGGACTTTTCACAGTATTTGAGACACTTTGTATGTTGAAAATATTTGCCTGTAATATGGGATGAAAGGAAGAAATGAATGAGCGACAGAATGTGTTGTGGAGAGAAACATGTAAACCTAATGGAATGGAAGTGATATGCAAAACTACAAAGCAATGTGACATAATGTGTATTTAACATGAATGCATTTTCTTTTTATAATTATACTGTAAACCTTGAACTGCACTTGTACCATAACAGACATATTTCCTATGCTATGCCACTGCCAAAGCAAGATAATAGAAAATCCTTGTTTTGGCAACGACCCGGGCAAGAGGGACATTCGTTACAGAATGTAGCGAGCAAGAATATGTGCCCACGTTCTAGATTTTCCAGCCAGATGACATGATGTCTAACAACCATTCTCTTGGCTTAAGCTTGACAGAACATCTCATGAACACTGGAATATGGTGCTATCAATTTATTCAGCCCCATCTTTCTACAGGGTTAGTTTGCCCAGAAATGGGTAAACAGAAGCATGCTTGCTTCTTCGTCAAGCAAGTACAGTTGAATAAAAACCTAAATTAAATCTGTTCATAACATAAAGTGACTGTGCCTCTTCAGAAGTCTTGGATTAAACTGCTTGATTCAAATACTTTTACAATCTCTTTATGAACTTTTTGAAGTGTCAAAATTGAATTGGAATCAACATTCAATGGAGGGACAGAAATATCTTCATTTGTGTTTCAAACATAAATGACAGCTTCATGTCATTCCAAAATCCATAAGACTAAGTAATTGATGGCAATTTTCATTTTTGGATAAACTATCCCTTTAATAAGCCATATTAAATAATACTACAGTTGCAAACTTTGAAACTGAAATCTAAAAAGTAGCGATTGAGCACTTGATATTTACCTGTTTAAGAAGGCGTTTCCAAATGCATTGAGCTTGCGGAAAGGTTTCTTGGGGTCCACAACCAAAGCATTTCCCGGAACAACCCCCTCATTCTCATTGTACATCACAGCTATGAATCCATCTGTCGTTGGTTCAGGGCCAATTCGCATCCCTGGAAAATCCTGCTCCAGAAGATACCTGCAAGAGAGAGAGGTTAAGTATTAACAAACCACTTCTTTGTTGACTGGAGCGGCAGAATCAATGTGACAGCACATGCTGACAACAAAATGTCACGGTTGGGTGAGAGTAAATGAATGGAATAATTTACAGTCCTACCTTTAGGTTGAGACAGAATGCAATAAAATATAGTCAATGAAATCAAAGCTGATCAAGGATCAAAGCTAAACAGTGGCACATAACCATTGGATGATGGCTAGAATGTGAAAACAGACCTATCCATCAGTCTCACTCTTCCTGTAACTTCCTAGCCAAACCATAGATTCCTACCACATCCTGGCAGAGGATGAGAAAGTGTCAAAGGTTTCCAAGCAAAGAAACACACACATGGCTTGTCATTAAATTGAACATAAATCAAACTGCATTCATTGTTAAATATGGCTAAATGTCTCCTTAGTGCACGTTTGTAATGTAATGGAAGAACTTTTAGCAAAAGCATGACTGAAAACTGTTTTACAAGTGGAGAGGTGAAAAAAATAATACAAACACAATTTGTATTGGCTTTTCATACTCACATATACAAGCAAGAACTTATAGTATACTTCGTATAGCGACTTCATTACTCTTTAGACTGGAATGTGGTGCTTAAACAGCCTTAAACATCCATAATTTCCAACTATGACCTAATGTTTCAGATTATGAACGGCTGAGCTGGTAATAAGCCAGTTCTAGTTTGAGAGGATTTCAACACGACTCACAGAGCTATTGGATTTTCTTATTTATTCAGAGACTCCCTGTCTAGCACAGGATCCGATTAGATCCAGCACAGACATCAAAGCTGGATGATATTGACCAACAGCGAAAAAAGTCAATAAGAAGAATAATGATGCTTTTATGAGTTGTTTGCATACTCTCCAGCCTTCTGCTTCTCTTCACAGATGAATGGACTATGTGAGCTGGCATAAGCTGTTATACACCCAGGGTTTGCAGCCTGTTGCAGCAACCACAAAGAGCTGACTGTACTGAACTTAACACGTGTACATGCTGTTCTATTAGTAATTAAATATAAATAAATCCTAAGTCACAATAAATATAGTTGTGTCTAATAATATTATAAAGCCATTCTTGGCTTCCAAGACATTACTATTCGATTACACCTTATTTTACGCTTGTCCTTGTTACAGTGTAATTAAACATTAACTACTAAAACAACATGCACTTACTATAGGGTTAGTATTGGGGTTTGGTTTAGTTGCATGTTTACTGTTATTAGCCTACTATAGTAAAGTGTAAGATGCGTAACCACCCAGGACACTAAAATAGAGTGTTATCTACTATTCATTCATTCACTGGCAGAACTAAGCGTTTTGCTGAAGAGCTGACTTTCTAACAAATCTCTCAAAGCAATGCGTTACCTTATAAAAGTGGTCTTCCCTGTGGAATACTGTCCCACCAGGAGGACCATGGGCTTGCTCTGGAAGTCCGCCTGCTCCAGCGCCGGTGAGTGGAAGTCATGGAAGAGGTAAGTCTCCTCCAAAGGCAGCAGTTTCTTAGCATAAAGACTCTGAAGTCCTTCAGTCACTGTTTGAAACATGTCGCCCTCCTTGTTCCTTCCACCCTGCTCCTTATTTACCCAAGTGAACATGTTACCGTTCCTCTTTGAGCTCTCTTTTATACGTGATGCAAGCTTAGTTCCCTTTTTTTATACTGGAGGAATTTAAAACGGTTCCAGTTTTTTGCGTTTATTTGTTTCAGGAGTAACACTAGCCCGTCTACTGGCCTCAGCGAGTAGTGTCCAGCTGTGACTGTGTCTGTCGTCGTGACCTCACCTGTATCCTTTTATGTGACGCTCTTTCTCCCGACTCTAGGTTTGAATATTCATTAGCTACACTGACGCACTGGTTTCTCCCGCTGTTGAGGGCGGGTTGTTAGGGTGGAGTTGAGTTAGGGCGTAGTGAATCTGTAGGCACTGGCACTGCTGACTGCTAGCTCTTTTCGGTGAAAACGAGCAGGGCTGAAACCAAGTTGCTGACATGGGGAAAATCAAAACCCACTAGATAAATTTGAGAAATGAAATGCTTTCTCGCAGTCATTTCGCAGTAGTAGGCTACATAACATAATTTAAATAAATAATTTGACAAAACTTTAAAAAAGCATTTTAAAACAAAGCAGATAAATATTACTAGTGTATCTGTTTTGAATAAATCCCGATTATGGACTGGCGCACTTTTAATTTGTTACAATGTGACTGAAATTCCATGCTATATTAGCTGAACAGACCAAGTACTCCCGTCCCGAGTGCAGCCAGGCTTGTACATTTACGTCACCTAGTGGTAAGAAATGAAATAACATAGAATTTTATTTTATTGGAGATTAAATGGCAACTAGGGACAGAAATTCACCAGCAAAATGCCACTGAAAGTGACAAAAAATGCCCAAGATATTTAAAATGTGGACGATTTTAAAAACTTGGGTTTGTTTATATTATCTGTTATCTAACATTTGATATATTTCGTAAAATATTGTATTCCATCTATTCAAAATAAAAAGAGAACACGAGTCATGTCACACAAAATGTCACCTGCTCCTTAATAGAAATATATATTTTTGACGCGGATTACATGTTAAAATGGGCGTGGTTTATGCTGCCCGGTTGTTATCCCTAATTGGTCAGCTAGGATGGGTGTAAATAATAATTTTTTATTAACTTTTTAAAACGGTTAATTTCTAATTCAAAGGTTATCAATATTTCTTAATGTCATTAGTCAGGTGTAAATTATTGCTTAAGACCTCTAATGTAATGTTATGTAATTTTCTTACTGGCACTCATTTCATTTTACAGAAACAGCAAAAACGGATTTAAAATTGTATTACGGGTATTAATTCTGATAATGAATACATTTATACAATTTTTTATGGACCAGTATTGCCATTGAAACTTTTGTTTGAGCTTTCCACTCAATGATTGCAACCCACTCACTAGACCAATTATAAGACTTCATAAAAAAAATAAAAAAAAATAAAACATTTTATGTAATAGTATCAGTTTAGAAGAAAAACACTTTTTCAGTTCTCTTGTATATCAACTTGACGCATCCATAACAACAGAATTCAGAATGTTTTTCAACAATTTTATATTGATATATTTATACATATATTACACATTCAAACAATACTTGTGCAAAAACCATCCCTACCATGAAAAATGATCTGGATTATTGTATGTGTCTCTGGCAGCATGGCTGGAGGCATAAAGGCATTATTTCAGACTGTTTTAAAAAATAAAATACAAAACACAAAAGGACAATAGATTCTGATGCATAGCATCTATTAATTAGAACATTACAAAAAATAATGTGTCAAAGTGGTAAACGCAGGGAAGGTTAAGTCATGTAAGAATAGGTTTTACATGCATAAAAACTGAGGTTTTGCTTTTTGACAATGGAACCCTTGCAGGCTCACTGTTTAGTGCCAATGTAGTCCTTCATGAATGCTCCATAGTCAGGTCCTTTACATCTACTATTCACAGAAACACGTCCACCCCTGCCCTCACCAACAAGACTTTCTAGTCACAAAACTCCTCTCCATATTAACTGTTCTCAAAACACCACCACAACACAACAGATGTCAGCTCAAGTACTTATTTGCATATTGTACAAAACCACCTAAAAAACCGCCAAATACTAAACTTGTCATGATTACCAAAGATGAAGGGTTACCTTGCAGACTTAAAAACCAATTTGAGAGATGACTTTTAGCCTCAAACGCATTCATACTCACTGAAGGCTAACACAATTGACGAGTGTAAACAGATTTTTGTTTCACTTTGGGCTGGATGTTAGTCAACCAACACATCATTCGCTTCCATTTCTCCTTGTCTTGTAGATCCAGAGACATTAACATTCTCTTGCTTGATTAGAGTTGACGTATTACTCTTCACTTCATCTTATATGTGGTTGACATGGGAGATTTCACTTGCTCAAACCTCCTCTTAAAGGCTGTAACTAAAAGCCCAGCAAGGCACTGTTGTTTCCCGAAGAGCGCACCAACGCACGAGCACAAGCTGACGGCTCGGACTGTTATAAATCCAAACCTGTCCGTCCTGGGTTCTTCCTCCCTCAAGCGAAGTCTTGGCTGGGAGGGCTGCGTGACTCGATATTAGCTGAACCCAATGAAGACGCAAGATTCAAGGGTCCGGGAGGTCAGAGGTGTCTACAGTCACTTTGATGAAGATGGTATCGTCTTTGATGTAGGTTCCGTTCTCCAGGACAGTCTGAGCCACGAAGAGCGGACAGCCTGAGGCGATGTTCATTTCACCAGTGGGCCGGCGAAAGCTACTGCTACTGGGGTCCGGTTTGAAGGCATCACCTAAGTGTTTCCGTGCCGGCCCCTGGTCCATTAGCATTAATGTTACTTTCTGTTTAAATGGCCAAGGCAGCAAGGCGTCATATTCCCCGCGCATGACCACGAAGAAGAGCGAGAGATGTGTGCCTTTTCCCATTCCATCCCCATTGAGATAAACGCGGGCACACATCTTGTAGCCGAAATAGCCCGTGTAGAAGGGCTGGCTGTAGAGCGAGAGGGTTTTGGAGGCCACGGCTTCCTGTTTCCGCCTTTTGTAGTCACGGATCTTCCAGATGAGGGTACCATTGAAGCTGGCCGTCTCTAGCACCTGCAGCTTCAGGTCCATCTCCGCCAGCCGGATGTCATGGACACTCATCATGTCATCGTGACGTGAGAGCTGCTGCTCTAAGGAGCCTGATGACAGTGTCGAAAAGTGTTAACTGAAATCATCAATGTTGTGCGGTATATTGTGATAAAAAATTGAGGGATATATATTGAGGCATTCTTACCCAGGGTGTGAGAACCAGAACTGGAACCAACACGACCCGAGTCGAGAGAAGATACAACTGTACGCATGCTCTCCACAGACCCTCTCAGAGCCTCCACCTCATCCCTCATAGCTCGCAGAGGCCGAAGCTCCCGCAGCTCCATCTCAACCTCAAGCAGTTTCTCTGAGTGAGCGCTCATCAACATCTACACACATGAACACATAGAGAACGGTTTAAAAAGGGGGTTTTCGCCAAAAGTTCTAATGTCATAGCCGGGTTTCTGGTACTTTAAGGTATTTTTATTAGAAGTTTGGAAAAAAAGTCACATCTTAATGCGCTTATTTTGCACATGAAAATAGCAATAATAACCTAACTGCAATGTATACATATTGAATGAATTGTATACAATTTACATTGTACATACACTACCATTCAAAAGTTTAGAGTTGTAGTAATATTGTGAAATGTTATTAGAATTTAAAATAAAATGCTTCCATTTTCATTTTAAAATGTAATTTATTCCTGTGATGGCAAAGCTGAATTTTCAGCAGTTTTCAGTATCACATGATCCTTCTGAAATCAATCGAATATACTCAAATATTTATTGTTATTAATCTTAAAAACAGTACATTTTTTATAAATGTCATATATTCACTAATTTAATTATTGACATAGAAATCTTAAATGTTTCTTATTTGTAATGTTTCTTTAATTGTTCAAAATCCTAAACTTGAATTATTTTCAGGTTTAAATTACATTTTGAATCCTGTATTTTCAGTGTGGTCTCCTGTAGAAGACATGTTATAAAGCAAAGGCACTGAATTATAAAAGCATGTGTCAGACAGAGGTATTGCACAGTACAGCAGACTTGCTTCACTTTATACAAAGTAGGTTATTTTTATCTTCACCAAATGACTCAAAAGAAAATAAAACCACTACTTGGTGACGGCTCTCACCTGCATGCTGACTAGCTTCTGCTCCAGCTGCCTGATCTTTTCTCTCATCTCCTCATACTGCGTTTCTACCTCCGCAAGACGACTGCTGAGGCTGGGCAGAACTTTATAGCGCTCCATCAGCTCGCTCTTAATGTCCTCGACCTACACAGAGAGATTAATTAGTGTATATGCATGCATGATGGAAATATGAACAGGAAAAAGCATATTCATTTTCACACCGGAAACTGATGTTATTAAAAGATTTCTGATATGTTAAACATTGTAACTATAAATATAAATATAGAATTTACATACTAATAAAAAAAAAAGTGCATATATATATATATATATATATATTTTTTTTTTAATTATAATTTTGAATTATAATTTTATAATTTTTAAATTTGATATATATCAAATTGAATATAAAGTTTATGAAATCTGCGTTGATTGTTATACCTTGGCCTCTAGTGTGGTGTTCCTGACTGTCATCATTCTCAGGTGCTCAGATGCAAAACTGGACTCATGTTCTCTCATCTCTTGATTCAGCCCCTTTAAAATAATTACAACCATATTATTAGTCTAGACTGCAAAGAAAAAAAACTACAACAATTTCAGATATAAATGATGACTTATATAACAACATAATAACAATAATAATATACTGAATATTAAATTCTTAGTTTAATCTAAAAAAAAAAAATTGAGTGTGTATATATATATATATATATATATATATATATATATATATATATATACATATATAAATATATTATATATATATATATATACATATTTATACATATATACACATATACATATATATACATATTTATATATATACACACACACTATATATATATATATATATATACATATATATTTATACATATATATACACATATACATATACATATATATACATATTTATACATATATACACACACACACACACACACACACACACACATATATCTCCCTCTCTCTCACACACACACACACACTTTACATTTCAAAGCAAATTAAGATTTTATCAAAATTGAAGTACTACAGTACTGCTAGTGTTATTACATTTCGAATGTCATATAATACCAATATCTGGTCAATGGTCAAGTAACAGAGACTGAAAGTCACCTTAAAGGTGCAACCGTAGCGAATGAAGGAGCAGGTCACCTGGGCCATTGGACAGTCATGCTGGTGACTGGACAGCTATAGGAGACAAATTCATTTTATAAATACATCACAATTCATCTGCCTTCACCATTCATTTACAACTCAAATAATTTTGGTAGCATTACAATAAGGTTTCATTTGTTAACAACATTACTTTGCACGAACTAACAACGGACAACACTTCTACCGCATTTATTAATCTTAGCTAACGTTAATCTCAACATTTACTAAGATCAAATGTTGTATTTTTTAACTTTAGTTAATGCACTGGGAACTAACATGAATATAAACATTTTCATAAACTAACATTAACAAAGGCTAAAAATAAGTATTGTTCATTATTAGTTCATGTTAGTTATGCATTAATTCATGTTAACAATTGAGACCTTTACTGTAAAATGTTACCATCATTTTTCATGCTTTTAAAAACAAACAAACACACACACACACGTTAGTAAATCAAAAGTAATGCTCAGTGCACTCCAAGCCTACCTCACTTCTTAGAATGGAAGAAAACGAGCAGTGATTAGGGCATGCTACAGGAAATGCAGGACAGACTGTTTCTTTGTGTTTCTGTAAAGAGAGACGACTGTTAGACTGAAATGCGCTAAAAATATATACTGTATGCTGCACACTTTCAAGATTCAAGATGCTCATGATTAAAGTGGAGTAATAATGACAGGATTAACCAGGCGGAAAAACAGAAAGCATTCTTGAAGTGAAAACTCACATCAATCATTCTCTAAATGACAGTCAACATAACGGGAGATTCCCCCAAAGTTCCTTGTACAAATGTGAAACTTAAAGGTCATGGGACATTAATGACAGAACACAAGGGGAATACTTCTCATAGAGGAACTGAGATGTCCACTAATTACAATCCAGGAAAAAAACTCAATGACAACCGAAAAAAGATCTCATGAATTTTTAAGTACTTTCCATTAGATTTCAGGTCCTTTTTATGGGAACTGGGGTATTTTGGGCAATGTGCGTTACCTGTAACTCAGTGAGGGCCATCTTGTGATTGCAGAATTCACAGGTGATCTCTCTGTGTTTGCATTTGCGGCTCAAATGCTCAGGCATGTCTTTCCTCATCATCTTCTCCTTACATTTTCCCAAGGGGCACGGCACCTCATAGTACGGACAAACTTCCAAGTGGTCCTGTTTAAAAGAGAGAGACCAATCTGAATTCTGTGGCCTAACTTTGCCTAAAAGTCTCTACATAAACATAACTTTCATGGCGCTTAAACTATAAATAAAGCTAGACTCCCCATTCTCGCACTTATAAAAAGTCCAGTCTCACATTTCTCTGCGCTCGAGGCAGGTTCTAGTCGGGAGGAATTTACCATACAATATGTAGACTATTGTGTCTAAGAATCATATGACTTACCGTGACCCGCTGTAAACTCATTTGTTCTTTACATCCATTTTTCTCACTTCGGCAGTAGACCTTCAGAGCCATAATTTCCCTATTGCAGCAAACATCCCGGAATATCTGAGATCAAATGAAAAACAAACAGATATCTGTTACATGGCCTGTATAAGAGAGATATTTTGAGTGCTGCCTGTTATATGGCCCACATCACTTTCACTTGGAGCTGTGAGAGTGAGATTTAATATGTAACGGAGTGGGTGTGTCCTCGTAGTTTTTGGCTTCACTTTCTTACCTTATCTTCAAAGAGTGGTTCTAGATCAGCTGGACACACTGGGTTAGGCTTACTGGTGAAAAAAAAAAAGTTACATCCAACTGTAAGCAAATAGTATCCATAATGACCTACATTCAGAAATAAAAATGCCAGGAACACCCCAAGATTACTTCGCAATGCTATTTAGCCCCCCTATTGTCCAGAACAATATTCGTCCCATGACTTTCCAGTTGTTTGTGATTTACTGGATTAGTATTAAGGATAAAAACTGTTTGAAAATATATATATATAAAATTTTGATTTATAATTGTATTAATTTATATGACTTGCAGGTCTAAAGCTTCACTTTAAAAATAAGGTTACCTAATCTATTCAGGTTTTTCAAGACAGTAGAAACCATGGTTCTTCAAAGGAAAAAAAATCAGTTGTTGAGGGGGTGAACTAAAATAAGAAATATCTTGATTTTTGTCTTTTTTTAGCTGAATTTAATGTTTGTCTTATTTTAAATCATTTGTTATCTTGGAAGTTTTCTGGTGGAGATCCCCTAATTAAGATCATATTTAGCAACACTGACACCTGGCATTTACGTGCATGTTCAGTATGATCGGATCACTATCTAAAATTACTATACCATAGTAAAAGCCAAGTGTAAATACACCCAATAAACATTGTGGTGTGATCTGAATTACTGAAATAACATTTGGAGGAGGCAAGGGATGTATTCTGCTCACACAATGTGAAAATAACCTTGCAATTTTGGCATCTGATTTGTCACATGACCTCTCAAGAATCATTCCACTGAACTACACTTACAATATCTTGTTTCTCTCTCAATAAATCACACGACGTCCTCTTTAAATCACTTTAAATAACACATCATCACACATCTAGAATAACTGACAGAAATGTTTCGGTAAAAACAAACTCCAATGCAAAAAAAGTGCCATTTTCCATTTCGTGCAGGTAAGTCCTATCTATATCGTCCGAGACACACTGAAATGGAAGGTGTAAATGCAATCCAAATAAAGAATATATCTGAACAGGAAATATGTTGGAAATGAATGATCTGAAATTGCTTGGATTTTTCTTAGGCTTGCGATAGCTTTCTTATTATTACAGCAGAGCATTCGTATGAACCTCACTAATGAACCCTCGCTCACCTGAGCAGGTCTGTGATGCAGCTCTCGCAGAAGCGATGTCCGCACTCAGTTTGCCGAGGTATACAGAGCACTAGCCTGCAGGCCTCACAGCAATACTTGGGCTCAGGTGTCATGACAAAACGGTCCCTGAAGCCTCCGTGCAGGGGCAAGAAGCCCGGCTCGGGCCTGGGCCGCTGGGCCATGGAGGACATAGCAAGAGATGGCGGACGCTGCTGCAGGGCAATCTGCTGTTCCACATTACGCCCTGCGGACATGACCTGAAGAGAAACAAACAGATTAGGGTCTAACTCCACACCCATGACATGTACATGAGAAAATTTACTACTACGTATCCAAACAGACAAAAAATTATAGTCTGCTGTCATCTTTGGCACATTAAATTCCTTTCTTGTCCAGATTGAAGCTGTCAGGAATTCTGTATTGTCTGGGAAACATTATTGAAACTAACACGGAATAGGCTGTTGTCTGATTGGGTCCAGACCCCCTTGTCAAACACCAATTTGTGGCCGCTTCGCTACCATTGTTCAAGAACACAAGTGCTGTTAAGTGTTTAGTAGGAATACTGTTCCGATCTTATTGATTCAGAAGAGTTTGATGGATTTAAGGTGCGACCACCTGAGGCCCCCAAAAGCATTTGGACACTTAAGAAGCACTTAAAATGTCAACTATATATCAAGCCAAGTGACATCTGCAAACAAATGATGCTTGACTTTCAGTTGTCTAACTTCACTCTTGTAATTACTTTTACTGGTCCCAAGGTGATTTTAGTGGATGAATGAGTCAGTTCCTCTCAAGCTCATACAGGTGTCCTAGTAGAAGAACCATCAATGTAGTTCATCACATTAGCTGGGGACATTTCAAATGCTTGAAATTAGCTTTGCAGACAAATGTAAATTAACTTTAAAAAAATGTGTATATATGTGGGTGAAAGGGAGAGAAATGTATGAGCTGGGTTGGAG
>NC_137141.1:24921850-25219350 GCF_949319135.1 Squalius cephalus
AATAAGTAAAAAGTCTTAATCTGCTGTGGCATATACCTAGAAGCCAGGGGGCACAGGAGTCCATGATGCCATCTTTAGCAGACTTCAGTATGGACTCAGGCAGCGGGATGGAATGACGCACCATTGCACCGTAGAGCCCGTACTCCGCCATCACACTGCTACGGCCCCAGCACTTCTCCCGCTTTCTCCACTTGGCCCTCCGGTTTTGGAACCACACCTGTTCACAATTAAATGTGATTTGCATAGTTTAATAAGAAAGATGTCCAAACAGTCTAGTCTATAGACTATAGGCGGAATGACAGACATTAATTTGGAAAAGATGAAAAGTAAAAGGTGAGTGAGGATGTCAATGTGTGTTTTTCTGCGTGTTTCAGAGAAGCAAGATAATCATCCAGGTTTGGAACAACATGAAGGTGAGTATAGCTAAATTATGCAATAATTTTCATTTTTGGGTGAAGTAGCCTAGCCTAACCCTTTTAATTAGTCTGGAAAGGATAGGCTATTTAAACAAACAGCATCAACTGAAAATTTTCAACACAGACCTAGAACAACAAATAGCCTATATTTCATTTAAATCTCATCTTTCCAAAGTGTGCCAATGGAAAACATCATTTTTATATTTAACCAAATGGTATGGCTATCTTTATCAACTACAACTGACTATCACCTATCATTTGCTATATTGTAGTCATTATGTCGGCCTGTTAGATGATTGAGCAAACAGTTTAGGCACTTTTGCAGATAGGCTAAACGACACGACGCATAAAGTGCCTGCAGTTCAGTTCTGTCATGACGCGACGCGAACGCATGTTGATCACAGCAGTTAACCAGCAATTGCCCTTCACTAATTCAAGCTACTAGCAGAGCTGACGGAGGGAGGAGGAGGAGGAGGAGGGGCTGTCGGGTCTAGAGAGGCCAGACATTGGATAAGGAATTATCAAAACCATTTTCCAATCTTTTCTGGTAATGCCGATGATGATAGCCCTCATTTCATGCACGGTACTTTTTGAGGAGAAATTGGTTATCGGGCACTCAAAAGAAAGCGGGAGGAGACAGCGATGAGAGACGACCCCAAGGGCACGCACAAGCTGATTGAAAAATAAGTTAATTTCGAGCCCAATCGATGGTGGACAGGCGGGCAAATATCACGGGAAATTAAACGAGCAGGACCCAAGAGAGCAGCGCCATTGACCCGTGCTAATAAATTCAATGTAGTTATTTCATTTGAACTCCCCACATCTCGCCACATCCCTTCCCTTGGAACACGGCGGGCTTTTCTCATTTAACTAATTACACTCGATGAGAAAATTAGATGTTAATTTTACTTTGGATTGAAATAGAATTATTTATTTATTTCCTTATTATTTATTCACTGAGAGGCACTGTAATGAGAAGGAAATTAAAAGGCGTGCCACCAGATGGATGGTTCAGGTCACACAGTAATCTTCCGCCTTGATTGCTTGATTAGGTCGTTAGCGCGCCTCTCTCTCTCTCTCTCTCTCTCTCTCTCTCTCTCTCTCTCTCTCTCTCTCTCTCTCTCTCTCTCTCTCTCTCTCTCTCTCTCTCTCTTACACACACACACACACCCTCCTCTTCGCTCTCTCTATCTCTCTCTGAGAGCAAATTGTTTCACATCCAACTGAGGCTGATGAGATATTATCTGTCCGAGTGGGATGCTGGACTTGATCGATATAGGCCTAGTCAGTGTGCGAATTGTACAATGACTTTCGGAGGTCGATTATTTTAAAGGGATTTCGATGTTTTTTTACAGTATAAAACGTCTTCCAAATTAGTAGGTGGAGAAAAGTGTCCCAAGAATTCACCCTAATTTTCGAGACGCTATTTCAAGGTGCACCTCGCGAGGCGAAAATTGTATATTTCCACTACGTCTGGCTATTTTAAAAGACTGTTATTTGGGATATGTACATTTAAAATAAAGTGAAGGATAGTATTTGCCATTATTTAATTACTTAGCCTACCTCAAACTAATCACAAAGTAAAGCGCAAGCTTTTTTGTTTTGCTATTAGCCTCAGACGAAAATAGCCTCGGCTACTTGCTCTGACAAACTTGTAGATTAAGCCTAATCTAATTTGAATAATTACAGAAACGTTTGAAAACCATTTTGAAACATATGCTTAAGACATAATTTTTTTTTTAAATCCCCAATTAAAAATAAAGGTTCTTTATTTGCATCATTGATTCCACAAATAACCTTCAACATCCATGGAAACCTCATTCCACAAAAGGTTCGTTATAGTCGAAAAAAAAAGTTCTTCCGATTTTCTAAAATGTTCTTTAGCTACACTAAATTTTTTTTTTTTTTTTTTTTACTTTTACTTTTAAGAGTGTATGGGCTAGTGCTGAACCTCCATAATTCGCACTGAGATCACCTTCTTATGTTGCTGACCCCAAGAAAAATGTTTGCCAACTATAACTCTGAGACAAATCATTAGCCGATTAACTACACGCAACAACATCACTGCAAACGGAAAAGATACAGGCACAATTTCCTTAGACCACCACACTGGCAGAACCTTCAAGAGAACCTAAAGGCTAGACGGTCTTTAAAAAGTCAGTCCTCTGAGGAACCAACAAGTTCCTGGACGAACTCAAACACTGCTTAAAAATGGGTCATTCCAGGAAAGGTTTTGAGGCACTTCAAAGTTTCTTGAGTATATCTGAAGCAGCATATCTGAAGCATCTTCAAAAAGGGCATCTCCGAAGACACCTGAGAAACCTTCTAACCTTATTTTTATAGCGTGTAAAAAATATACAGACAATATAGGCTCAGAGACCTAATAGGCCTATTTACTACATCTAGCCCAAGATTAATTTATTTTATTGCATCAGTCCTTTTTTTTTTTTTTTTGTTCTCAGTTTCTTTCTTTTTTTTAAGTGTAAAGTAGTGTTTCATTGGAAATAATTAAAAACAATATGTTGATACCTAATTAGTCATTTTGATGTGAAAATAGGAAATGGATCAAAGCATTTTGCAAAAGAAAGAAAGAAAGAAAGAAAGAAAAAAGCTGGCGTAATTGTGCGGAATTTTGAGGGACAACAAATCTTAATTAAAAAAAAAAATCTTTATTTTGAACAACATACATAACAAATAGCCTATATATAGGTCAAATAGCTTATACACTGTAAAAAGTGAACAGTTGGATCAACTTAAAAAAATTACTTCAATTGGTAACACATAAAGAAATTAAGTTTTCTCAACTTAAATTATCACGTTTTTCATGATAAAATGTGATAATTTAAGTTGAGAAAACTTAATTTCTTTAGGTGTTACCAATTGAAGTAATTTTTTTAAGTTGATCCAACTGTTCACTTTTTACAGTGTATCAGAAAAATTCAATTCAATTCAATTCAATTCAATGCAAAAATGATTAGAAACTGCAGGCTTTTATCTACTAAATAAAAGAGCGTTCCATGATTGTTGTTTCCTTGTATTCTCAATTAATTCAAACGGCGAGTAACAGTGTTCGTTCCTTACCTGTATTCTGTCCTCGGGCAGCTCGGTCTTCATGGCCAGCATTTCTCTGGCGTACACATCCGGATAATGAGCCTCGTTAAAAGCCTTCTCCAGTTCTTCCAGCTGGTAAGATGTAAATATTGTTCTACAAAAGAACAACGTTCACTTGTCATAGAAAATCAATATTAGAAACATCACGCATAAATTGTGCTATTTCAATAGACTCAAATCGAGTGGACCAGTTTTTTTTTTTCTTTTAGGTTTTAAACTAGTTTAAAGAACAAGGAAATTAGCCTATGTGATGTGTATTAATAAATGTATTTTGTTTGAACATTTAAAACAGGCAAGGCTACTGAAAATCATAATTATAGATATGAATGTATTGTTTCTAACTGTAATTGAAGCAGATCTTTCCTATGAAAAGAAGCTAAATGCTTCTTACAAAATTACAATATAAAAATGCATATCACGACAATGTATTATTATTATTATAAAGAAAAATAGATAGGCTATTTTTACTGCCTTTTAAAACCTACGAACCGTTAATTAACTCGTTAGGAAAAACATAATTAGCCTAGCTCCTAAAATAAGGGATAGAAATCTGGACATCATAACCGCATTTCGCCAGAGCCATAATTGCCAAACCATCGAGAGAAACGTTTTACAGAATTTTACACATTCCTGTTTCGGATATTTAATTTCGGAGACGACAGAAATGATGCTTAAGATTACTGTCTAATTAATCAAGAAGATTCATTTACATGCATTTTTTAGCGTTCAAGCCTACCTGTGTCGTCTCTTTTTTCTCTTCTTGCTCTGGCTCAGTGAAGACTTTGATATTTTCCTTTCACTTGAAGAGACATCCTCTGAATCTGTAACATCGGAGGAAATATTAGGCTATTCAAAATGGCTGTGACATTTTCAAAATGTAAAAAATATTTTGTAGCCACTTACTGCCCTTTAATTTTAAAAACCGCTATTTGACATTTTTAACAACGATAATGATAATCACTTGGGATTTGGAGGAAAATACAATGTATTAGCTTATTAAAATAAAACAGTTGACAACAGGCTTTTTATTTAACATTTCTATCTTGAAAAAAAATTGGGTTACACTTTATTTGAAGGTGTCATTGTTACAGGGTTAGTTGCACGTATATGCATAATTCACTGTTATTATATGGTAAGTACATGTAACATAATGTAACAAGGACACTTTAGCCTAAAATAAAGTGTTACCAAAATTTGTAATAGGCCTAATAGCAACAACCAATAATAGTAGCCTATTGATGTTACTACTATTAAGGCCCTTTCCCCTTGACAGGGCACTATACAACAAAAGGTGAATTTCTTAGGCCTATACCTGAGCTGGCAGACTGGTTATTTTCCAGCGGGCCCACTGTCCTGTTGAGCGGCTGTAGATGGACGTTCTGCGCGTCTGACAGCACCTCAAGAAACGCGGGCTGGGTGTAGAACGACGGAATACCTCCATGGCCAATTAAGCCCATCCCGACCCCAACACCAACACCAACCCCAGCTGGACCGAGCATCGACCTGCTGGCTAGAAGGTGCGCCCCGGCAGGGAACGAGTCCAGTGTGCTCCGCGGAGCCGCCGAGGACGGCTCTTTATTTAGTCCCAGGATCTCCTGGATGCCGAAGCCCGTGCATTTGGGTGGATGTGTGATGCTGCTCTTTGACAGATGTGGATTGTTATTTCCCCTGTTCTCAGCGGCACACACTGATTTTGATTTGTTCAAACTTTCCGACAAAACAGCCCCATCCTTTCCTGTCATGGTGCCTCTGAGACTATTCCCTTCTTCACATACGAGTCGGTCCCTTGTGCAAAGGCATCCACGGCGCAATACGCATGATCCCTCTAGAAATTCTCCTTTTATCCAACAGGTCCATCCCAACAAGGGTCAAAACTCAACAGCCAATCAGCGGCGAGTAAGTGATTTAGAATTCCAGAGGATACAGGATGCTGCTCTCCCTGTTTGTCATGCATGATATCATTTCGTTCACATCACATGTTGCTTGCAATTATGTATTAAGCAGACATTTAACCAAAATTTGCAAATAAGATGAGATCACTTCGAAATTATATGTTTACTCGTAATTTAAGTAGGCCTAATAATAATAATAATAATAATAATAATAATAATAATAATAGCCTAATAGGGTAATCTTCGATACTCAAATTTTCTGTTTTCTTCAACATTTTAGACGTGTTATGTCTATTGTGAACGGCTTAAGGAATTTGTTTTAGGTGTATCTAGATGATTAAATAAAGGAAATACAGTAGTCGGAAATAAAAAGGACACCTGGACAACGGAAACGCGCAGCCTATGGCACACATAAGACTAATGTCGTCAGCAATGACGTCGTCAGAAGCATTACAATAATTTTTGTGAGGCAGCATCGCCTGACCAAATCAAATAGCCTAGAATAATTAATGAAATTATGTACTACAAAAACAAGCAAATTTGACAAAGTAGTAATTTTATTGAATACTACATCGTTTAAAACGTTTAATATGATTTAATAGGCTATAAGATCGAATGTGTCCAGTTGAGAAAGATTGATTAGTTTGTTTAAAGAACTCCTGTTGCGTAGGCTATAAGGGTTCAACAAAGATTTCAGGCTATACAGAACGCGCGGGGAATTGTTTATAATTCCTGTAAAGATTCTTTTTTTTTTTTTTTTTTTTTTTTTTTTGCACGAGCTAAAATCTCTTTTAGGTTTAAAATAAAAGGATTCGATCACAAGTTCAAGGATCTAATTAAGTGGAGAAGATAAATGGGTAATGCAAATTAGCAACACATAGGCTATTTGAACACATGAAGTTCTTGGAATATATTCTCATCACATGACAACAAAATGGCTCCCTGCATGTTTGGGATTCACACACAATTTTTTTTTTTTTTAAACATCAGTCGGCTATTTTGAGACGAATTTGCCTTTTTTTTTTTTTTTTTTTTTAAAGAAATACAAAAAAAAAAATTTTTTTTTTTACGGTAGTCTTAACTACTAATTCAGCTTTTTAATGAGGCGTTTTTTATTTGTATTTATTTGAAACCCCACAAAAATGATAGCAAACTGACTTGTATTCAGGGATCGAAAACATTCGGTGCAATTTAGCATTTCGTCATCTTTATCTACCAAAGAGCACCACTTACCAAAATATTTCAAGAGGTCATAATCACATCACTAACTGTAAAATTCTAATAATAAGAAATTCTGAGAAATCAGCTGAAAATAATGTAGGCCTACGGCATGACCTGGCTGAATAGAAATAGATATTTAATTAATCTTGGTCATTTGTAAGCAGAAGGAAGGCAGGAAAGTGGGTGTCCAATGTTATTTCCACAATAATATGGTTATAAAGAAATATGCAAAGAGTTTTCTTTATATGTGTTTAATTTGAAAGGGTATTTAGTGGGGGAAAATCCAGGTAAATTTGGACATCTTCCATTATCCTTCATTATAGCCAACATTTTCAGAGCTGTTGCATATAAAACATTGTTACCCATCTGAACAGACTGCAAAATATAGCTTATTCTAATTACATCCATGTTTCTTTAATACACCGAGGTCTAATCAGCTATTACTAAATTACAGTGGGATTTTGATTCGTTTTGCAGATAATTTGTGGCACAATTTGGACATCTGGACAGATAATTACTTGGAGATAATTTATGGAAATGAGCAGCGAGCCGTTGATGGAGACAGAGATAACACCAATCTTATCAAAGTGCCATGTACTGATGCATAAATAAACGTCATGATTCATACGACACCAGCAGAACGTCAGACGCGTGGCGTCAGACACACACGAGGGAAAGATTCCGAGCGCGCGCTCCCGAGAGACAGCGCCTGATCTGGTGCTTTTCTGGCTAATTAATAGCTACACCGAACACTTGGAGATGTTTTATCATGCCGAAGTGGCCCGTGCAATAACAATGTCCTGAATTTTACTAATAAAGGTGAACTGTAATCCTGTTTATCAGCTTAAAAATACAGAAAAGCCATGCGATTCTGTGGCCTTATGGGACATTATTCAATTACCCATCCATGCTAATTCTTTGTTGGCCTGGCTCCATGGCAATTACATGAGATGATCATCAAAACTGGCAGTCACACAAAAGTAAAGTTTAATCACATATAGCAACACCGCAAACGAGCGATCTGCACATTTGGACACATTGAGAAAACAAACGCGCAAGTGAGTGCAAGAGAATGAAACTTCACGCAAGAGTTTCCGCGTCTCATCAAAGCATTAAACTCCTCGCCGCTGAGCAAAATATTACAGCTGCAATTACATGAGCACCAGTTGAAACTAATTAGAAGCCATTAAGTGGAAATTTCATTAAGGGTAATGAAGAAATCAATGTTATCAAGATATGCTAATGACACATCACCCGCTCTAGATAAACCCATCTATTCACTAGACTCGAGCTCTGTCAAAGCAACCTGTCAATTACAAACTGCTTCCTGCCCTCTCGTAGCCGCCGCTTCTGCTGTAATCTGTGCAGGGCTTTGTTGTTTATTGTGAGCTGAAAAAAAAAAACCCACTCTCCCTCCATGGCTTTTAATAATCCATCTACATATGAAAATGACTGCATCCTGATTTACATGCATAAGAGGACAAACTAATAAGGCTGTAGATTAAGGAAAGATTTAGTTCAGTCATTCGTGTAGATTGGGTGGCCTATCAAAGACTGGAAGATCTGATGGTGGCAGATTAAAAGGCAAACAGCTGTTGCAAAATTTGTCCCCCCCACCCCCACCCCCTCTCTCTGAATATTCAGTCTCTTGTGGGCTCATGCCTATTGCCTACTTATTTTAAGTGAAATCCGTCATCTCCATCACACAAACACAAAGCTAGTGGTTGAGATGCTGAAAAAACGATTGCGCTAGTCAGACAGATGAATGGTAAATTACACCGCTGTCTTGACCTCTGTGCAAAATTGGACACAACCCTTGTGTGCTTTTTCGAAGCATGCTAAAATGAGAGTTTGTCCAAACTTGTAACAATTACAGCATAATCATGTGATGCATATAAATGAAGACCTCTCTTATATTGAAATGCTTGACGGCTATTTGTCTTTACGAAGAACTTGGAATCTGCTGGAAGGTCACCGCAAGGTAATGAGCTTTGGGATGGGGCTGTATTAGGGACATTGTATTGCATTAGTCCGGCCCCTATCACAGATTGCTGGTGCTTGATCTTCCCATGCCAGGCAATCTAAATGAAGAATCACTTCTGCTCTTCTGGTCATAATTCTGTATTTGCAATGTATTGGAAGTGATGAAGTGTTTTTAATGTTGCATTTTGTTTTTGTACACCGAGCACACACAGTCTGCGGCATAGAGGAGTGTCTCTCAACCGCCCCCCCAAAGACCCACTCAAGAACCCCTTCATCCAAATTTTGTACTTGATATTATTCTGCATTAAACTGATTCAAGTGTCCATTATTACAACAGTTCAATCAGCTGAAAACAATCAATACGGTGCCTGAATAGACTTATGTTGCTTCTCCTCCCTTTAATATCTGAGCTTGTTAGTCTTAAGTTTTCATGGGGCAATCATAGTGAAAATATATTAATACAGGCAATACAGTTATAATTTCTGTTTTATACATCGTTCAAAAGTTTGTTTTTTTATAAGAAACTTAATACTTTTATTCAGCAAAGACGCATTAAATTGATCAAAAGTGAAAGTCATTACAAAAGATTTCTATTTCAAACAAATGCTGTGCTTTTGAACTTTCTATTCGCTAAAGAATCCTGGAAAACGTATCACGGTTTACACAAAAATATTAAGCAGGACAACTGTTTTCAACATTGATAATAATAAGAAATTATTCTTGGGCAGGAAATCAGAATATTAGAATGATTTCTAAAGGATCATTTGACAGCTATAACTTATATTTTAAAATAAATCAAAATATACCACAGTTCAGCCATGGTGGTCTTCTTTCAAAAACATAAAAAAAACAATCTTAATTACAAACCCCAAACTTTTGAATATTTGGCTTTAAATACAGCACAACTTTACACTTACAATGGAAATGAATGGGCCCAATCTGTAAACATTAAAATACTCACTCACTTTCAGTGTGTGTGTGTGTGTGTGTGGGTGGGGGGGGGGGGGGGGGGGTCACTTAACTGGGTAAAGTTACACCCAATTTTACAACTTTGTTGCCATAAGACAATGCCATAAACCCTAAAGACAACTTTACAGCTCCTGAAGAATGAATGTAGGTGATTTCATAAATTAATAAGCTTCACATTTCCATTTTTATATCTTCCAAAAATTGGCCTCAATTACTTCCATTGTAAGTGCCTTGCCATAACCTTTATTGGTTATGTTACGCCACAAATGCTGTTGACTGAGTTTACCTGTATTGAACCCAGAATATTCCTTTAACAAAAGCAAAATATAATTTAAAAAAAAAAAAAGAAGAAAAAAGAAGTTGAAAATCCTGTCTTGAATCAAACCGAAATGCCTGTGAGGCGTTTTAAAGTTACTGGCTACTGGGAAACTCCCTTTCCTGAGACTAGGGATTTTCAGAGCGGATACTGAGGACAGCAGTCTGATAATGGTAAACACCTTGTGCTGAGTAGGTGAAAAAAAAATGGAAACTAGAGTTCTTTCCCCTCACGAAACCGCCAATGGTGCGATGACCCCCTGATGCAGAGTGAGTTTGCTAGCTCCAGTTTTCTCATACAGCTCCCACAATAGCGTGTTTGGAAGCTGCCTGCCGGCATTGCTTAATTAGGCGAGGAGTTGATTAATTTGCACTAATTGACAGCTAATTAAAGGCCTGAGGGCACATCGGATTGACGTTTGTTAGGGCAGCAAGGCCCGTCGAGGTCAGGGCAACGGGTTGTTTATGGCTGCTCTGGTGTTTCTCCTTTCTTCCCCCCGTCCTGGAGACAGCCCCTCTGTGGGGAATGACCCTCATCTTAAGGAGGATGTCTGGACAGGACCTATTTGACAGGCAGAGACTACTGGCGGGTGCCATTATGTGAACCGCAGCTTCCGTGATGTCAGTTTACTAACCGGTCTATTCACAACAGTCATTGTACATCACTACTGTCACAATGTATGAGAGCAACAAAGTGTAACGGACGCAATTGTACAGAACCAACGAGTGCAAAGTTCTGTCAAACTTCATAAAGTCTATGACTATATACTTAAAGTCAACATGAAATGAAAATGGACAAGTGTTGTTTTTTTATGAAATATTGCAGCATTTATCATTTTTTATAAATTATTTATTGTGCCCATCATTCTTTAAAAAAAATGTATGTGCTCTCATAATCTTTAATCAAAATAACTTCCCCTCCCCTTGCAATGACATCTCTTATCTTCTATCATGATGCGTTTTTCGGTGTGAAGGTGGGACAACCAATAGCAAACCACAATGATCCAACCAATTTCTTTTGGACAAAATCAAGTCTAGCCCTACTTTTTTTCTTGTTTGAGAAGCAGTTTCTCAATGTTCTCAGTTTCAGGATGCCCATTTTCCAAAAGTTTCTATGATTCTTTAGGGTCTTCATGTAAAGTTTGTAACATACTTTGGTTAAAATTCCTCAATGGTTGTGTAAATCAACACCCTTTTCACCATTTCGGTGCATGTCAAATGGCTGAGGGCGGAAATATGCTAATACGGGACAGTCCGTCAGTGGCCGTGGGCGGAGCATGAGCATCATATTGCTCAGAAAATCAAAATGGCTTGATTATTGAGAGTGTTTAGACTTTTTGAGGATAAAAAAAAAAAAAAAAAAGAAAAAAAAAAAAAAGGAGTGAATGGATTTTTTTCATTGTATGGTGATTGTGTCCATACACTGCAAAGACACATTTATATGCAAACACCATATAAAAGTGAATTTTGCATCTGAGGACCCCTTTTAAGGCCCCGATACAATCATGGCAAAGATAATGGCTTTTTCCTTCTTCACTAAGGGGTAAAAAAAGTTTGAAATACCTGAAAAGCACAATACTGTTAGCCAACATCCCAATGTCACTCGCACTGCTTGGAGTGGCATTTAGATGAACATGTAAATATGTGCAGCACACTTTCCTCTCGATAACAAAATAAAAACAGCAAAAATGACAGCGGTGAGAAAAAAGCAGTTAAGAAAGCATCTGATCATTAGCCTTATCATTATATCCATAGATATAAACAAACTGCTTCGGTGTGTCGCATTGACGTCGTCATCGTCTTGCTGCTCCCTCCCCGTTCTGTGATTGGTTCCCTTTTTAAGGAAAAGAAAAAAAAAAAAAACTGGTCCATGGTGTCCAGGCTGCCTAGATAAAATCGCGCTGCGTGCAAGGCAGCATAGGGAAACCCAGGCTATCTGATCATATGTGGATATGTTTGCATGAGCTTGGGAATTCCGCACTTCAGTTCACGTTTATTTAAAGGAGAACTCCGGTCAATTTTAACATTGAGCTCTTTTTTTTGTACATTTGGAGTGCTGTCAATACAGAGAACAATGACAAAAATCGGTGTTGCCTACACCGTGTTATCCTCTTTTTAATATTTGCACCCTGTTGACTTCAATGGGGCAAGTTTTAAACCTGCTTTTAGCCTCTTAACATCCTTGATGTGTCATTACAAGTGCACAGGTCATGTGAGTGATTCCTTCGGAGTGAACGCGGGTCAATCTGACTGCAGTAGATGTGAAAGATATGAATAAAAATGATGTTAATTCAGCCAGCGCACATACCTGTATTTACATCCTGTTTTCGGTCGAAGTCCATAGTAATCGATTGTCGAGTTCACGCGCATGATCATAGGTACTAAACCAATGCGCGCGAACTCGACAATCGATTACTATGGACTTTGACCGAAAACAGGAAATAAATACAGGTATGAGCGCTGGCTAAATAAATATCATTTTTATTCATATCTTTCACATCTACTGCAGTCAGATTCACCCGTGTTCACTCTGAAGGAATCACTCACATGACCTGTGCACTTGTAATGACACATCAAGGATGTTAAGAGGCTAAAAGCAGGTTTAAAACTTGCCCCATTGAAGTCAACAGGGTGCAAATATTAAAAAGAGGATAACACGGTGTAGGCAACACCGATTTTTGTCATTGTTCTCTGTATTGACAGCACTCCAAATGTACAAAAAAATTAGCTCAATGTTAAAATTGACCGGAGTTCTCCTTTATTTAACACATTATACAATAGATTGCTTTAAAGCAAGTAGCTAAGTTTCCATTCAATTATTTTTATGAGCATTTTGGGATATCGCATAAAAAACCACTGGATGGAAAAGGCAAGATGCGCATAAATTTGAGCTGGATAAATGTTTTATCTGATAAGAAGGCATGTGCACAAACTACGATGGAAACACATACCGGAAAAAAAAACACTTTTGTGGCTTTGCCTCAACAGTGGATGTGATTGGATAACTGGACTAACCAGCGGACCTATTTACAGCATCTCAAGTGTTGGTTTGGTCAGTCAGAAATGCCTGAGCCCAAGTATGTCATCAGAATGATTTGGTTTAATTCTTAATAAACCTTCCAACCCGTTCTCATGGCAATTCGTACGTATTTTATGAGGTGGCTAATTCGTACGAATTCATACGACCTCACTCATACGAATTTGTACGATTTTTGCTAAATCGTATATATTTTACGAGTTGCCCAATTTGTATAAATTCGTACGAATGACCTACCCCTGACCCCGCCCCTAAACCTACCCATCATTGGGGTTTAGACTAAATAAATCGTACAACTTCGTATGAGTGAGGTCATACGAAGATAACATGACAGCGCTGCAACTGAGACGCAAGTCATTTACGATGGAGGAAAAACGACAATTTTGTTCACTTGAACACATGGAATGGAAACGCTGCTTTAATCGCAAATGTTTTGTGCGATTTTCCAATTTTGCTTTCAATTAGAATTACAAATTCAATTTCTACTAAAGCAGCTCTCCAGTGTGTTCAATGTTTTTACATCGACGGACTAAACTGAAGAAATTAACCAGAGAAGATTTCAACGTCAAAGCAGCACAACTACTGTACCAATTACATAATCAGCACAGTAGTTCGAATGATAGCTTGAAGGTGTTTACCAGCCAGAGCGAACTTTTCCGGAAAGTTTGCAAGCAGTTTTGAACTCTCGAAACAAACTTCAAACGAACTTGAGCGGCCTTATTTTGTTTGAAATGACGTCACAGCAGTTTGTTCTTTGGTTTCGCTTGAAGTATATCGGGGCCTTTAATAAAAGATCAACATCAGCACAGAGAAAAATATACATATGTGAGACTATTTGCCAGAGGTTAAGGTTGTTTTCCAGAGACTTTGCAAGCTCACTTCTCTTTAAACTTGTTTATAAGCTTGTTTAGACAGTTAAAAAATGAGGGGCAAATCTGGGGCCTCCAGAGCTGGATCAGACACCAGTAGTTTTGAATGGTTTAAACCAGCAGCTCCCTTGTTCTATGTGAATCAGAAAGACAATTAGGGGCTTATTAGACACTGGGGGAGAGGCGCACCCCAAGAATTGGTGGGAGCAGGAGCGAACACTCGCCAACCGCAGCCTCTACGACATCTCCAGCCGAGAACAGTCCTGGCCACTGTCTCACCTAATTACGCTCGCCAGAGCGTTCTTTGTTTGCCGTTCAGCATGCCTGTCTGATTCCCTTTTCTCCCAGACTGTTCGCGCCAATGTCCCTGGAAGTGTGCTAATTAGAGAAGAAATGGCCCTAGTAATTATGTCAACTCTTGTTAACAGGGATGACAATGAGCAATATTATTTTTACGCAATGTTTTGTACTGGGGGCCTTCAAAACTTCCAATTCCCATTAAATAGAAAAAATGGCCTTGCACTGGTGTGGAAGCACACTCACGTCAAAGCCTTTTACATGTCCGGAGCAAAAGAGGGACGTTAATGGAGCAGTCGCTGGAGTGGCACAGGCATGAAGTTATTGCCCTAATTAAAAGTTTGAACACTACTTCATGAACTCCCTCATTGTTTCATGGAAGCTACTTTCAGGAAACTTCATTGGCTGGCCAATGGGAAGAAAAACCTCACTAGCAGACGCAAAAAGCAAAAGTGTTTAAAATGTACAAAAAAACCCCCAAAAACAATAAAATAAAATACTAAGATCAGCATTTTTCCCGACAGGGCATGTAGGCGAACACAACCAACTGTACTTCCTTTAAACAAAAGTGAATTTTTAATAAAACAATTGAAGTTGTTTTACACTGTATTAAACACAGCAGAGTGAAAAATAAATACATTTATGAACATTTACTGAATAGCACACCACTATCCTAGCCTTTCTACTCAGCACCTGTCATTTAAAGAACGTTTTGAGAACATATATACAAAATATACTGATGCATTGCTGTTGTGATGTTTTGACCCCAAATCAGTCAAATCTTATTGAAAGCATTTAAAAGCTAATGTATCATGCTACTGTTTTCTGCCTCACAAGATCACAATCAGGTGGTAGCTGTCCCGACAGGTCAGCGGTCGCCATCTGGGTCTTCACTTTTTGGGTCTCTCCAAGATGTTCAGGAATTTCCCTCTTGTCATTTCTCGGGCTGGAAAAGGGCAATAAAGTCAACAGGTTATTGCACTGTAATAAGACAAAGTCTCCAAATCTTACCAGATGCACATTAAGTAAGTTTACATGGAATATTTTTGAAGTAAATATATTCTAATGGACCCATTATTTCATTTTCATTCTCCAAGCTCCATCAACATAATCTACAGCACACTCTCCTTATCTTTTAGAAATGGAGGTGTAACAGCCATGACCCCTCCTGTGGTCAGGCTGACACAGGTACTGATGAGCTGTTGGGTGTGCTTTTCAGGCAGGAAAATGATTGGAGTGAAGGACAGGGTAAGCGACGGTGTTGGGCGGCAGCTAATGAAATAATGTGGTGGAATTGTAATTTAGATGAGCGGCCCTGTGTGGCGTGTTAATGACAGGAGCAAGTATCAGTGGATTCACCTTTAGCTTTCCATCTTGGATTTAGATTTAGAACTTCATACCATCTCTTCAAACACACACATATATATATATATATATATATATATATATATATATATATATATATATATATATATATATATATATATATATATATATAAAACATGGAGATGAAATAAGGTGATAAAACCTAACAATCGTTTTACACAAAACAAGTTTGGGCTCAGTAAGATTTGTTAATGTTTTTGAAAGAAGTCTCTTATGCTCACCAAAGCTGCATTTATTTGACCAAAGTTTTTTTCTTCTTTCATTTTCTTAATACATTTCAGAAATCATTCTAAAATGCTGATTTGGCGCTCAAGAAACATTTCTTATTATTATCAATGTTGAAAATATTTGTGCTGGTAAACATTTTTGTGGAAACCGTGACACATTTTGTTTTCAGGATTCTTTGATGAATTAAGTTCAAAGGACAGCATTGCATTATTTCATTAATTTAAAACAGAAATCTTTTGTGACACCATAAATGTATTTACTGTCACTTTTGATTCTTGATTCTTGCTGAATAAAAGTATTAATTTCTTCAAAAGAAAAGAAAAACTTACTGGCCCTAAAATTTACTTACATATACTAATGTACTTAAAGGTAACATTACAAAATTTATTTTAATATTCTTTTTCATTTACTTTATATTCATCTCACACACACACACACTGAATGTAACATGGTGTGTGTCATAACCAGTTTACAAGAGTTGAATGAAGCTTAACTAACTAGACAAACAGAACAAGCACACTACAATAAAACATCTCACATTAAAAGTACATTGTACATCAAAAGGTAAAATTCACAGGAATAAAGAGCAGTTTGATTATTTCTATTTTCCTTGGCATAGGTTCAAACAATAGAGATTTGACTCCCATTAGATTCCTGAGAAAGCTATGAGTAAAGCCTTTAAGTCATCTTAATCTTCAGAATATTAACACAACAGATATCAACATTATAAGTGAAAAACGTAATGATGAGCATTATAAGATCTTAGTCATTAACCACCCAAATGCAGTGTCAATGTGACAGATTAGTGCCTCAAGTACTTTCCATAAGTATATGTGTGTCTTAATCCCAGGTTTAATGTCAATGATAGGGCAACGTTTTGTTAAATGGGCCACTGGTTTCTGAAGGGGTCCACAAACAGGGGGAAAGAGCTTCGTCATAGCTGAACTAACAACCCTACTCTAACTCTTACTACCCCTCTCCCAATCTCCCTCACATGTTCTGTCCAAAACAATACAGGAGTCTGTCTGGCCAAGCATTCTCCCATGAGACCCCTTCACCAGAGTGCACCCCTCTGATCCACTCATTAATTAGATTTCCATTTATCCTCAATTCCCGTCAGAGCAGAAGAGAAATGATTTGCATTGAGTGAGTTAGATTAAAAAGGGGAGTGTAGAGGGTTCTGCCAGCAAGCCTTGCTCAAGCACACACACAGAGACAAGTATGTGCATTTACACACACACACACAGACAAAGCTGGTGCTGTCACTGGACGGGGCAGATCAATACTGATTAGCAGGAGTTAGAGATTTGTTTAGTTGATTAGAAAGGTCAATTACTAATTCTGTACTTAGTTAATCAGCAGCTTGTTGCCGGTGACATCCATACTAAATGGCATATTATGGATTCCAGAGGCCATATTATCTTCTTGATGGTATATGTACACTTTGAATGAAGCAAATATGCTTCATGATGAGTTAATAGACAAAATAATGGTAACACAAATAAGCCGATATATGAGCAAAATCAAAGTGATACAAACGGTTATGTAATGTTTGGTTATTTTAAAATAATGTTTTGTTTGTATATAATAAAAATATATTATGATAAATATATACACATCTGCAAATATTAAATTATACATTTTAATATTATATTAAAACTATTTATATATATATATATATATATATATATATATACACACACCTGTAATTTATTCATCATGATATTATGCTAATATCATATTCCTATTATAATACATACATGTACGCACGCACAAACACACACACACATGTTATATATTTACAATAGATTATTGCATTTATATATATATATATATATATATATATATATATAAAATATATGCATTGGTCTGTATACGACACATTAAATGAAATATGATCAACTGTATGTTACCATTAAACTTTTCTTTCAAATTTCTTTCAAAATTAATACAGTTTAACAGTCATGGATGCTCTTTCATGTTGGGAATCTTTTAGAGGCCAATAAAGCACATCTGGAGACAAGACGGCTTGTTTTTAACCCCGAGGAGAAAATGAATTCCTGGACCTTAAACTGAATTTTCTCCAAAACCTGACTGCTCCAATTCACTTTCATTAGAAGTCAAACACACTAATCGTGCCCCTGTTGCGCATCTGAAACTGCCACTTGGCTATTACGGGGAGTAATCTTTATTTAATAGATTTAACATCCATTCTCGCTGCCTAAGCCTCATGGGACGGGGGAGGACAGACACACGCTCGCACACAGACCCACCCTCTCGTCCCGCGTTGGAACACATACACCTGATGCTCATGTTTGTGTTCAAAATTCAATTACCTACTTATTGATACTTCACAGAGATATTTAAGATGCAGACATGGTGAGTGATTTCCCAAGGGAGCCACTGCTTCCTCTTAATGTCCCAGCCGAGAGCTCTCCTCTTCTCACCCCTCCCTCCAGCCGCTTGACACCACGAATCATTACACACACACACACACGCACTCACGCACACTGCCAGCCCTGCCACAGCCTATCCCTGTTCAAGAGGTGTCCTTATTAATAGGCAATCAGTCAAAATTCATTCATTAAAAACCCTAAAAGGTTTCACACAGGCGCTATGATTAGCTGGGAAAGAAAATCCAATGAATTCCTAATGTATTTATGGAAATAAGGTGTCATTTCCGATCTGTTGACAGAGGTGGTGGCTAGGACAGAGAAGGGAGAGCGATTTAGATGAATTCCCTCCACTTTCCCTCTTTACTGGTCTAAATTCTAAGCCGCGTTCGGGTGTATCTGTGCAGTCGAAGAGTCTGAATGATGTCATAGCATGTCAGGGTCAAAGTGAATTAATTAATGCACTGCAAAAAATGATTTTCTTACTCTTACTCTTACTTGTATTGCAGTGCGCGAATATTTAAACGTTCTTAAATTCAGAGAAATTTACTTGAGAAGCAAAATTACTTAAAGCATTAGTTCACCCAAAAAATTTAAATGGTCATTTACTCACCCTCATTTTGTTTTAAATCCCTAAGACTGTCGTTCATGTTCTAAACACAAATGAAGATATTTTTAAGGAAATCTGAGAGATTTCTATCCCTCCATTGACAGTCCATGCAACTATTACTTTGTCGTTAAAAAAATGTCAGAGAGATCGTAAAACTAATCCATATGAATTAAATGGTTTAGTCCAAATTTTTGTAGAGACTTGGTTGCTTTATATGATGAACAGATTAAATTTAGGTTATTCACATATAAAAATTGATCAGAGAACATAAACAGAAGCTCAACCGAACCTGCTTGACGCGCAAGAAAAAAAACTTCTACCTTACAGAAACTCAAACGTGCTTTGTAACACGATGAACCTCATTGGTTCTTGCACGTCAAGCGAACATGCTTGAGCTTCCGTTTAATATAACTGGTGTGTGAGTTGATGAATGTTTATATGTGAATAAACGGCAAAATTCAATCTGTTCTTCATATGTCAAAAAATCTGCTCAATTCAAATGGATTAGTTTTACAATCTCGTCATGAACTTTTTAACGCATCAAAGTAGTAGTTGCGTGAACTGTCAATGGAGGGACAGGAATCTCTCAGGCTTTATTGAAATATCTTAATTTGTGTTTCCAAGATGAACGAAAGTCTTATGGGTTTGGAACGACATGAGAGTAAATGGTAACAGAATTTTCAATTTTGGGTGAACTTACCCTTTACTTAAGGTATTAAGTGTTTTCTGAAATAAATTATCGAAATTAAGTGAGTTTATACCAAAAACAAGAAAAAAAATCTGCCAATGGGGTAAGAAAAATAAACGTAATTCAAAGTGAAAAGTTATTTTTCTTACCCCATATGTTCTTGTTTTAAGCATAGTCACTTTTTTTCTTTTTTTTTTTTTTTTTTAGAAAACAAGACTATATCTTTTCACTTTGCTTCTCAAGCAAATGTATCTTGATTTAAGAATGTATAGGTATTTTTCAGAAAACAAAAACACTTTTACTTGTCAAGCTAAGGATTATATTTTGAATGATACCGCAAACATGCATGTTTCATTCTGCAACTATATCAGCCATAAAGATGCAGGAAGCGAGCAGGACTGTGTGAGGGGAGGGGAAGATGAGAGGACAGGAAGACAGAGGAGAGTAAAGTCGAGGAGAGCTTTCCCCCAGCTCAGCTTGTCATCTAGCAGCACTTCATAACTGCTTGCCCCTGCGGTCGGGTGTCTCTGATGGATTGATGGAAGCACATTACTAGGGTAGGGTAGCATCACTGCAATCATATTCAGCGACACACTCCGCTTAATAGAGAAGAGATTGATCTAGGGGAGGAGGCAGTGAACATTGGGGCCATTAGCGCTGGACGGGTCTGACCTTCATACTGGGTGCAAGAACAGATTGAACAGCAGGAGGTTCTTGAATGTTGCAAGCCAGAGGTTTGCTCCTTCCTGAATCTTTAATATTTATCATATGCATCTGGAGCAATATGGAGCACCACATATAGGTCAACAACTGTACATGACAACCAGTTTTTGAGCGAGGATCTATTCATTTGTTCAAAAATACATAAAAAATGCAATTCATGCACACAATTCACTTGAATAAACCTCATCTGAGCATATTTTTAATTTCTGTATTAAAATGAAACATTTTTGGAGGTAAGGAGGTAAAAAATGTCAAACTGTCTTGATATTAATTAAGGAAAAAGCCTCATTTAAAAAAAAATGTTTCCAACAAAAAAACAGGAAATATCATAGAGAGGACACCTGTAGACATAGAGTGGAGTGCATGTCGAGTGTAGAGTGCATGTCAAGGTCAATAAGTCTCTAAAATATCAGATAATTTGACCTGTTTATTACAAGGCAGGTTGTGAAATGGCATGTGGTGCAACTCCTCAAAAACATATTAATAATTAATTAATATTTCATGATATTTGTTTATAAAAAGATATAACCAGCCTACAGGAAAATTGACATCTCTACCATTTATTAAAATATCATTAAATTAAGCAATTGTTTAATTTGAGAACGCAATGAAACATGCCAAATTGTACATAATTTTTGGAAAGACTGTCATACAAATTTTATGAAAACAAAAAATTGAGGACCATCAAAATATGTTATAAAAAGAACTTATGTTTTAATCAATGTATGCTTTTTCCTGTGAGCTTTCCTGTGTAAACGTAGTTTGCTTTTTATTGCTAAAAAATTGTCAGATAATATCTTAACCAAGATTAGTGTTTTGTTCTTCCCTCATATTTAAAATATTAAAAAAATAAAATAAAAATATATTATTTTTTTAATCAAATTTGTAGGGTCATTAAAAACAAATATCCCCTCTGGGCATCACATTTTACCACTACTGTATGTGTGTAATGGATGGATGGATATTTAAAACACTGTTTAAACACACTAACATGTATTCAAGGTGGTAATATATATATTAAAAAAATAGCTTTTTACTTGATTGTTACACCACATGAAATTTCTAGTCATTTTGAGAAATTTCTTGGTACACAAAATAAATCCTATGAAACCAACACGAATACAAACAGTAAAAATGTTTTAAACTTGATTTTTGAAAAAGAATGTTCTTTTTCTTTATTGTAGACACTCTTCTTTGTCACTGAGCCATTATGCTCCTACCGTAGCATCTGTAATAAATCAGGATATGTGTCTGGGGAAACATTAGACTAACTAATTACAAAATTTTCTGAAGAAAATGTGAGTGCCACTTGACTGTACAAAACATGCCGCCATGATACTAGAATGGTTGCCAGAGTTTTTAAAAGGTTTTTAGAAGTCCTAAATTGGATCACTTATAAAGGTAATAGCCCACCTCTCCTCAACAAGCTGCACAATCTGAGGTATTATTCATGTTTAATCCTCAGGGTTAGGAAGTTTTGAAAACCCCTTAGTGGGCATTATTAATGCATTTTATGCATTCCTACATTCCTGCTGCTTATTTTGGTTCAAAACACACAAAAACGCAGTTGTAATCTTGTTATACCAACAAAATATTTCCAAATCATTTACCACCCCATTTAAAAAACACAAAAAAAACACAATTACTCAAGTAAACAAGTGTGTTACATCATCTGTGCAAGCCGCCGCAGTGGAATCAGAGATATCATCAGCATCGCCTGAGGCCTGGCTGTCCCAGAGGAGCACTCTCCATTCAATTACCTTCAATAACAGCACTTATCAGTGTAGTGACTGGTCCTGTGGGAGCGGATGGGCCTGATGACCATGCTCAGCAGCCCCCCGACAGCAGCATTCATCACGGCCTGGAGCAGATGGGTACTGGTGGGGGGCTGGAGGGGTAGGCACGCGTCAGGCCCTCCCACAATGACCCTGATCGGCGTCACTCAGCTAGGAGAGGGGGGGTAAACGTCCCCAAGGAGACTGGTGTGGCACATGTCACGCTCACACACACAAATAAATACACATGCATATGATATCCTTATCAGCCTATGGTCGCACCCCCATAAGGTTTACGCACGCCCTTTATGTAGCAGTTACAGATGAGAAAATGTGCTGATCCACTCAACACCAAGCTATTCAAATACTTAGTATACACTTATTTATACATTTTAAGCTTAACATAAGTCCATGATTAATCAAAGCTTAATATATGCTGCCGTTATTCATATTTTTCCACCCCAAACATATATGGCCGGCTAATGCATCTAAAGGCTCAGCATCTGCATGTGCCTGAGCTGAAAAATAAATAAATATATAAAACAAATGTGTGGCTGATAACCTTGCCTTTGGGGTGAGTTTTCACTGCCTGATTGCATTATCCCCATTAACTAGATCACAACTTTAATGGCCGTCAAGCCAAAGGTGCAGTAAATCTTCCTCCTCCTCCACACCCTCCCGTCTCCTAACACTACCTCTCGTCAGCTCGTTTAAAGGCGCTGAAGAGAGAAAGAAACATGATGAAAAAGTAGCTCAGATTTACAAGGCTTCCCCTGACAGCTAGGAGAAGGAAGAAAATTAAACCACACCGCATTAAAGGGCGCTGCGTTAAATGCTGCTCTGAGCCGAATGATAATCATAATTTCATATCTGTCTGCTCAGAGTAGGAGGCATTACATACGAGTACGCTTATTTACAATATCTTTATGGTTTTGAAATATAGGATATTGAAATGATGCAGAACAATATAATGAATTGATATAAGCACAGAGTGGATTACAGCTTAGTTCCCTTACATTCATGTTATTACACATATGTGTACAGAAGGGTCCAAATGCCTATATTGTGAATCAGATTTTTTTTTTTTCATCTAAACTGAAGATTTTGAAAATTGTAATACAAGGAAACATTATAATGTACACTACTGTTCAAACGCTTGGGGTTGATACAATTTTTGTTTTTGAAAGAAGGCTCTTATGATCACTAAAGCTGTATTTGTTTGATGATAAATACAGTAAAAACAGTAATATTGTGAGATTATTTTCAACAGTCATTTCTCCAGTCTTTAATATCACATGATCCTTCAGAAATCATTCTAATATGTTGATTTGCAGCTCAAGAAACATTTCAGCAATGTTGAAAACAGTTGTGCTGCTTAATATTTTTGTGGAAACTGTAATAAATTTCAGGATTCTTTGATGAATAGAAAGTTCTATTTGAAACGGAAATCTTTTGTAAAAAGGTAAATGTCTTTAATGTCACTGTAGATGAATGCAATGCATCCTTGCTGACTGAAAGTATTCATTTCTTAAACTTCTTCAACTTTTGAATGGGTAAAATGAATATGAAATATTTCAGATTGAATGCCTTTGTACCGACAGTCAGATTTTCATTCTTCCACTGAATAACAAGACGCCCTTTGAAACATGATAATTTAATGTTCCAAAAACTTGTGGAGTTCATGCAGCTGAGTATTTTCTAACTATTATTTCGCTCAATAGCATAGACCTGTGACAAATTATGTTTGGCATAATCTTGGTTGAACGAGCCTACTTTAATCATGCGTCTTGATGGAGATTTTAAAAATCAACAGTGAACTCACAAGGAGACCTCTCATCACTTCACCAGTATATTTTCCACATTACAGCACCAAGTTTGACCAGAGACTTAAGCAACCAGTGTGGGTATAGCCAAAGATATATAAGAAACAAATGTGTAAACAAACTCACACTAAATCACAGTTTTGTCATGCACAGGTTATATATTAGATGGAGAGGACCCCTGCTTCCAACATTGGAAATTAATTTTCTTACTCCTGTTAAAAAGAATAAATGTCTTGAAGTGTGTTGCATTCCTACAGAAGTTACCATGAAAAAATCAGAGAACAAAATGACTGGAGGGTGGAGACATCTATGACTTATTACACTGCTAGGAAGCCTACTGAGTGCAAAGTCAAACATATTAAATGGAGGCAGAAAAGACTCCGGTTATGCCTTTCTACTTGCCATCGTTACATTGCAAAGGTGGCATGGAAGCTAAATCCAAAAGTGGGATATTACCCCCAGAAATCTGCATTTAGACAGCATTAATGCTCTTTCACAGAAATAAAAAAACAATGCTATGGGATATTCTAAATATTAAATGATAAAACATAAAATGATGCATTAAAAATATCCACAAGATAATATAACTTATGCTTGGTCTAATAAATATTCAGTGAAAAAAACAAAAACAAAAAAACAGAGGAAAGTATTAACATATAACATTATGTTATTATTTTATGCACAATTTACAACCAAAGACATTATAAGATAAGTAATAGGGAGATCCCCTTCACTCAAATGTAATAGAATAATTAATAAATGAGTAAGTTTCTTAAATTGAATTTATGTAGATTCAGATTAAATAAATTTGTTCAGAATGGACCCTTTTCATGTTTCTGGGGCTCTCAGAAGCGGAAGTTGTCATGGTTAAGTTAGAGATTGATTACAGCAGTTAGAAGAGAGAAAGATGTCAAATTTGCCATCTCTCCCTCAGCTGTTGTATTAGAAACACCCTCGCAGCAGCGATAATTTGTTTTTTTGTCATTTACTGACAAGGTAATATAACACAATGTATAGCGTTATAAAAATGTGCAAATGAAAATATGAAAAACTTTACTAGATATGTGAAAAAGATTCATCATAGTCTGTGAAAAGGGTCCATAAAAGGGTTAAGTTTAAACTTTTGACTTTGAGATTTTACCTGAATTCACCCTACGTTTCTCATTGAAAGGAAATCTTGTTGAACATGCCGCACAAAAGGTCACAATTGTCAGATGGAATGTAATATATTTGAAACAAGTGTTTACAAATGGTTTGCAGTAGTCACTTTCAAATTGTGCAAGATCTGGTACATCTGATGCCCATTTTCATTTGGTAAATCATGAAAACACTTATCTTTCCTGTAATCCTGCCACTATGGATTAAGACTACATCTAGCAATTCTGTGATATAACATTTCAGAGCCACTGGGCAACAAGCCAGTTCTGTTTAAATATAGAGGGGATTCATTTGAGACTTATCAAATAAAATAAACAAATCATTTTTTTATTTTTTTTTGAGTAATGATGGAAGTCATTTTTCAGGTAGGTTTCAAATAGATTTACATTCTAGATTATTTATAATAGTTTATGTGTTTTAAAGAACCTGTATCATAAATCTAACAGCAGGGGGAAACTGTTTTTCGATTGACTACACTCCTGGGCAAAAGAAAAATGGGCCAAGCCAAAAATGGCAAATTATTTAATGGTCTTAACCATTTTAATCACAAATCAGTGGTCAGGAAATAAGTATTACACAAATACTGTAGATAACGTAGCTTAGCACAGAATAGCTTTCCCTTTATTTTCTTTAAAAGTTTAAAGGGGTCCTTGATTTGTGATTTCACTTTTCTAACTTTAGTTAGTGTGTAATGTTGCTGTTTGAGCATAAACAGCATCTGCAAAGTTACGACGCTCAAAGTCCAATGCAAAGGGAGATATTTTATTTCACAGAAATCGTTTTTTAAGGACTACAACAAACGGCTGGTAGGGACTACAACGAGCTTCTTCCCGGGTTGGTGACATCATGAACCCTAAAATGTACATAAACCCTGCCCCCGGGAACAAGCAACAAAGCGTGTGAGGCCGTGTTGGGCTGCTTTAGAGAAGAGGAAGAGTTGTTGTTGCTGTTTTTTACACCCCGGAAAAAGTTTGTCCTAAGGCTGATGAACTTAGAGAGTTTAACTGATGTAGCCATTCCCATTTTGTCAGGACAAGCTGTTATTTATGGATCACAACTTGTAAGTGTGTCTTATTATTTGTAGTTGTGTTTTCTATTAACAGTTAAAATGATAAGTTTTATGTAGTTGCTTTGATAGCAATTATGTAAAGCTTTGCCTCCAGTAGCCTGTTAACTAACATTACAGTATTGATCTAGTGTTTACTTTAGCTTTTGTAAGCTCTTGCTTTTGTTAAATCGCCCCTTAGGAAAATTATAAATGATTTTGTGATTGATTACTGTTTGTTTTAGCATAGTTTTCCGATAAATATGATTAAATGGTGGATAACATTGTCTCTATAAGAAAATTACAAAAAACAACATTCCACTCTGAAACGCCCTGTGAAATCCATGCTTGCAAAGTCCATGCTTGAAATCCGTTCAGCACAATCCTCTTGTTTGTTAACATTGTCAGGCTCTGAATCTAGAGCTTGCGGTTATGAAGGGGCATGACATTTCCCGAACACGCGCTAGGCGCTGCCAATCACAACACACTGGGACAGCTAACCAATCACAGCACATTTCATATTACAGAAGGAGGGGCTTCATCGAAAAAACGCGTTCTAGACTGGAGAGACAGGAGCAGTAATAATGTAAAATATGTGAAAAATATGTGTTTTGAACAATCAAGCATGAAAACATATTCTAGTACACCCCAAAAACAAAATCAAGACTTTGTTAAAAGGGCATAACCCCTTTAAGCCGTGTGGGTAAAATTGCAAGACAGCTTTTTGCAGGAAAAAGAGTCTGTGTTGTTCCACTCAATGTTGATGGCTTCAAACAGAAAAATGTCTCCCAGTTAGTTTGAGTTTAATATGAGACCAAATATTCACTTTAGGGTTCAAATCTGGAATCTGGCCAGGCTAAAACATGAGCCTGATGGACTTGTTCTCAAGCCACTTCTTGGTTGTCTTTGCAATTTGGGCAGGAGCATTGTCTTGTTGAAAAATAACATCTGATCATTCCTCTTTAGATAACAACTTTTCAATTGTGGGAAGAAAGGCATTTTGCAACATTTTTCAGTGAAGTAGCTCAATACCAGCAGCTAAAACGTCTCCCCACATAATGACAGTTCTTCCTCCATGCTCTACTGTGGTCGAGATGCATTTATATTTCTTACCAGATTTTCAAAGACACCGCTCTGGAGCATCACCACACACAACTCATGTTTCATTGTGACTAATCACTCCACACAACTCTGCTGAACCACTCGGAATCAAACTTCCCATACTCTGCCAAAAACTTCATTCTGTCTTTAATGTTTTTCTGAGGCAGCAATGGATTAAAGTAGAGAATTTGATTACATTTTGATAATTTCCTGACCAATAAGTTGTGTTTAAAGTGTAGATGTGTAAAATGTCTTAATATGTGACACATGATTTTTGCATTTGTGAATGATTTTTCCTCTTTGGTAATAACGCCATCTAGTGGAGGCTTTACAAAGTCACATAAACAGTGCACTGAGTGTTTGAAACTAAGGTCAGTTAGACTTTAGTTCAACAAGGGCATTTAAGTAGCTTTTATAAACGTGCCTTAGAAAAAAACTTTACTGGTGCTTGAGACAAAACAATGGCAGTGAAATATTTAAGATATAAGATATATTAGTGCAAGTTGCTTTCCGTTAAACCAGCTCAAACATACATTTCTGTCTGGAACTAGGCTTAAGCCTTGCCTGTGAAACCAGAGGTAAGATTACTTACACTCCTCCAAGCCCAACTGATAAGCCAGATTCTGCAGTCCCTTCACCTTCTCCATCAGATTTGCTGTGGTCAAACTTCCTAATTCTAAAATAAAACAAGAAGACCAATCACATCTAGTCTGTTTTGACCTATGCCAATGCCAGAACAAATAAGTTAATAAAAATGAACAAAGTTTTTTAAATTCACATTGCTATTTATATAACTATTATTAAGCTCTTTAACTGAAGCAAGCATCGGTCACATGGGACCATAACAATAAAATGCTAACTGAAGCATCAAGAGGCTCAATGTTCATTTGTTTTAATTAACGGAAAAGGCAGCAGACCTTTCAACATTTCAATATCTTCTGACTCCAGTTCAGCCATCCATTTGGGCGGAGAATTTGTGATAGGCTGGAATAACAAACAAAAGTCTTTCATGCACCAAATCTCTCATGTTTGAAAATAATTTATTATAATTAGATTTTTTTACTCACATTTTTGAAGGATGCAGCAAATTCTGAGACACCCGGTACTGTTAAAATATCAAAGGAGTACATGGGACTTTCAAACAACATTCAGATACATAAAAAGAGCTACTGTAATAATCTAATGCACTTAGTGTATTTCAACCAATGTAACTTTGGCTCATATGTGAAAACATCTGTGAATGTGGCATATAAAGTACTATTCAATAACATTAGACAATCAAACTTACACTGCTCTGGCCACAGGTCAGGTGAAGCCCGGTCAAGTTTTTCAAAACTCAGCAGAGAGGACTCAAAGTCCTCACCTATAAAAACAATCATACTCTTTATTACAACACTGGTTCAGAAAAAAAAATAAAATAAATTAAATAAATAAGCAGATAGATAGAACAGAATCAATAATAGAACAGATATTATTAAATTAATAATACAGGTGAGTTTAAATGCTGCAACTTTAGGAACAGAAATCTTCACGTGTTATTCAGGATATAATATTTAGTGTACAAGAAATGTTATGACTGGTCACATTGGAGGGGGAGTTTAAGTTATGATTACTCAGCAGTGCATTATTATGATCAAGCTGAACTAGCTGCATTGAATAGCAATGCTTGACAAAAATATACAAAAACACATATTTAAAAAATAGATGCAAAATACAGAAAAAAATGTTCTTCGCGTAACCGCTGCACCATTATATTCGTAATTATTTAATACAGTAACTGATGTCGATTACACGTAGCTTGCTAATGACTGACTCTAAACAATTTTATCACGCTATTCCGAGGTAAAAGCTTATCTTGAAACTAAATTTGTTTATTCTTTAAGAGGATATGCTGAAAAACATAACGGTTTATAAGGTTTAACTGGTCCGTTGCATCGCTACATTAACAACTAATGCTACCAGGGAAAAGAAGAATTAAAATTTACCTCCATTCGGAGACGCCATCTTGACAACAACACACGTGATTTGAAGCAACCAATGACTGAAGGGAATGGATATCTGTAGCCCCGCCCTCTCGTGTTGTGCTCTGTCGCAACCATTGACAGAGAAATATGAATCATTGGTAAACATCAGTTTCAGCTTACCTGAGAAGCAACAGTAGTTTTTAATAAAATTTAGTTTAAGATTCAATCTGTGTTAAACAGGTCAGATTTTTTTTTTTTTTTTTAATACAACTTTTGAGATGTTAAACTTACCTAATATACAGCCCCAAAACACATACCATTCTTCCTCTAAGCATTGTGGTTCATGAAATATATGTAATATTTTCAGTAAAAGAACCTAGACACGTTTTTGCTATCAAATGCAACACAAATAAAACCCTAATACACGGACATTTTTTAAATGTATTCATTTCGGTCAGTCATTGATGTGCATTTAAGGCAACAATTCAAGACAATTACGAAAGCAAACACCAAAAAATCTTGAAAACAACATTATTATTATTTCAGAACCACATAGCCAGGCTCCCAACATGTATCCAATTGAAATTTTGTAGTAAGGCTCATTTAATTGAACAAAAACACAACTTGGGCCGCTTAGAAATATAATATTGAGATACATTTGAGGTTGTCTGTTTTTGAATACACTAATTCATAATTTTCTTCTTAAATAGTGAAAAACACATTATGTAACAAATGAAATGTAAAAACACAATCAAGAGGGTGAATACATTATACAGTCTATAAATGTGAAAACTGAAAGGCACTTTATTACTTCTATCAGTTTATTTCAGATCAGCAACAGTAGGTAAACACTATCAAAATATTATGGCCGTAAAATACCGTAACTTTAAAATACTATATTAAAAAGTTTCATCACAGCATAACAACAGAGTAAAAGCTGTCCTTCAACAATGAAATGATCCAGTCAACATGTAACAACTAAAACGTTTAAAACATTTTAAGGCCAGGGATAAATGGTCTAAAATTTAATAGAAATGTTATCTAAAATTCCCAGGATTCCATCCACCTAAGGCCGGCCATGGAGGAGGCAGGGTCATGTGCCAGCGGCCCCCTCATGCCATAGGAGAGAGGGTGAAAGAGGTAAAAGCTGAAAGGAGATGGACAGAAGAAATTTCAGAGTGAGATCAATATTACATAGAATATTCGTAAAATGCAAAAAAATTTCATTAAATAAACAAATATAGCCCACTTTATTCATTTCTAACGAGAAATTTTGTAAAGAGTTTTAAAAAAATAAAGCAAGCATAAAGGGGTTATGAGCCCAAAACAACTAAAGTTAAACATTGTGGAGCCTTACCTATAGATGAACCCTAACAAGAGTATAGATTGACCTCCCCTCAGAAGATAATGGGATACGGATGAACTAAAGAGAAGTTGAAAATTCTGAAGGAAGATGTCCAGAGTAATACCTTGAATAAAGAAGGTCATTAAATATGTTAACTGTAATAATGTTGTGCCAACAAATATGCTAATTAATGATGACCAAAACATTTTAAAGTCCAAAGTAGGTTTTACACAATTTACATAAGGCTAATTATTAACCTTTAGTCCATATGAAAACATTTTGATAAGCATATCAGCCGATTTCTGCCCTATGGCTATCTGGTTTGCCTTTGTACCTGTGAGCATACTGCTGAACAGCATGGCAGGAAAATAATGGTGGTAGTAGAGTATGCGACCCATGATGTAGAACGGGAGGTAGTGTAACAGCCAGCCCAAAAGCAGCATCCCACCACCCTCCATGAGAGCATGACAGTGCACTGAAAGAAAATATCATCTGTTTTAGACTTCAGATTGGCTCTTGTACTGCACAATCTGCAGAGATGCTTACCTTTCCTCATTCCCTCCATCTTCACTCCTCTCTGTACGGCTAAAGAAGCCACGGTCAGCATGACAACAAATAGAGCCAGGCTCAATAGATTCAGCCACCAGATGACCTGAGGATGAAATATGATGTTTTGGCAATGACAGGACAAGAGATCTTAGCAAATAGAGGGCATAAAAAAGGACAGAGACACTTACAGGGTTCCCGAGTAGATAAACACGGTACTCCGTCTCATTTACTCCAGAAAACCTCAAACCCTATTATGAATAATAAATAATGAATAATGATGAGATAGTACACAGATGTGGATTTTCAAAACAGTTCTGTTATTGTAACTAAAACGAAAACTATTAAAAATCATTTTTGTTCATAGAAATAAAGCTGAAAAAAACTTTTTTGTGCTGGTAACTAACTAAAATAAAATAAGTTGAAGTACTAAAATTAATAAAACTAAAACTTTAAGTGCCCCTATCAAAGGCTCCTAATTTTGTTTTGGGTGTCTCCTTTACATGCATCCAATGTAAAAAAACAAAAACAAAAATTCTCAAAATATACATTGCACATTAGACATCACCACATTTCTCAAAGAGTCTGAACATGGTTTGCTTGAAGATTCAGTCTCTCTTATCCCATCCTTCCCATCCTTTTCAGTCTGTTGTAATTGGTCTACCGCTTATGGATCATGTCGGAAATGAAACTTCCATTTGAATTCCAGCTCCAGAAGCTTCCCCAGCACATGTATACACAGTGATTATGAACAGTAATGATGCTGTCAGTTTTACCAAAACAATTTGAGTCCTCATCCTTTGAAAGTGCATGCAAAGTTGCTTTGGCAGCACAGAAAACAGTATATTCTCAATGTCAACACCACGCACGAACCAACCTCTTCCAGGCTTCAGCTACAACTACAGTGTTTGAGGGAGGGTCAAAGTAGATGTTTGTGGGCAGACCAATGAAAACTATAGGCTGGCATTATGCAAATTTGTTACAAACCTACATAGGTTCATGCAGGAAGTAAGACTGGAATTACTGATGACTCGTTTCGGCAGTTCAGAATCAGTTCTTTCTTTTGGGAGACATTAACTTGCCAGACATTAATTTGCAGACCTTAAACAGCTATATAACACACTACATGAAAGGTAATATCCGAAAAAGCACAATTGGGGGCACTTAAAAAAAAAAAAAAATTAAAGCTAAATAGAAATAACAAATTAAAATGTATTAAAACAAACTAAAATTAGAATAAAAACTGAAAATATAAAAAATAAAAGCTAATTAAAAATATTAATAAATACTATAATAGTATATAAATAACACTAAAATAACAGTGCTATTAAAAAACACTACTTATTCTTTAATCTGTCTATCAGATTTTACACAACTTACCTGATAGTTGATGGGCCAGTGCCAGGGCTTAGAGTTCACCTCATTGTCTTTGGCTTTCAAACCACTGTTTCCCTAAACAAAAAACAAAACAAGTTTTCTTAAACTTAAACCATATAAATTAATTCATAAATTATTCCTAAGTGAAAATCTTACCCTGATCATCACAATATGAGACTCCCAGAGGATCTCCAAGAAAGAGGGTTTGAGCACTAAAAGACTGATGTTGGGCACTGCAGATACACAAAGATGTTGCACAAACAGCTGAGAAAAACCCATCCAGTGGCACATTTCTACCTATTATCATATTTTTAAAATGTAGCTATATGTACATACATTTAGGGTTGATGTGATCTTCAATGTTCCACTGCGAGTTGGGGGTCTCTTTGACATATGGGCTACATGTGACCTCCACTTGCTCCCATCCCCTGTTGAAAAGTAAAATGCAGTTTAAAAAATGTCTTTCTGTGATAAGTTATGCGCAACTGACCAGAAGTGTGTTTACTATACAATGATGTAACTCATGGATTAACTACCATAGTATGATGCATCATTGGAAAAACTAATCAACTAGTCATGACTGTTTCCCTAAACCATAGTAACATGGTCACACCTCATTGGTTAGTAGTAACATTGGTTCAACAATATAGGACCGTCTTTAAGACGTGGAGGAGCAATTAATTCTGCTAATTAATCTAATCTAATGCTAATTAATCTATTCGAGATCTCAGAGATGCAGCTATAACGAACAAGGCACCTAATGTTTTTGTTCCATGTCCATGTTTGATTCATCGAGGGTTCCCTCTACATCATACTCTGGAGTTCCCTTGCGCATTTTACACACTCTTCAAAAACTCTTAAAATGCTGATTGTTAACACGCTAAAATATATAGATTAAAATTGATAAATATTTCAATAGAATGAAAGATATAGAATGTACTGAATTTTAGCTTGTTTATTGCACACAAGAGCGTGACAAGTCCACATGTCATTTAACAAGAAACTATGCTTCTTCTAACTACCGCTCAAGAGCTGTAGTTCCAACCACACAAGTTTGCAATGATTTTTGTGAATGTTTGTTGGAACTATAGTTTGGGAAAATTCCAAATTGCTGAACTATGTTGGTAACAACGGAAATTGCAACCATAGTTGGCTAATAATGCTTTATGGAAACGCACCCCTGATCTGAGTTTTCTCTGAACAAATGCTCTCACCACTTGGGTAGGGTCTTTCCAGAGGAGCAAAGCACGCAACCCGTGGAGCGATGGAGAAAGCGCACTTTACTACGCAGCACCTTCACCGGATCTCCCTTCCTCCCTCCACACACCTCCACCTGCCACAAGTCATTCATGTCTCCGCTTCCATTCTGAAACAAAAAGCGATTCCGTTTGATCAATGTTGATGTTCATAAGAGGTTCAAAGTTGCACTGAAGTTCACTGTTATCTAGTAGTATGAGATCATCATTTTGCTGGCATTCAGATGACTGCACATGATAAATAAAAATATTTAAATCTACAACTTTAACTAAAACAAACTGAATCTATTAGACTGATAAAACAAAAAACCACCAGATCAACTGACAGGTTTCAACTGAAGGTTTAGTTTCTATACGGTGCTCCAGGGATGACTTATTTTTGTCGTCCAAAACCTGTAAACGAGTTAGCCTTTTTTCACTTTTCATTCACTTTTCATTGTCCTGAAGTAAATAGAGTGTTGTAGGTATGACGTAAATTTGTAGGCCAAAACACGGAAGCGAGTTTGCATTTTAGCACTTCCGGTTTTGGGTTTTATTAATTGGTTTTTGGTTAAATGCCTGAAATAAGGTCTGTGGTTAAGACCAGCTCAAGATATTTTCACGTTTTATTTTACGTACTTAAAGTACATCAGTAATACCCCTTTTTGATTTTTTTACAATAGCAATGCCAAAACCTGTAGTACATGAACTGTAACTTCTACTGAAAAAAGTATAGTACTACTCACAATGCCGTATCCTGTGACCTGCAGGTGTTTTTTGGTCAGTGGAGCTTCATGGAAATGACTGTGAAGATTCCTTGTAGTTCTGAGGAGAATCAGGTGTGCACTGTTACTATTATTATCACTTTTACTTTGGAAAAAAAAAAAACTTGATGCTTACTCTTTGTGTTCCAGTCTAATGATGTCACCATTTCGGACCAGCTCTGATGACCCTGTGAGATCTTAGCAGAGAACAGGAGTTATTGACTCTTGTCAGTGTCGATATAGGATAGTAAAGTAGTGCAAACATGTAAAAGAACTCACCGTCAGAGTTGTCAGGTCTCTTGACCAACCACAGGTTGTTATAATCTTTGTGCAAATAGGCTGTAACCTACATGGGTGAAGATGAAAAATTATTTATTGTTAACACCACATACATTTCTAAATACAAGCCAGATACTGTACCAAAAATATACATTTAGATACTGTACACACTACTGTTAAAAATGTTTTTAAAGAAGTCTTTTATGCTCACAAAGGCTGCATTAAAAACAGTAATATTGTGAATATAATACAATTATTTTAATATAATAAATGTTTCTCTTATAATCTATTTCAAAATGTAATTTTTTCTTGTGATGGCAAAGCTTAATTTTCAGCATCATTACTCCAGTCTTCAGTGTCACATGATCCTTCAGAAATCAGAATAATATAATAATTTGGTGCTCAAGAAACATTTCTTATAATTATCTTCACAGATGAAAACAGTTGTGCTGCTTAATATATTTGTGAAAACCATGATACAATTTTCAGGATTATTTAATAGAAAGCTCGGTAACACTTTATTTTAGGGTCCAATTCGCACTAGTATAAACTACTTGCTTATTAGCATGCTTATTAGTATGCTACTGGCTGTTTATTATTGCTTATAAATCACATATTAAGGCCTTATTTTGCATGACCATATTCTACATCCCTTAATCCTACCCTATACCTGAACTTAACAACTACCTTTGTAACTATTAATAAGCAGTAATTAGGAGTTTATTGAGGCAAAAGTCAATAAACAGTTTATAGTAAGTAAATAGTGAGAATTAGACCCTAATCTAAAGTGTGACCAAAAGCATTTATTTCAAATAGAAATCTTGTTACATAATAAATGTCTATGCCACTTTTGATCACCACTAATGTTGCATACAATATTAATTTCTTTTTTTTCTTCTTTTCTTTTTTTTTCAATCTGACTGATCTGTAATTAGAAATTATAAACCAAAATAAGAAACAGGTCAGATGTTCATCTTGAAATCTTCCAGATAATGTTGTTACTGTTGTCTTCCTGTTTGGGTTTGGTAAGAGAAGCTGACCTGCTGTTGATGAGCTCCAACCCCCTCTGGGTAAAGGTGCCAGTGAGAGTGCAGATATCCTCCCGCAATTCGCAAATTTTTCACTGTTATGACAGAGCCATATGCCAGATCTGTGCGGAGGGAGGAGTAAAAGCCCAAGTAATATAAGAGAAACGCAAGCAGTAAAAATGTCAACTATTGAGTATTAAGTTGTGCTTACACTCCGGCATGGAGGCGTTGTGTAGATTGTTTCCAATCAAGCGAGACTGGAAAGCAGAGCTGAAGAAACCGTCCCCAGGACCACTGTGTATGAAAAAGAAGGCTGTTAAAATGATATTTTATTCATGTATTAATTAGCAACTGCTTTTAGAATAGAACAGAATATCAATATTGGCTCAAACATACCTTCTGTTTAAGACAATGAAGTGGACGGCAAATATTGTAGTGTACAGGAACAACGGGAGCATTATCAACCCGAAAACTCGAGCAAGTAAATGCTTCCCAAAATCCACCTTGAGAAAAACAAGAAACTATTTTCAGCATACACTACCATAAAAAAAATAATACTTTTATAAAACGCATTACATTGAAAGTGATAGTAAAGACTAAATAAAAGCTTTTCTTTTGAACTTTCCATCCTGGAAATGTATCACGGTTTACAAGGATATATTAAGCAGCACAACTGTTTTCAACATTGATAATAATAATAAATGATTCTGGAGCAGAAAATCAGCATATTAGAATGATTTCTGAAGGGTCATGTGACAATGAAGACTGGAGTAACGATGCTGCAAATACAGCTTTGCCATCACAGGAATAAATTACATTTTAAAATGCATTAAAATAGAAAATTTCAAATTGCGATAATATTTCACAATATTACAATCATTTTGATTAAATAAATGGAGACTTCTTTCAAAATCATTCAAAAAAATCTTTCCGACCCCAAACTTTTCAACAGTGGTGAATATCTTTGAAACAGGTTCTCATTTATACCAGAGACAAGCTGAGGTCCCCAAGTAGCCTCCACAGATCAAATGCTGTGTTGATTCCCACCAAGAGGATGACAAATAGCCCCACAAACTTCACTCCCAGAGAACCAGAGAGGCAGACCCCTGTCAGAAGCAGCCAGAGCCACCAGGAGAAGCTGAAAGACCTGAAGACAAAAAAGACCATTTGCATTCCTGATACATTAGGTATACAAACTCAAACACTAAAGCTACATAGAGAGATTCCTCCTCTACCTGAGTCTCTGTGTGTTGAATCTGACCATGCACAGAACAGAGCCCATGATGAAAAACATTAGAATGGGATCCAGGAGAATGTACTGAGACAGGGTGATGCAGCCAGTGTCTGTTGTAAAATAGACCAGTTGATTTAGATTCTGATTATCGTCGTTGAATACAGCAAATGTGTTGATGATCACTACCACACTCACCAAAAATAAGAAGAGAGGCTGCGATTAGCGCTGCTGGTGGAGAATGCGACAGCTCCAGGACAATAAGAAAGGCAAAAGGAGGAAGACAGGAACCAAGAGCTGCACAGAACTACACACAAAGGAATTGAAAAAAAGGATTAGAGCTTATACTCAAAGAATGATTGGATTTTGCATGGTTAAATTAAAAAGATAAATTAGATCTGGATTTAGTGATAGTCTGCGAAATTGTTAAACATTGTTTAAATTAATACATTTAAATAGGCTATACTGACAATATTTTTTACTTTCTTATATAAATAATTAACTTAAATTCTCTCTCTCTGTATACATACACAAAAATGTAGCTGAAAGATATATATACACTACCGTTCAAAAGTTTGGGGTCAGTAAGATTTGTAATGTTTTTAAAAGAAGTATCTTCTGCTCACCAAGGCTGCATTTATTTGATTAAAAATACAAACAAAAACAGTAATATTGTGAAATATTATTCCAATTTAAAACAGCTGTTTTCTATGTGAATATACAGTGAAGTGTAATTTATTCCTGTGATCAAAGCTGAATTTTCAGCATCATTACTCCAGTCTTCAGTGTCACATGATCCTTCAGAAATCATTCCAATATGATGATTTGATGCTCAAGAAACATTTATGATTATCATCAATGTTGAAAACAGTTATTTACATTTTTATTTCATGATGCTATGATGAATAGAAAGTTCAAAAGAACAGCATTTATCTGAAATCTAAAGCTTTTGTAACATTAAACACTACCGTTCAAAAGTTTGGGGTCAGTAAGAATTTTCATTTTATTTTTGGGGGAAAGAAATAAAATAAATAAATCAATACTTTTATTCATCAAGGATGAGTTAAACTGATCAAAAGTTACAGTAAAGACATTTATAATGTTAGAAAATATTCTATTTTAAATAAAAGCTGTTCTTTTGAACTTTCTATTCATCAAAGAATTTTGAAAAAAAAATTGAACACAACTGTTTTCAACATTGATAATAATAATGATTGTTTCTTGAGCATCAAATCAGCATATTAGAATTTCTGAAGGATCATGTGACACTGAAGACTGGAGTAATAATGCTGAAAATTCAGCTTTGATCACAGGAATAAATGACAGTTTAAAATATATTAAAATAGAAAACAGTCATTTTAAATTGACATAATATTTCACAATATTACTGATTTTTTTTTATTTTATTGATTTTATCAAATAAATGCAGCCTTGGTGAGCAGAAGATACTTCTTTTAAAAACATTAAAAAATCTTACTGACCCCAAACTTTTGAACGGTAGTGTATATATATATATATATCTTTCAAGCACTACTTTTTTGGTTTTCAAGGACTACAATCAGAGATCGCACTTATCAAACAAAATCTTTAGGATTTTTTAAAACTCAAATTACAGATATAAGGTATCAAAAATACAACTTACAACGCATTTAATAATATATATTAAATACAAAGTTTATGATGGCTATTATTGTTCAATAAATAATATTTAATATTATAATGTTGGCGTACTTCGTATCGGGAAAAAGTCTGATGGGGGTTTATCAGACAGGCTGCAGTGTTAATTTTGCGTGAAAAGATTGTATTTGTGTTTTTTTAGAAAAAAATAGATTTCATATAATGTATTTAAATCAGTCAAGCACTTTTTAAGTACCTCTTTATATGGCTGTTTTCAATGGTTTTCCAGGACTTAAAATATATATATGTGGGTTTGTACAAGGTACTTGGAGTACTTGAATTATTTATATAGCAATACTAAGATACTAACTATATATATGTATATATATATATATATATATATATATATATATAGCCTACATTACTAACTATGTTTTCTTATATAAATAACTTAAGTTTACCTCTGTCCTAGAAATCTGCATGAAACTAATTGGGAGACAATTAAAGGTTTACCGCTCTCATCCCCCAGTAGTTGTGGTGCTCATATTTGTCCCCTGGTTTTATGAAGGGAAAGGTGCCATCATAGCCTGTCAGGTATCCAGCAAGGCCAATCAGCATCTGAGTCAGGAGTGTAGATTAATTCACAAACTACACAAAAACTGACTATAAAAACTGATTATAGTGGAGAAACAGGGGTCTAGATGGAATGAAATATATACCTTTCCAAGGGGTGGATGGACATCAAAGAAGAAGGTGCGATTAATGTAATAACTTCCCATTTTCCCGAAATGAGTCTCATCCCAACTGCAATAATGGATCATATTTATTGATCGTGTATTGATATAAGGTTATTATCACAATTCTACAGATCTAATGCTTACCATACATGTGGAGGCTCAGTGATCTTGTAAAAGCGTGTACATACAGAGAGCACAAGCACCAAGACCAAAGTATAAAGTGGAACATGATCATCATCTCTGCAGGGAGAACTGAAGTGTCCTCTTCGCTTGGGGATCCTTTTATTTGTCCCGTTTGAAGGTTGGGAAAGGCATTCAGCAGCCTCGTTTACCCTACATGTTTGTCGATGTCTTACAGCTGATATGTCTCGTCTTTGTGAGTAAAGCTCCTTCGGTCTGCCGTCCATTAGCAGGTTTTTTGATGAAGACAATGAGTCATTATTAGAGTGGCAAAAACAGTGCCTTCGGGCGCAGAGTTTATGAACATTGAATCCTAACAGGGTTTAAGATCTTGCAGGCTGGTCGTGTTGACATGTTGCTGAATGAGACATTCTTTTGCTCATTATTGCAACGGACCTATTGCCTTCCAGCTCATGTTTCGTGGGCTGTTCCAGATGGGGTGGTGAAGTATCGGGAATGTCTGCACTTCACTGTCACCTGCTGGACAGGAGAGGCACATGCGGCCAGTGTAAATCTAAAATGTGGTGGAAAATGACACGTTGAGAAAAAATTGTTAGGGTCTAATATAAAAACCGGCGTTTTCTGCAGTCTAAGAAAATGATTCAATTTAAACATAATTGTTGTTCCTTTATTGTACATAATAGGAATTATAATGACTTTTCCCATGCAGATAGACGGCGGCCTATTACTCAGAATATTCCAATAGCAGGAAAATAAACAAATGTCAAGGTTGATTTATTTTAGTCTGATTTTTTAGTGTATGAGCACAAGTAAAGATTGAGAGGGTCTAAAAAATATATATTTAAAAAAACGGTGTCTATTTTAAATTTAATATGGAATTTAATAAACAATGCTATGGAATAATTAGCAGGTTTTAAATCAGTCTTCTGAGGATTATATGTTATTAATTTATGTGTATATATGAGTAAAATTAGGGTGTTATCCTCTGCAAACAGATTAATTTAAATATTTTAAATAAATTATTTTAAACTATAATTTGATGTATACTACTACTATTTTAAAGATAATAATAACTGGCACAGACAAGATAGGATACTATAGTTACAATTTTTTAGTAGTTATAGCCCAGAATTATAGGCATAGGTGATTAACATACTCACAAAATCACAGCACTAATTAAGAAAACATAAACGCAGACACATACACCATGCTTATGCTTTGCACTTTAATCAGGAATGGAAATATAAATGTGCATTAACATCTTTTGTACTTCTGAAGTCCATATAGGACCATGTCCTTCAACCACCCATATACTTCCGACCACTGCTGTGAAGAAGATTCTACAAACAAGAGAAAAAGTCATTCTTAAAACTCCATTAGATGAGTGTATGGTCCGTTTGTATCCAGCTTCAGTACTTGTCGGTTTCCATACGTTCCATGTTTGACCTCTGTAACAGTGTCACTGCTCTTGCAGGCTGAGAGTTCACTTTGACAGTGAGACACAAAGCTGTCGTAGAGCCTCAAGCCTTCATCTTTCCCAATGTTGCCATGGTACTGCATCCCTTTTCCCTTTGGTTTTCCTCCAAGTGTGGCTTGTGGTACTATGAGAACACTGCCAGGTAGTGCAAGAACTGAGGTATACTTTCCAGATTCGGTCTCACAAAGCTTCATGTTCAGCAGAGTGTTCACTAAAAGGGAAAAACAGCTATAAATTAAGCTCTTATTGAATTGCCTAGCCTATATATTGTATTATATTTCAGAATGCATGCATACAGTATGTTTTATTGCAAATATGAAGAGCAATTGCATACCCATTTTGGGGATTATATCTTCAGTTGCACCTTTGAAAAAGCAGATGTAGATAACCATTCCCCTGTTAATCTGAATAATCAGAAATACACTAGACGGGTCATCATTTGGACAAAAACTAGAATTAATTAAGTTTCATTAACTAATTATTTTTCTGCTACCTCAGCCCATTCAGCTTCACTCTCAGCATCTGGAGGTTTGACCTGCAGTCGTGCATGCAGACACTGCTGGAGAATCACTCGCGCTTTCATGTCGTTATCTGTTCTCTCGGACATTGCTACGAAATCTTCGATTGCGATGAATGCGACTTCCGAGATAATATAAATAATATATGTTTTGTTGCGTGAACTTCACAGTTTCATTTGTAATGGGAATGAACTCTGGAACTTCACTGGGTTCCGTTTCCGCGTGTGAATCCAAACATTATACGTCATCAACAGGAGACAGTGCGGCGCTACTTCACGACAGCTCATGCCATATATTTAGAAAAACTGCACTGTATTTGCAATCTTTAATGTTTTTAAATAAAGAAATTGGTGCTCCAGCGCAACCGAGTGCTTTAAACTGACACCACAGCGGTGGTAGTCTTTGTTTTGCTCGTGACAGAGTCTGTGATCTTTATAAACCTGATAAGATGGTTAAATTACACGACAGCTACAAAAAGCTATTGCAAATATATAAATTTTCCTCAAATATTATAGGCACACCGCTATTGCCTAGCAGATTTGTTCCATCACATCAAAATAGACATGAAATTCGTTTCAAGGTAAGAAAATGTCTGAAATAGATAGTGATTACATTGCCATTAGTATAATGCCATGATTATTATGCTTGCTTTAGTTTTGTCTCGTATGTTATATGATCAGTGTCTGTCTGTCTGACTGTTCGTGTTGTTGTATCTAGATTGTGTATTTGTATCTGTCAACATTATGTAAAGTGTCCTTGGGTTCTTGAAAGGGCGATATGTAAATAAAATGTATTAATGTTGTATAGCATGTATTTTTCATAAAGATGCATAGAGCCAACTACATTAAATTATAGACTGTAATAGTGGTGCATATGCTCAAACTTTATTGTGTTAGACTTCAGGTCCTGGTGAACGAACTCTACAGGAGAGACAGAGGCAGCACATGGCACGAGGTTTGCCAAAACAGAAGCCCATAGCTGGAGTGAAGGAGGTCATTGTTGTTGCATCAGGGAAAGGAGGGGTGGGAAAGTCCACAACAGCAGGTCTTTTGTCTTTTGCATTCATTGACCTTTGTTTGTGTCATTCCACAAAAATATGCCTTTGGTCAACGGCCAATATTTCTCTGAAACACTAATTTAGTTGAATGTCTTCACAGTGAATCTTGCTCTTGGACTTATGGCTAATGATCAGGTAACATACAGAATCCAGAGAAACCAATCTTAGCCACTGTGTTAAATCGACACAATTATTGCAGCTGATTTGCCTTCAGTAAAATCTTCTTTTATACCGCTTTTGCATGTAGAGTAAATCGGTGGGTCTTCTAGATGCTGATGTCTATGGCCCTTCAGTTCCCAAGTTAATGAACCTAAAAGGAAATCCTGAATTAACAGATAGTGAGTGTTGTGGCCACATTTGCTTTGTAAACAAAAATAATTAAAATAATACAAATGAAAATGGTCAGTCATGTCTGATCCATTTTTCCTCTTTATTTTCAGATAACTTGATGAGACCACTTGTAAATTTTGGAATTTCTTGGTAAGTACATTTCTGAATAATAGCTGTAGTGCAACAATATTATTTTATATAGACAACCATTTAAATCTTCTGGGGTCGGTATGATTTAAAAAAATATATATGCTCCTTAGCATGGCTGCATTTATTTGATCAAAATACAGTAGAACTGTAATATTGTGAATTATTAATATTATAATCACAAATTTGAAGTAATTGTTTTTTTAATTTTTATTTTAATATATTTTAAATACAATTATTATTCCTGTAATTGCAAGGCTGAATTTTCAGCATCATTACTCCAGTTTTTAGTGTCACATGATCCTTCAGAAATAATGCTAATTATGCTGATTTATGTTCAAGAAACATTTATTATTATCATCACCGTTGGAAACAGCTTAAAATTTCTGTGGAAACCGTGATACTTTTTTCAGGATTCTTTGATGAATAGAAAGTTCAAAAGATCAGCATTTATTTGAAATAGAAATCTATTGTGACATTATAATCTCTTTCTAACAATATATCTTTACTGTCACTTTTGATCAATTTAATGCGTCTTTGCTGAATAAAAGTCACTTACTGAATAACTGTCACTTTTGGCTTCGTTTACACTGCCAGTGAAATGTGACCCAATTCCAATTTTTTTGCTCACATGTGACACAGATCGACAGTGTAAACAGGAAAAAAACGCATGCATTCAGATATTTCCGGATTGGTTTGATAACCCGTGCTGAATAAAATGATAAAATTATTTTGAAAACAAACAAACAAAAAATCTTATTGACCCCAAACTTTGCAAAGTTATTGTTTTTGTTTTTGTTTCTCCAATTTTATTTTCATTTTCTTTTAAGTCTTAAAGTTTGCTTCCCCTACAGCATGTCAATGGGTTTTCTGGTTGAAGAGGTTGCACCTATTGTGTGGAGGGGTCTGATGGTGATGTCAGCTATTGAGAAACTCATTAGACAGGTGTGTAATTTAGATTTAGAAATTGCTGTTGATAATGGGATTTATCAAATATATAATTTTTCTCTATGGTCCTCGTCCAGCACAAATAGATGCGATTTCTTCAAGTGATTTCAATTTCCATTCATTAGCATATCTTAAATTAATGTGCATGAATTGTTGTTTCCATGCAAAATTGTGTCCAATTTACTCAAAATTGCTGTTTCTTTCACTACTATAATGACTTTTCCCTTGCAGGTAGACTGGGGGAATCTGGATTACCTTGTGATTGATATGCCACCTGGAACCGGAGACGTCCAACTCTCTATTACTCAGAACATTCCTATAGCAGGTAAATAAACAAATGTAATGGCTGATTTATACTCTGAAAGAAGATTTGTACCTAATGTCAGTCACAACAAAGCACCATGGATTTTCAGATTCAGATTCTCATTGAAGGTTTGATTGTCATTTCTTCTATCAGGTGGGAGACAATTGGATGCATTAACATTCTCTAGTATTCAGAGCATTCATTATAAAATCGGTTTTTACCACCCTATATCACAATCTAAGTCAGGTTTATTCATTAAATGACAATTCTTTCTGTATACTTTGTGGACTTTTGTCGGTTTTACCTCTTAGGCGCTGTGATAGTGTCCACTCCTCAAGACATTGCCTTGCTAGATGCACGAAGAGGTGCTGAGATGTTCCGAAAGGTTAACGTACCGGTAAAGCATTTTCTGTTGTATTTGAAGGTTCTACCTTGTCATTTAATTACATTGAAGCAATGTGATAGTCACATTTAATTTATTGGTATCAATATTTATTTATTGCTTTATAAATATAATTCAAGTATGTGAATTGTTTTTTCAGGTACTGGGTTTGGTTCAAAACATGAGTGTTTTTCAGTGTCCCAAATGCAATCATCAAACACACATTTTCGGCTCAGATGGGGCTAAAGAGCTGGCTCATACCCTCGGTGTTGAGATGCTTGGTAAGATCATTCATCAAAATGTATTACTTTATGATTGATTGTTTAGCATTTAAGCACATTTATCAAAACTGTGACATTTACGAAATATAATACAAAATATGAAGTAAAATTGTTTGTAACTAGATTTGATTCAAGTGGATTATCCACTCTCTTGAGGACACACGGTTTCTCTGTTCTCACTGCAGGAGACATTCCTCTTCATCTTAACATTAGAGAGACATCAGACAAAGGACAGCCTGTGGTTGTGTCGTCCCCAAATAGCCCAGAAGTAAGTGGATCATAATGGACTCCTGTCTTGCTTTTCATTGTTTTACTTTTCTATTATGGTAGTTACTGTAAGCCTTTCAGGATCTTTGGGTGGCAAAATTTGCTACAACACCACTTTGGTAGCATATATTGATAAATTACAAATTTTTTAATTTTCAATTATAATCTTTAAACCATTTCAGTAGCATGTGTTTATTATAAAAACTACAATTTACCACAAATTTGTACAATTCAGAAACCCTTGTTGTTAGCGACACCGGTGGCCGTTAAGTGAACTGCAGCCAGCAACTAATTGTTTGTGCTCTCACTAGTGCACTGTACAAGAAACTTAAAGGGATAGTTCAGGATTTTAGACATGAATCTCTATAGCTTCCCCATAAGCAGTGTGGTGCATTGACCATGACTTACCCCCGACAGCGTCCTGTGAGCCGAGCTCCGGTCCAGTTTTGGTCAAGATGAAATTAGTCCGGCAAGATTGCTGGGGTCACGGCAATAAAGCTTTTTTCTTCTCAAATCAATATGTGTTCAAAAGAGTGATATATTTGCGTCACTAAAACGTTGTCTATGGAGAGGTCAGACCTCGTAATGGCTTGGCACTATTTTCTCCCCTGTCATATCACTGCGCGCTGCCGCTACCTACAGCCAGCTGCGAGCTGCGCAGGCGCACACCACTTTTTCAGTTGTTTGGCAGTGTTTACAGCAGTGTTTACGTGCTCAGAACAGCTACACGAACGAGCTAACATAGCTACTGCAGCAGCTGTGGCTCCAGCTTCAACTTGTTCAACTTCTCTGTCCATCCTCTCTCTTTCTGTCCTTTCTAACTCCATCTGGCGTAACTCGTCATCTGTGTATTCAGGTTCGTAAAGATATCCTTTTGGCTGTGTGTCGAAGTCAATGTTGTCATCGTCGCTGCTGTAGTCAGACATGTTATCGTTCTCTTTACGAGCTGTAAACAAAGTGACACGTGCGCGGCTCCCAGCTGGCTGTAGGTAGCGGCAGCGCGCAGTGATATGACGGGGAAGAAAATAGTGCCAAGCCATTACGAGGTCTGACCTCTCCATAGACAGCGGTTTTGTGCTGCAAATATATCACTCTTTTGAACACATATTGATTTGAGAAGAAAAAAGCTTTATTGCCGTGACCCCAGCAAACTTGCTGGACTAATTTCATCTTGACCAAAACTGGACCGGAGCTCGGCTCACAGGACGCTGTCGGGGGTAAGTCATGGTCAATGCACCACACTGCTTATGGGGAAGCTATAGAGATTCATGTCTAAAATCCTGAACTATCCCTTTAACGTTACATGATTCAATGCCCTGATATATGTAAATATATATATGTAAATACGTGCTGTGCCCTTTCCTCTCAATAAAAAAATAAACACAACAAAAATGACAGCAGTGAAAAAACAGCAACTTCTGATCATAGTGATATGGAGATGCTTGCACAAGCTCTGCAATTCACTGCATTATGTCGAAAGACAACATATGAGGTAAATTTACACAATTATAATGATAGTTTAGTATATTTGAGACTATAGACTATATAGATCTGGCTATGTTAGACTAAAAGTTAAAAAAAAAATCTCCTTTTTTTTTGCACATCACATTGACATTACAGTACAAAATGGCTCTTTCGGTATTATCTAGAACATTGTATAAGCATTCATTTCATGTGACATAGAGGGGAAGAGAGGCTCTCGGGAATCACATCCTTTTGATTTTCCCGGCAAAAACGTCCCCAGTCCTTCACATAAAAAGCAGTCTACAGGCTTTCAAGCTGTTTACACATTGGCAATAAAAAAAGTAATTTATACATGAAAATTCTTACATATAGCCCAATTAAATATAGGTACATAATGTATAATATAATATTATACTTGAATACTAAATTCTATTTCTCAAACCACTTGTGTTGAGATAAATGGCAATATAAATATTGTATATTTATACATAATAAATTATGTACTTAAATTTAAATGCTCTTTGAAACTTTCTAGTTTGTGCAAAAATTTGGTTATTCCTTAACAGTCAAGCAAAAAAATTAATCACTGAACTACTATAATATGCCTTTAAGTACTTTGGTTGTAAAATGTTAAACTAACTAAACCAATTGGCAGATTTCTATCAGAGTTTCAGATTATTACAAGTAACAAATGCTTGTAGAACTAATTTGAAAAAAACATTTATAAACAAATTTTATAATTTTATAACTAATTCTTATATAGTTACTTATGCATATTTATCTGTTTTGCAGGCCGAAGCTTACAGAAGAGTTGCTGCAGCAGTAGTACGGCAACTGGCGAAGCATCCAAGTTAAATGGCTTCCAGATTTAATCTAGTCTTGGTGACCTGAGGAAAATGTCAGTATTGTATCATTGCCTCCCAATCAACTTATTTACCCATTTAAGTTGATATTACATGCCTATTAGAATGTTATAATTTATACACAGACATACTGTTAATGTTATTTACAGGCATTAAAATAACTCATATTAATAACATAATTTTGAGTTTGAAAAGTTTTGGAAATCACAGATTTTAAGTTACTTTAAATTCGCTGATATAGTGTTCATTTTAGTGTGCAAATCTAAGATGTTTATATTTTAGTATAATTTAATTTAGTGCTGCTTCGGTCAGTGTCAATGATGTGTCTTTCCAGACTCAACATAAAGATGGTCATTACAGGTCTTAGCCACTTGATGGCACTGCAAATGTATTCATACATCTCATTGTGCTTTGTGTTTGATTTATTGCGAAACATTAGGTATTTCGGTTTAACTATGACTTTTCCTATTATGATAGTTAACATGATTGGACTTAACTCCATTTAATAAAGAAAAATGGTTCCAGTCCAGTAGGAAAGTGGGATGAAGTTTTCACGGGATGAGAAAAACAGGGTCACTTCCTGAATATTTTCGGAGCTCCCTTGACTCAGCTGAAACAGCCGTATTCAGTCCACCCCTGTGTAACAGGCCAGACAGACCAGTCTGTGATTCATCATCGCATTGAAGCTATTCTGCTTTCTTTTAGTCTCAATTGCTTAACTGTTCCCAGAAGACCGACCCCGGGATTTCAGCTGTACAATGACCTCAGCTGAATTTGGACAGTTACACATTTGGTGTTATTTATTTCCTCTTTGTTTTCATGATAAATAAAGCGTTATCCCGATAACGTGCTTTGTCTGATGTCACTGAGTGCAGTGGTGTGACTCACACTGCCATGAGTGTGTCATTGAGGTGTGTAAAAGGGCAAATAAACATCCATTCATTTAGAGATGTGGAATTCACCAGAATTATGTTTGGGATTATTGTCCCGGAAAGGGAATTTGACAATGAATTGGAGAAAACTGAAAGGAAGTTCAGACAACTTCCACTATCTGTTTGTCAGAGACTCGATGGCATATTCAGATTACTTAACAAGCAACATGATTGAGCATGTTTCAGGTAATTCCCAGTTATGATGGAAATGGATTTCTAAAACATGTCCCGGTGTCCTTGTGGTGTTATCAGTGACATTATAAAAAGCAGACTTTGCCCCATGTGGTAAATACGGCTTATAGCTCCCAAGGCTATGGGAAAAAAAATCAATAATTAAATGGGGTAGCTGTGCAGCCCAAGTGGACAGTCTTATTTCTGTGTCATCTTTGATTCATGAGCAGATACTGTTAATAAGATAAGCTGAGGTGCAAACAAGAGATTTAAGGAGAAATCATTTCTTTTTTTTAATGAATTTTGCTCAAGAAAGATCACATGGAATGCATATTGTTTGTCCTGTGGCTGTAAAATTTTTCATTATTTAGAGTAAAACTGAACACATTTTTCAGTCAGATCCACGATCAAATGACCATCAACTATCACTGCAACTGACACAATAATTTAACTATAGTAAGCTTTCTCTGCATCCTCATGTACATGAAGTCTTCATGGCTAAAGTATTGGCTTCATGCCTGTATATTGGCTGAAATTGAGATCTGCACATGTATAATAAAAGACATATGTATAATTGATTAAAATTATGTAAGGTACATGCCTTTTGGGGCCAAGGTTTTCAAGTGGTGCTCACTGCAGCTCCCCCTCTCTGGATGTCATGGGTTGAGCTTGACCTAGTCCAGCTCCACCTCTGTGGATCTAATGGGTGGAGGGACAGAGTTATGGGTAGGGTTAGGGTGTGGTTGGACCTTCTAGCTCCACCCATTACACCTACATTACATTCAGAGAGGGGGAGCTGGACTTCATGCTCCACCCATGGCTATGCAATGAGCAGCCTCAAGGTTTTTCAAAGCACATAAAACTGAAAAAAATGAACAAACCAGCTGATCCTAGTTCAGACAACTTCCACTATCCGATTTTGGAGACTCTATGGCATATTCAGATTACTTAAAGGAGAACTCCGGTCAATTTTAACATTGAGCTCATTTTTTTGTAAATTTGGAGTGCTGTCAGTACAGAGAACAACGACAAAAATCGGTGTTGCCTACACCGTGTTATCCTCTTTTTAAAATTTGCACCCTGTTGACTTCAATGGGGCAAGTTTTAAACCTGCTTTTAGCCTCTTAACATCCTTGATGTGTCATTACAAGTGCACAGGTCATGTGAGTGATTCCTTCAGAGTGAACACGGGTGAATCTGACTGCAGTAGATGTGAAAGATATGAATAAAAATTATAATAATTCAGCCAGCGCTCATACCTGTATTTATTTCCTGTTTTCGGTCGAAGTCCACAGTAGTCGATTGTCGAGTTTGCGCAGTTAGTTAGTTACCTATGATCATGCGCGTGAACTCGACAATCGACTACTGTGGACTTCGACCGAAAACAGGAAATAAATACAGGTATGTGCGCTGGCTGATTTAACTTCATTTTTATTCATATCTTTCACATCTACTGCAGTCAGATTCACCATGTTCACTCAGAAGGAATCACTCACATTGGCTGTGCACTTGTAATGACACATCAAGGATGTTAAGAGGCTAAAAGCAGGTTTAAAACTTGCCCCATTGAAGTCAACAGGGTGCAAATTTTAAAAAGAGGATAACACGGTGTAGGCAACACCGATTTTTGTCATTGTTCTCTGTACTGACAGCACTCCAAATTTACAAAAAAATGAGCTCAATGTTAAAATTGACTGGAGTTCTCCTTTAACAAGCAACATGATTGAGCATGTTTCAGGTAATTCCCAGTTTTGCTGGAAATGGATTTCTAAAACATGTCCTGTAAAACATATATAATGTTGCCATGTATAATATATCTTCTTTAATGCTATATCTTGGGACCTGATTCTAAAACATCAGAACACTTTCAGAAAAAAAAAATGTGCAAAAATTGTAAGGATATAACTGCGTAACTGGGGCAGCATCTTACTGGGACAACGTTGCATCTTATTTACCTCTAAAAGGGCCAAGTATACGGGTATATATATATATATACACACACACACACACACACACACACACACACGTTACATGTATTTATTATAGTAATAACAAACACGTATCCTACCCTAACCCTATAGTAAGTACATGTTAATTACTATTACTCAGGGACACATTAAAATAAAATGTAGCCCAACCTTGATTTGTTATAATTTTTTTAGTTTTTGAAAGTTTTTGAAGTGTACCCCATAAAGATAATTCAATATTTTGTAAATTCACCATGTTGAGCTTTCCTATTTTATTTATTCTGTAAAGTGGGATCATCTTTTCTCCACCTGTCAGCTTAACTAAAATATCAAAATATCCCATTGAAGTTCTTCCTATTGAAAATACTCATAGGAAGCGTGCGCTTGAATTCTTCAGAACTTATTTAATTTTTCATCCTAGCTAAAAACAGCATTCTTAAGCTTTAGATTTTAAGATCAGAGAGACATTTTGACAATATTCCACATGTGGCTGGGCTTATTTGCATGATATCTCTTCTCCTCAGTGACCCGGAAACCCAGCCCTTCCCACAATCCTAAGCGTGGATCCATAACCATGGCAATGTAGCTGTGCTGCTGCTCAGGCTAAATAGCAGCAGCAGCTGGTTCCAATTGCACTGCAGCACAAGGGAACAGGAGGGGAGGGGGGGCAATGTATGCTTAAAGAAGCGCCTATGAGTTGCTTTTAGCTCTCTAGCATCATGGTCTTCTTAACAATAAACTTTGGAGGCATCTCTATAAGCAATATCAGCCGTATAAAACTATATTATAAGAAGTAGTTTGTGTAGTTGATCAGGTATATATATATATATATATATTTATATATATATAAAACTTTGGGGGATACCCTTCCTGAACATTTACCTAAGTGTCTGGCTATTTTAGATTGTACTAAATCCACACAGCGATGACTAGCCCAATCTTGCACAATCAGGCTTCACACAAAGGGTGTGGACACCAGAGCTTCTCAGCAAGACTGCAGGCACAGCTGACGGTGAATCTGCAGATCTGAGGGGTGTTGGAAGGAGATTTGGGTTGGGGGGAGAAGGTAAATAATTCATGATGTAAAAAAAAATAGAGGGAAGGAGATTTAAAGGAAGGCACTGCCAGACATATTAGTGAGGTTTGATGCTGAGCGTTTGATGTCCACATGTTTGTGTTTAGTGAGCAGTAGTTGCCAATGGACATTAATTACTGCTGCTCTGCATACAGCCTGTGTTAGGGAAGTTCAATCATTACTGAATTCTGTTATAGCATGACAACTTAAAAAATATATAACAATAATAAAAACATCTCAAATAGTACTTTAGAATCATTGCTGTTATTGTTGACTAAAACATTTTCAGTAGTTGAAATAAAAGCAAATAGAAATAGATTTTTTTAAAATGTTTTTTCTAAAAGTTAAACTAAAATGAAAAAATAAAAATAAAAGCTAATTTAAAATATAAATAAATACTGCAATAGTATTTAAATAACACAACAGAATGACTATGGAATATTTTCAACTTAATGTTTTTAGAGGAAGTGATGGCTGCATGTGGCTGATGGCAGTAAAATTTGAATGTCAAATCCAGACACAATTATGACACTGATGAAATTCATTCGGCGGTCTTTCAAATCATTGTTCAACAACAAAGATAAGCTTTGGATAAAAGAGACGTATGTAGTCAAACTATCTGATTTATGGTCGTGATTTACTAAGGGCAGACCCAAAGAACCCTGAAAAAAATATATCATGTTTCTTGAGCACCAAATGAGCATATTACAGTGATTTTTGAAGGGTCATGTGACACTGAAGACTGGAATAATTCAGCTTTGTCATTACAGGAATAAATATATTAAAACAGATATTTCAAATAGTAATATTATTTCACAATATCACTGTTTTTACCGTATTTTTAATTAGCTAAATAAATGCAGCATTGGTGAGCGTAAGAGACTTCTTTCAAAAACAGTAAAAAATATTTTTGAACTTTTATATATGCAGTACAAAAATATGTCATATTAGAATGGCAATGACTTGAAGCAAACATTGACTGTAAAATAATTCTACCCTCTAAAAATGAAAACATAAGTTTTTTATTAATAGTGGTACCAAATTTACAACCTGCGGTGGTGGTACGTTTCATTGCACTTTCTTTAAATGGATGGAAACAAAAATGTTGTTAACCACATGACAAAACAATGATTTCAGACCCAAAGTGTTCGGATTGACCATTTGCATTTGCAAAAGAAGAAACTTGACATTTGTGTTGTGTCTCGGGACAGGGAGGGGCCGGCTGCTGACCACAGTAGGCGTTGTCTTAGGAACAGATGTGCTCTAGACAATAGATATTGAATAGGGAATTATTTTATAAAACACAAGCACATCAAACACAAGAGAAGCAGCAGCGTGGACTGACCCACTATCATTCTTTAATCAGACCCACCCATGTCTAGATCTGCAGGTTACTATATAGTAGCAGAGGATCCTTCTGCCTGGCACACATCTTTTATTTCAAAACCCTTTTAGGTGTGAACACTGGAGGAGTATGTGGTTATTCGGTGATTTCAGATAGTGTCTGAAGCTCAACTGAAACTCAAAGATAAAGTTTTAGTATATTAGTTTTTATTTGAACTAATTTCAAATAAAGGCTCATAGGCACAGGGCTGTGAAAACCCAAAAGGTATGGGTTGGTTAATGTCAGTGCAGTTAACTCAAATGGTAAACATAACCTCTGGGTCAAAAACAACAACAATATGGACTACAGATGTTTGCTAAGTTCATTACAGTGTCCACTTGGTAAATGAACACTCATATTGACATATTGATGGAGTAAAGGTATGACAAACTAGTTTATGATAAAAGCTCTGTCTGGGTTCAGAAATGGTTTTAAATTTAACTTTAGACTTTGTGCCAAGTCTTTCCATAAGAATAGATAAACATTGTGCAAACAGGATAAGACCAGCCTTCCTAAATAGCAGCTGAACCTTCATACTAACTGACCAGACCAGAACAGAACAACAGAGCTTCAACTTCCAGCTCAACTGGTTTAAATAATGTAAACTAGAAGAGGTGTGCAATAAAAATATTTCACAACTTAAAATATGCAAACAAATATTTATTAAAATATATCATTTGAAGTAAAGACAGGCACTTAAAAAAAATAACTTTAAAATGGTAGGCTAGGCTACTATTTGAGAACAGAAAAAAAAAAAAAAAATCCATAGAAAAGGCCCAAATAAATGAAACAACTTAAAACTTAACCGGCAACCTTGAAGCAAAACGTTAGTGGTATTTCCAATGCTATACTGCTATTTCCAGTCAACATCAATCATAGATAGATAGATAGATAGATAGATAGATAGATAGATAGATAGATAGATAGATAGATAGATAGATGGAATCGATGCATTTGTAATGGTTTATTCCTTGCTTTTACTTACTAATTTTTTTGCTATAGCATAGATCACATTAAGATATAAAAAATCAGAAAGTATTAACCAACATGATACTGAGAGGCAATCGTGAGCGCGCGTCGTGCCCCCGCGGTGAGTGGAATGGAAAAGTTAGTGTGGACTGTGGAGAGAGTGAGTGAGAGCCGGATCTATCCGTCGCCATTACTGACTGGAATGAGAGGGGAGGGGATGGCTCTCCGATTGCACGCATACCACTCTTACTGCTAAAAGACTGAAAACAACCACTTTCGTGAAAATTTGCCGATTATTCCAACCGCCCACGGGAAACACAACAAAACTGGAATTTGTTTCGGAATCGCATCCGTTGAAATTAAAGCAAATAGTTGGAATGCCTCCTCCTATCTGTGGTGTCGGGAGCTGGGAGCGACCATGTTAGGTAGGGGAATGCACACGGAGTATGTGACTTTCTAGCACGCTTTTTGTCGTTTGCTTTACTGAATATGGTTAAATGTGTGATTGTTTTTTCTATGTGTAGGCGATAGTTGTGTACCTTTATGTAAATGCACAGATTTGTCTGTCTCGTCTACAGTGTGTTGTGTCGGTGTCACACTTAACTAGCTCTGGCTAACTGGGAAGCTAGCAAGCAAAGGAGGCATCTAATGCCTTGTTAGGAGCAAGGCCGTGTCGATGCGAAAACAAATAAGCATATTAACACACATTAAACTGACCTAAATCGACTTGTTATTTAATATAACAAGCGCGCGTGTGTGTAATTAATTTGCTGCGATAAAACTACTCTGACCTGAAAATCAAATCCTGGGATTTAAATGCTGTGAATACTGGGTCGAGGTGTTTCGAAGTAAATGATACACAAATTCTTGCCAATTTGGACCCCCCATTCAGTTTGTTGTCATAGCAATCATTATGAATAATTCACTCGACTAGTTCTGGGAATCGTCGCGTCCACATCTGATCGCAGTGTGGCTCGCGACTCGCCGTAACAATAGCGCTGCTGCTCGCGTGCTGGTCGGAATTCCTTCTCACCTTCAGCAGATGCTTCTGTCTGCTTTAGTGCTACATCCTCGCGCGTGAAATACAGCCCGCAGACATTTACATACGCTTCTAGACACTGATGTCCAATGTTTCCGTGATTTAACGCTCGTGAGGTCCAGGCTTTGATGTCCCATAAATGCGGCCGTTATTTATGACATTTACAACACAAAGGGTTAATTCGGTTAAAATGATTGTTTTGTCATCATATACTCTCCATAACAAAAAAATGCAATTAAGATAATTTCAAAAATGAAGTCATGGACATATTTCATCAATTATTGATCCTTTGTCGAGTGAATCGATTTGTGAGCCGATTGTTCTTTTGAGTCGGTTCATTTCATTTGGTCAAACCGGTTTACAAGATAGTCTAAAAGATTCATTAGAGAATTTGTGCGAATCTAAATGTCCTTTAAAAGTCTTTCCTCCGGTTTCACAGACAAGGCTTCAGCCTAGTCCCAGACTAAAATGCATGTTTGAGCTGTTTTAACTGAAAGCAGCTTGCACTGACATATCTTAAAATATGTCAGTGACATTTTTGTCTCAAGATGCACACCAGTAATGTTTTTTTTTTCTACGGCATGTTTATAAAAGCTACTTAAATGCCATAATTGAACTAAGGCCTAATCCTGGCTTAATTTAAGTCCTGTCTGTGAAACCGAACCTTTATCCAGTAATGATAAATGACTGAAATGGTATGGGAATTCATTAGTTAAAAGTCTGTTTGACTATATTTCAACTGAGGAGCACAGAATGACAGCCTCCGTTATCATTCACTTTCATTATGTGGAAAAACGATGCAATGAAAGTGACTCAGGCTGTCATTCTGCCTAACATCTCTGTTTGTGTTCCACTGAAAAAAAGGAAGTCATACAGGCTTGGAATGGCAGGAGTAAATGATGACACAATTTTCATCAAAGCATCTCATACTCTTTTAAAATATTCACTTCTGGCTTTACATTGATTATATGCATATTCAGAATTGGTTCTAGTTATGCTATCAGTGCCAACACTGAATTTAATAGCATTTATAAAATAATTTCTAGCAGTTATTTTGTTTATCATGAACAGAATGCTCTTGAGTGTAGATTAGTTAATTTGTTGCCTTATTTCTACTGACAGAGGCATTTTATTTATCAGCACAAAGCTGCTGATGACAAGCATAGCTTTGCACATTTAAAAAAAAAAAAAAACAACAACACTGGGGTACATTCAGTAAAAGTGTATTCCACTGAATGAGCTTGTGCCACAGTATAACTACTCCTACTTATATTAAGATCAACCAATGCTTGAGCTAGTTGAACATTCATAGTACAGGAGCTTAATAAATCAGATTTGTGAAGTGGGTCATTGTGAAATTTTGGGATAGTTTTGTACCTAGAGAGGTTGTGGTTGTGTTTGCAGACTTTAACTGTAAAAAAGGGTATTAAAATGCAAATGCCTTATATTAGTATAAATGCAATAATATTACCATTATAAACAGCTCTGCCATGCTTAAATTTCAGGTGTCAATAATTATGTTGCTTATTATGCAAGGCAACAATTTTGGTTGTTTGTATTGCGATTGTGACTAGGTTGTCAACAAAGTTATCAAATGCAGAATATTAAATGATAAGTGTTCTGCTATTGGAAACTTTAAGCTTTATCTTATTGTTGACTAATTTAATATTTTTGTTTTGCAGGTAGGTGATAGGAGGGGAAAGAGCAGTCGTGCGGGACAGATGATCCAGATTAAAGCTACATCGGCTCATTCAAAGTGAGACATGGAAATGTGCCTGCACTAGCAAATGGAAGTACATGCTTGCATTGCCGGCATACTTTGCTTACTGTAACAAGCAATGAGAGGGGCAATATAATGGCCAAGAATAAGGAGCCCCGTCCGACATACGCTGTCAGTGTCGTTGGGCTCTCAGGCACTGAGAAAGAGAAGGGCAACTGTGGTGTAGGTAAATCCTGCCTATGCAACAGATATGTACACCCCAGTGCGGACTGCTACTACTCAGAGCACACTTCTGTGTTGAGCACAATTGACTTTGGAGGGCGTGTGGTGAATAACGATCACTTCTTATACTGGGGTGAAGTATTACATCGAGGGGATGATGGCCTTGAGTGTAGAATCCAGGTCATCGAGCAGACTGAGTTCATCGATGACCAGACCTTCTTGCCTCATCGGAGCACAAACCTGCAGCCTTACTCGAAACGGGCTGCAAATACCAAGCTTCAGTCTGCCGAGAAGCTGATGTACATTTGCACAGACCAGCTTGGGTTGGAGCAGGATTTTGATCAGAAGCAGATGCCTGATGGCAAGCTCAACATCGATGGCTTTGTATTGTGTATTGATATAAGCAAAGGGTGCAATAGAAAATTTGATGACCAGATGAAATTTGTCCACAGTCTTTATTCTCAAATTTCCAAGGCGAAAAAACCCATAATCATTGCTGCAACGAAATGTGACGAATGTGTCGAGCAATATCTGAGGGAGGTTCAGACGTTTGTTACAGGTAAAAAGAATCTCATGTTGGTGGAAACATCAGCTCGATCTTCTGTGAACGTGGAACTTTGTTTCAATGCTCTGACACAGCAGATGGACAAAACCCGAGGTAAACCCAAAATCATCTCTTATTTGGAAGCATACAAATCCCAGAGACAATTAGTAGCTTCTGTCTCAGACAAGTTTGAAAAGCTCATTGTTCAAACTGTCCGAGATTATCACACAAGCTGGAAAATTGTCAGCAATAAGTTGAAAAGCCATCCAGACTATGAAGAGTACATCAACTTAGAAGGCACCAAAAAGGCCAGAAACATCTTTTCAAAGCACATAGGACAGCTTAGACAAGAGCATATCAAGAGGCGGCGTGAGGATTATCTTACCAGTCTGCCAAAAATTCTTAATAAGTTGCTTAACAACCTGGAGGAAATTGAGACGCTGAGTTGGACTGAGGCTCAGAGCCTTATGAAGAGCAGGCCTGAGTTTCAGTACTGTTTCATTGAGTTAGAACAAACACCATGGTATGAGACCGACCACCTCGATAAAACCGACGACAGAAGAGTGCCCTTCGATATCCTCAAAACCATGGAAGGAGAGAGAATCTATCAAAACCACGTCCAGCATTTGATATCTGAGAAGAGGCGGTTTGAGATGAAGGAGAAATTCAAGAAGACTCTGGAGCGAGTGCATTTCATTAGCCCCGGCCAACCGTGGGAGGAGGTCATGTGCTTTGTCATGGAGGATGAGGGGTACAAGTACATCACTGAATCAGATCGCAGGGATGTTTACAGTCGGCATCAGCAGGAAATAGTTGAAAGGGCCAAAGAGGAGTTTCAGGAAATGCTTTTTGAGCACGCAGAGCTGTTCTATGACCTCGATTTGAATGCGACCCCAAGCTGTGACAAAATGAGTGAGATTCATGCCGTACTTAATGAGGAACCTAGATACAGAGCTCTCCAGAAACTCGCCACAGACAGGGAGTCACTTTTACTGAAACACATTGGGTTTGTCTATCACCCCACAAAAGAAACATGCCTCAGCGGCACGGCTTGCATCGATCTCAAAGTCGAGCAAATCCTCGCCAACAGGCTAGTTCAGCTGGATCACGGCCGCTCGAATATCTACTACAACAGTGCCAACATTGATAAGGTTAACCTGTGTCTCTTAGGCAGAGAAGGATTGGCACAGGAGCTCGCAAATGAAATCCGAGCTCAGTCCACTGATGATGAATACACCCTTGATGGGAAAATCTATGAATTAGACCTTTTGCCTGTGGATGTCAATTCTGGCATGCTTTTGAACCATTCCTGGATATCGACTTTCAAGCCCCATGGGTTCTTTTGTGTCTTCAGCTCTATAGAGTCGCTTAATTACATTGGTGACCGCATAAGCCGGATACGAGCTGAGATTGCCCAGAGCAGAAGGGATAGGTATAGCCAGCCAGTGCCATTCATTCTCATTTTAGCAAATCAGCGCGACAGTATTTGCAAAAACATGCCTATTTTAAGGCATCAGGGCCAACAGCTTGCAAATAAGTTACAGTGCACTTTTGTAGATATACCCACCGGCACTTTTCCCAGGAAGTTTAATGAGTCTCAGATAAAACAGGCCCTCAGAGCTGTGTTGGAGGGATTGAAGCACAATTTCGACATGATGAACCCCATGCCCTCAATTAAAGATCTGTCTGAGACAGATTTACGGATAGTCATGTGTGCCATGTGTGGAGATCCATTTAGCGTGGATCTCATTCTCTCACCGTTCCTGGACTCACATTCCTGCAGCGCCGGACAGCCCGGGCAGTGCAACACGCTGATCCTTGACAAAATAATCGGCGACAGTCGCAGACGCATACAGGTCACTGTGCTCTCCTACCACTCCTCCATTGGAATCAGAAAAGACGAATTGGTGCATGGGTACATTCTTGTTTACTCAGCAAAACGAAAGTCTTCCATGGCTATGCTGAGGGCGTTCCTGGCTGAGGTCCAGGATGTCATTCCAGTTCAAATGGTGGCCATTACGGACAGCCAGGCAGACTTCTTTGAGAATGATGCGATAAAAGAGCTGATGACTGAAGGAGAGCACATTGCCACAGAAATTACTGCTAAGTTCACCGCTCTCTACTCGTTGTCCCAGTATCACAGGCAGACAGAAGTTTTCACGCCATTTTTCAACGAGGTCCTCGAGAAGAAGAGCAACATCGAAAGCTCCTTCATGTTCGACAACAGCAGGGACGGAACAGGCACCGGTGAAGATGTCTTCCCGCAGTCACCTCATAGCCATTCGCCTGCCTACCAATACTACCCTGACTCTGAGGATGATGGGGAGGGACCGCCACCTTACAGCCCGATAGGCGATGATGTGCAGCTGCTGCCTAATCCTAGTGAACGGAAGTACAGAATCGACCTAGAAGGAAATGAGTACCCGGTTCACAGCACACCTCTTGGTGATCACGAGCGTAACCACAAAGTGCCTCCCCCAGTAAAACCCAAGCCTAATGTGTTGCCCAAACCCAATGTTAAGAAGCTGGACCCCAACCTTCTGAGGACCATTGAGGCTGGAATGAGGAACTCCAGGAGGACGCGAAGTCCAATGATGGGTCACGGTGATGACCTTGAAGCATCCGACAACTATGCAGAGCCGGCCGACACTCTTCTCAAATTCAAAGGCTTTAGTGATGACATATATGCAGTACCGGAAGACGCGCACAGTAGATCTGGCAAGATCCGCAACTCGTTTGGTGGACTCGCTCTGCACGGGGATGAGGAGAACGGCTTTGACTCCATGTCTAAGTCTCAGGGTGGCAGAAGGCCTTCTAAGTATAAACATCGTTCTAAGATCCTCTTCAGCAAGACAAAAGCCTATCAAAGACGAGTGCACTCAGATGTCAGTGACGATGAGTCGGGGCCTGCAACGCAGAAGAAGAAGAAAGGAAGGGGTAACCGAGGAAGTGAAGAAGATCCACTTCTCTCACCTGTGGATCCTTGGAAAGGAGGGATAGACAATCCAGCCATCACATCTGACCCAGAGCAGGATGATAAGAAAACGAAGAAAAAGAAAGCACCAAAGATCAAGGAACCCAAAAAGGTGAGCTGGTATTTATTTATTTTTTATTTATGTACTCAATTATTATTTAAAACTCAAAGGATTTTGAATCATATAGGATTAGGTACCACATCGACTAATATTTTTTATTTAATTGTTTGTGTCGATATTGTGTATTTAATTGCGCATGCTCGTTTCTCTTATTTTAAAATTTAGATGCCTTTGCTGGCATTTAAAGCTCAAAGCTAATCTTTAAAAACAATTATAATTTAATAAAACTTTTAAATCTTTAGTAAATCTCCAAAATGAATATACATTTTTAATACTGTACATTATAATGTTGTGTTCTTCAATTCAGATTCAAATGAGTAAGTTTAGGTTTTAGTATTTAATTTAATTTAGGATATTTTTAGTTTAATTATTTTAACAAAATAGCATAGCATTGTAATATTATTTGCCAGAATTGTCATATCTGTGCATCCTTTAAAATAAAGATGTTATATTATTTCTATGATTCTTATTAAGAAGATGATTGTAGAAAATAATTTCCAACATTCTCCTATTTAAATGCTAACAGCAGGCACATTGAAACGTGATTGTCATCAGTTTGCATTGTAGTGATCATAGAATCTAATGTGTTATCTTTTCTCAACAGGCAAAGACAATAAAGACCACAAAGCCATTGTACCCACCAACTCGTAGAAATTGGGAGAGCAACTATTTTGGGGTGCCTCTTCAGAACTTGGTCACTCCTGATAGGCCCATACCTTTGTTTATTGAGAAGTGTGTTGAATACATTGAGCGAACTGGTAAGTTTCCTGTTTTTCTAAAGCTGAATAACCAAATAGCATCTGAAAATGTGTAAAACTCTCTTGTCGGTTCTCCATTTGAAGGCTGTGAGTTTGCAAGAATGAAGTGATATATTTTAGTAATTTTTGTTCTTGGCATTTTTCATTTAGTAGATTGCAGTTTTAGTAACATGTACTAAAAATGGGTCCTTCCTGGTCCTGAGGTGCTTTACTGAAAATTGTACATTTGTGCGTTTCACATTGCATACTTTGTGAGCCTGATAGTCTATATTTTAAAGCACAGGAAATTCTGTATTCAGTTCAAATACCATCAATGAGTAAATGAATGAAATCCATTACTCTGAGATAATACATTATGACACAACAGGAAGTTGATGGGCAGGGGAGGAGGGAAGTCAGTCTGGTAAATGATTGAATGGATTTTTATGGCACGTGTTATGATGATCAAATTTTTCCCAGAGCACTTTGTTCAGTTAGATTGTGGTTTGCATTTTCATGGACTCTGCAAATGATGTGTAAACACTGAGGCCCAGCATATATCATAGCCACGGGGTGGGTTTAACATAATTTCTGGACATGCTTAGCATTTTTGGACTCTAACAAAGTCTGCTTCATATGCTTAAAGCAGTGATAGAGGCCCTTTTACTGTGGCTGTTTGTTTGGTTTCAACATGCCCTTCAGTAGCTTGTTCTGTAACTGTGGTCAATGGAAACTTTGACTAACACGGCTGTCAATAAACCCAGCCGACCCGTAATATAGCTTGAGGTTTCATTAGCGAGTAGGTGACACCCACATACTGTCGTTCAGGTTGTGGCTATAGGTCAGTGAAACTCATGCATGGATGACATGTATTGATGTGGTTTCTTAAGGAAATTATTAAGCTGCTTTTTGTGGTTGTGGTTTTTATGGTGAGTACTGGAAGTGGGCAAAGTGTCTGTGGTTTGTAATACTAGACCAATTTGCTGGTTGAACTGGTTTTGATTTGTGTATGTGTGGCCGTACACCCGTAAAACCTATATATGATGATCCGAAACACTGTTTTTTTATTTTATTCTGCTGATCTCATGTTTAGATCTCACATAGTGCTGTGTGCACTGTTAATGTGCAGGACTATTGATTTGTTGTGGTGAGTGGCTTGATTTTTTTTTTTGTGACATGCAAGTTTGTGGACTATAGGTAAACATTTAGCACTATCATTTAGCTTTACAAATTAATGTATTTTTAAAAACAATTATAAAGGCACAATATTCAAATTTCTAAAATTCTAAGTCAATTAGGCTTAGTTATTTAATGTCATTGCTGATGGCCGATGAATGGATGCTATGAAAATTATACACAATTTTGTCTAAAAAAACTAAAAGACAAAAAATGTAAATGAGGCATTTTAAATGATTCAGATGACAACACAACATGTACACTATTAAAAGTGTTTTAGCGGTGGATGATATTAAAATTTCACAAATAAACCAATTAATTATTTTCATGTTATGGTCGACAACAGATAAATGGATGATATTAAAAATCTATACAGTTTTGTCTAAAACCTAAAATCAGGCATTTAATAAATGCTACAAGTGAATTTAGGCATCACTACATTATAATGTACAGTATGAAAAATAAATAAAGATTAAGATTACATTTAACGGTGAATCATTAGTGTTTTTTTAAAGATTAGCTTTAAGTGATTGTTAGATGCTGGTAAAGGTAATCTAAATGTAGAAAAAGATAAATGAAATTTAACTTGAGAGGAGCATTTTACTAAATATATGCTTTTTATTACATATTCATTGTTTACTTAAGCTGTTCTTTAATATTTAATAATTGTATAAATCCGTCAGGAAAACAAGTTTTTATCAAATGTTTAAACTGTAAATGTTTATATTAAAAAAAGGGGGTGTGAACATTATTACATCATTAAAAAGTTATTATAATAACATTATTATAAAAACTGCCTTCTGTGCAATTTAAATGTTTGCATACAAATCAATTGTTCATTTTTAATAAATTATTATTATTTTTTTTCCTTGAGAAAAATAGACATGTACTGTGCCTGATATATATCCAAATGAATCAATATCGAAAAGAATTTAATTGAAATCAGAATTGGATCGAATCACAAGCTTGTGAATCAAATCGTGAAATTTGTGTCTGTCCTGCCCTATAAATGAGCATGAAAAATGATGTCTAATAACAACCAATATATGAACAATATTGACCAATACTGATTTAAAAATATTAGAATATAGTAAATATTCATTATTAATAGTCAGTATTAATATTAAATATTTATTTTATTTGTGCTGTCACTTTAAAATCAAGCCGTATTGTCTGTGGTTGAATCTGGGCCTTTTTTGGTTTCCAGTGGAATGAGATGAGATGGCACATTGTGCCCGTGGCTGCATCTGAGCATCGCAGGGCTCTGTTTAAGAGCTTTTTGAAAGCATCTTGCTTCACAGAGCTGTGCAGATGAAAAGGTTCATCAAACACCCTGCCCCCCAAGCCAAACGCTCACTCCCTCCCATTTATGCCCCTCTATCTCGCTCAGTACTGCATTGTGAAACCCAGAGGAAATTATAGCCTAATACTTGACTCTATTTTTTTTTTTTTTTCCTGTGGTCAAAAAAGTAGTCCAACAATCCACTCCTCCAAACATGGTGTATGCACACACACAGTCCTTTATTTCTCGCGGCCCATCATTTCTGAAAACCAAGAGCCTGTGGCGTTAAAAACTGTATGGAGAAAATGGACTTTATGGATGTTTCCTAATTGACTTTCATGGCTCATTTAGGCCTGGATGCTTCATTTATTCATCAGAAGAAAACCCCCATTGTCATTTCCTCCTTGCAGGGCTTCACAGTAATAACCTCTTCTGTGTAAAATGTTATGGATGTTTAGATATTTACATGAGACACTAACCATAAAATAAACCATGAACTTGACAGACACTGTATAATCAGAAAAACATTGTTGCATCAGTTCCCAGCAAATATGTATGGAAGCTTGTTTCCGCCACAGAATAAAACATTTTAAAAGATAATTGCGACTTTTTATCTCACAATTGCGAGTTTACATCTCGCAATTCTGACTTTATTTCTCAGAATTGCGAGATATAAAGTCAGAATTGCGTGAAATAAAGTCGCAGTTGCGTGTTATAAAGTCAGAATTGCGAGATATAAAGTCAGAATTGCGTGTTATAAAGTCAGAATTCTGACTTTTTTTCTCGCAATTGCGACGTTATATCACGCAATTGCGACTTTATATCTCGCAATTCTGACATCTTTTCTCAGAATTGTGAGATATAAACTCACAATTGTGAGATATAAAGTCCAATTCTAAGGGAAAAAAAGACAGACTTTTTTTTTTTCTTTTTTTCTTTTTTTTTTTTTTTTACCTCAGAATAGTTTATATCTCACAATTCTGACTTTATATCATGCAATTCTGACTTTATATCTCGCAAAAGCGACTTTATTTCTCAAAATTGCGACTTTATATCTCGCAATTGCGACTTTATTTCTCGCAATTCTGACTTCATATCACGCAATTCTGAGAAAAAAGTCACAATTCTGACTTGACATATCGCAATTGTGAGAAAAAAAGTCAGAATTGTGAGAGAAAAAGTCGCAATTATTTATTTATTTTTCAGTGGCGGAAACAAACTTCCATAAATATGTCCAAGCCTTGAATAGGACTACATAAATGAGATGATCACAATGCACAGTCTTTGGATCTCACTGTGACATGCTTCTATAAAAATAAAGAAATTTTGTTGCAACACATAGGATGCAAATTAGGTGCATTTTAGTTGACCTGATGTGTTGCCTATGAGTGCAGTGGTGCGTTAAACAGCTCTGTGGAAAGGAGGTACCATTTACAAAAAGTTTGAATTGTTGTGCAATTCAGTTGGAACATTAGCACATTTTAAAAATCTTTTCCTGGAAATATTGGATATTAATATTACAATTAGTGTGTGTTCCACTTCCAATATTTCCAGTAAATGCTGTGTCATGTATATAATAGGGTAATATTTCAAATGCGTTTAGTTGCATAATAATATTACAATTACAATTAGTTAATATTCCAAGTTTGAACATGAACTAATCATTTATTCAACAAAGCATTTGCTAGAAATATTTGAGTATTAACTAATTGGAAATGGAATTTTATTATCCAACTAACTGGGGTTGGAATATTAACTAATTATTTAAATAACAAAGCATTTACCTCAAATATTGAAATTGTATTGTGTATACAAACTAAGTGTTATCTCAACCTTCTTTTTTTGCAACTCATAGGCCTGCAAAATATTTTTTAGCAGAAGCTATTTGATATATTCTGTGTAAAACACAAAGTTCAATTGACATTGCTTTGCCAGCATCATTTGATCAGCTGTTGTTGTTTAAATCCACAACATGGACTCAGGGCCGGTTGCAAAGCCAAACACAAAGACTTCCCTGTGGGCACGTTTTGGTTTTAACTCAAATGGAAAAGAAAAGCCCAATAACTCGGATTGGCTGTTTCTGCAGCAAAACGGTGGCGGCTGAAGGCACCAATAGCATAAAATGTCAGTTGCAGTTGCTCCCCAACAGTAGACTATTGCAGAGGCTTCTGGTCCAAATCTGAATGCGATATGAATGCTGTGAAAGCTTTGACAAGCTGTATGAATTGCCAGGAAAAACTTCAGAAATTACAGTTTCCAGCCTATATAGCCAAATGAAAGATGTCAAGGTTTAAAAACCTGACTTGGCCAATCCACTCGATGTGATCAAGCGCAGATGTTGCCCCATACGCAAGCTTAACAATACATTACCTCGCCAATGACTGGATGCTACCAAGTGTGAAATAAGATATGTGCCAGAGAAGCTCATAGCTGAATGAATTCAGTATGCTTTGGCAGACTGGGTATGAGATTAGCAGAAAATGTCCTGCATAAGCACGGATACGCAGCGGTTCTTGGCCGGACATGCGGAACTGCTTTGAATGAAGAAAAAGGCGAGAGTATTTGTACAACAATTAATCAGCTGACTAATATTTCATGAACAAGACAGCACTGGGCTGAAAAGGGTCATAAGTGTGTTTACAGACAATCTCTAAACCATCATTCTGCAACATTGGACTGTTTTTCTAGAACATTAGGCTAGATGAATTGTGACTGGGAAATGGACATGATTGTTTACAGCTTGTTGATGTTTCCTCTCAAGGTCTATGTATAAGTTTATTTACATGATATGATACTATAAACTGCAATGTTATTACTGTATAACAAATCATTAGAGTGAAAATTTTAAATACTGCAGTTTGAATAGCAGCCTAAAAACCCCTTTCACACGTGTATCACCTTGTTATTCTGCAGTCAGATAGGAGTATTAGATTACAACTGTATGTGTCTATGGGTGTGTTTTAAAACCTAGTGAGCTGGCCAACTAGAAATCTAGCTCTTTGGTTGCAATAATTGTTGTACATCTTACTGTTTCAGGGCATCTGTACTGGTGACAAGGTCACAAAAGCAAGATGCTGCGCATTTCCAAGGATGCTGTTGCAATGATGCACTTTTTAAAGTGGCTCTTTTGCAGTGAAAATGCAGGAGTCAGCCTTTTCACAAGACTTTAGCCCTTTAGCCTTGCTTTTCAATATTGTACGGCTTCCTCGCAGCCATAGGGATTACTTAACTCTGTAGGGAATAATTGTCATAGCCGTTTCTGCACTTTCAGACCTAGTGCTGCAGAGTATCACAACTCAACATGATGCGACATCAGTCTTAATAGATTTAGCTACCGTGGTAACTATAGTTATTCCATTTATTGTTGAAACTGAATTATTATTATTTTTTTATTATTTAATTTGTATTTTAAATTATTATTTTTAAACTGAGACATTTTAGAAATATATTTGTCATTTTAGAGTAGTTCCTTGTTGCTAATTGTGGCATTTTGCTGAAAACTGGTTACTATGGAATATTTCTGTTAGGGTATTATATTATAATCATTTGGTTTATGTCATGCTTTTAGACCCCTTATACCATGTAAAACCTGATATACATGAAATAATCTATATTTATGAAACTGTAAACTGCACTGTTATTACTGTATAAGTAACAATTTGGTTTTGCTGATCTTAATTTAGCCAAAAAGTAAGATGAAATTCTGACATCTTGTAATGTAAATCGTAATGAACTTTATAACCGTATAGCAGAATACTTAAATAAAATATAAGTATAAATAAACAATAATGTCTTTGTACGATGCTATGTAAATACTTAATACTTAGTTTAATGGTTAAAGTTCGGTAGTTTTTATTGTGAGGGGCAAAACATAATGCAATGCAGTAAAATTATGATTGAGAGATCCTCAAAAGCCTGTTGTATTATATTTGATACTCTAATTAATATGATTTTCCTAAAAAATTATGCATGGACAATCAAGTAAACCTAAGTTGCTTCAGTTCAGTTAGTGTTCTTCTTGAAATATTGCTAATATAGAAGTTTTTTTTTACGTTTACTTAATAAAAATTGGTAGATTAATCAAGATTTTACAGCAAAAAGACACATGTACCACAACCTGAAGGGGGCTTATTTTAAAATACCTTTTACTTGCTAAAAATGTTTAAGCTATCAATCAGATGATACAAGGTATTTAGTAGTGTGTATAACAGGTTTTTCAGCAAAGTTTTGATCATGTTGTTAATTTAGGGGCCACTGAAATATGCGTAATATGATACAGTAGGCTTTATAGGGTTAAGTGTCATATCACTCTGAACCCCTCGCATCCTGGCCACTTCCTCTTTAAACTGTTGCCGTCTGGTCGGCGCTACAGCGCATTGAGCACCAGATCTACCTCATGAACAGTTAAATTCCCCCACTGGGCAATAAACAAGTGCAATACACACCACTATTGATTTATACTCATATTTATTTATAATACTATACCACTTATTCACAATACTATACCTCTTATTCACATTCCCTTGCATTGTAGGCTATATAACATATCTGTACATGCATATATTGTAAATCGTGTACTTTATGTATTTATTTGTATTCACTTATTTTACTTTCATTATCTTTCTTGTCGCTGTCATTCTGTCTGTTCTCTGGAAGCTTCTGTCACAAGACAAATTCCTTGTATGTGTAAGCATACTTGGCAATGAAGCTCATTCTGATTCTGATTCTAAAGCTAAATCTAAACCGACAACATTGTTGAGTGCAGTTGGAGGAAATGTGGGATTTTAAAGTGATTTGCAGTTTTCTCCATATCAGAGTATTGTCGTGTAGAGTGCTTGATCTATTGCATTTTGTATAATCTACAGATAAGAATGCAAATGTATAGGTGTGGCTTGTAATAAGTACCTTGACTTACCAACTTGCTTTGCATTTACATGCACAGATCATGTCGATACTGATACCTTGACTTCGATTCTGGTTCCTGAACAATACTTTTCAATACCAATTTTATGAAATCCATTTTAACAAGATTACAATACATATTACCTCAAAAAAAAAACGTTTTATTTTTGCAGTTTTTTTACTTTTTTGTTTACAGACTCAAAGACTCATGTAGGCCACTGCGGGACAGAATATATGACTCGCGCTCAAGCGCACACATAAAGCTTGCTGCAAAGCTCTGGCAAAAGTAGCCTAATGATTATGAATGTGTCAATTAAAATGTTTTTCTTGTTTATTAATAAACTAGTGTTTTCTGAGTCAGTGTTGGCTGCAAGGATGAAGTTGACGGTGCTAATTTGTCATCTCCGCAGTAAAGTGAATGCGCGCACCTATTGAGAGAAATGCACCTTTCATTTGGATTAAATAATCAGAGAATTTGTTTTTGATTCGAATTGATTCGTTTAAAAGAAGAAATTTCAAGCTTTCTATATGCCTATTTCTCATGTCTGTGTCTGTGAGGTAAGTAGCTTATACGCTGAGTTTCGGTACATTGGTGACGCGCTCCAGGTCTTCTTGCAGTCGAAGATGGAGCAACTTTCTGCTCTTAAGTTTATTCCATGCACTGTCAAGCGCTTCATCAGATTTGTCGTGTTGCCACTTGGTAGCAATTATCTTGTCGTAAATATTGCATTGCGCGCTTGGCATCGAGCCTGGTGAATTTCCACATCTTTTACATCGATGGGGGTTGGGATGCTTACACACTACAGCCTCACATGTGAGCCACGTCTCTGGTCATAACTGGCAAAAAGCCTTGCCACAGCCAATCATGCTGCATGCTTATTGTCTCACTGACATTGACGAGATTAACCCCTTGGGTACTGAAATTTGGTACTGAACGGCAAGAGATTTTTTGATACTCGATGGTATCGAGGTAATTTGGTAGGCGCCTAAAATTTTTCGAATTCGATACCCAGCCCTACAGATCAGTCCAAATGAATTTAATCAGACTGCTGATTTTGAATGTAATGGTTATATGTATCCTAAACCTAATTTCTTTTATACAAGTCCTGAGATCGATTTCGTTTTAAGAAACTGATCTGGAAGTGCTGCAGAACTACTCAGCCACTCTGATCAAAAAAAAAATTCTAATTATGTTGGTTTTTCATGCCGATTGAGCATCAGACACATTACTATTTGTTTATTTGGCTACATGTAAATGCAGATACTGAGTGTGTTTTAACCATTTACAGGCAGAGACTAGATCAGTGTAAACAATTAATCTGTGTAGGACACATTTAATCTGCTAGGCTGCTCTGCAAGTGGAGTTCCCCTCCTGATGACTGTTGCTTTGCCCACTGTAGACATGCACCTTGCTGGAGGGTTGCAGAAAGTTTTGATGACTCTGCCTTTTTCTTCCTTTGACACATTAAGGTCTCTGGTGAATGCTTAGCAATAAGTGTCCGACAACGCAAAGTCCTGTTATTCCCCTTGGCCTCCTCCTACTTGTCGTGCTCGAGGGGAGAGGATGTCAGAAGCACTTGGCTTTGACAGGCTGTCGCCACACATCAGCCAGTGCATCTAGACTCAGGATGAGGCTTAGAAAGTGTAATGAAGTGGAGGGTGATGATGCCATAAGCTCTGGGAGTTTATAAGAAAGCAAGAATAAAGCTTATGTACTTGAAGAGCTGACAAACAGAAATGTTCTAACTTTTTAAGCTCCCATGGTGATGGTTTGGGGCTAATGTCCATGAGAAATAAGAAATGCTGCTAATTTCCAACATCTAATTGGCAACTGCCAAAAGAAGAATTGTGTTCAGAATAGCATTTTAATTTTGCAGTTGATACTCTATGCACGGTTTGAACATTTTCTATATGCATAGAATTCCCCAGGTGATCTACAGCAATCAAGAACTGGTTTCAGACCACTTGAGCTGATTCTAATGAATCATTTTATGACTCAGTTAGTTATGAATCAGCTCTCTCAAAAGTACTAGAATTGTTAATGGAATTAAGGAACCAGAATCTTTGTGGACTTGGAATTGGAAGCAAAAATGTTACTTTTTGTACAATTTGATTCCTGTATACTAAATTAGACAAAATGTACATTATACATTGAGAGCACACTGAGCAGAAAACAGTCTCCCACATTTCATTGCACCTTTTGTTTCCAGTGTGACAAATGATCTGGAAATAGTATCAGCCCTGATTTTTTTGTTTGTTTGATCAGACTTCTTAGGGTTAACCTATGTTTTAAATGTTTTCATTTTAAGACAGATTTTAATAAAAAATAACTTAATGGCACTTATTGAATTAATCATGTAACATTCACACCACGTACGCACTGTAAAGCTTCAGGAGTGACAAACCCAATTAAACTGCGGTAAACATAGCAACGTTCTGGCATCTTACATATTTGGTATCCACTATTCTGACCAAAGATTATTACAGTGACAAAATATTTGTTGTGTTCAACAATTTTAACTAAAGCACAGTCGTAGGTATCATGGTTTTTTAAAGGCTGCTTCACAAAGGTTGACACAAAATTCGCAAAAATATTTTGTTCTTGTTTTTAGCATAAAGCATTTCCATTTATTTAATTTTTTTATGGGTTTATTCTTATTCGCTGATTTGCTTGCAAGATCTGGCAAAACGAATGAGTCAAGGCTCGTACCCTTTTCCCTGTGATTTCTTGCACTGCAGATACATGTGCATCAGAGATGTATCTTTCGTCTGTCATCTCTCATATTTCTCGTTATACGTCATTATCGTTGTGACAAGTTGTGATCCATAAACAACAGACTGTTCCGACAAAATGGGAATGGTTACGTCTTTCATGAGAAGCTTTGATGCGTATAGTAAAGAGCCACAGTAAAGAGCTTATTAATAACGAAAACGATGATTTATTTTTGCTCATTATTATTTCATTTCAGTTAGTTTTTCAGTAACTGTTGTTGGTTTCGTTTCGTTTTAGTTTTTTACTTATCAATTTTTAATTTGATTTCAGTTTACAAAAATGTTTTTTGACCAATAGTTTTAGTCTTAGTTTCAGTTTTCGTTTATGAAAATAACCTTGGTATAGCCTGCATTGTACTCTCTTCTGGAAGCTGTTCTCTGTAAAACGTGCCGCGCACAGACAAACGTTGAGGTTATGTTCAGGAACAGTGTTCAAAATAAATTTTAACCACTCATCAGCCTTAGGAAAAACTTTTTCCGGGGTGTAAAAAACAGCGACAACAACTCTTCCTCTTCTCTAAAGCTGCCCAACACGGCCTCACACGCTTTGTTGCTTGTTCCCGCGGGCAGGGTTTATGTACATTTTAGGGTTCATGATGTCACCAACCCGGGAAGAAGCTCGTTGTAGTCCCTATTGAACTTTGAGCGTCGTAACTTTGCAGATGTTGTTTATGCTCAAACAGCAACATTACACACTAACTAAAGTTAAAAAAGTTAAATCATAATCAAGGACCCATTTAACTAAACAGACATACATAGAAAAACTTTGTTTCTGGTTTAGATTTTGCTGTGGAGTAAGAAAGTAGCCATAATGTAACCATCACTTTGGCTTTCAGTAAATACACCTTCTCCCAAACGAACATGGTATCTTCTGCAGATGACGCAATCGCAGTAGTTTGCGGCTTAAAAAAAGGACTATTTTTAAGCATATCCCATCTGTTCATGATGAATTAGAGATGAGCTGGAGCGAATGATGCCGTCACTGTTTGCTGAAGGGCAGATGTCCTGGGTATGCCGGTCAGTCCATGGTCGAGCTGACCACAGCTCATCCGCCGACACATTACTCATGCATTACTGCTTTAAGTACAGACCCAAAAACCATGTCACTGCAGTGGCCTTACAATGAGCCCTTGATTATAATTCACACTGAATAATTGAACGTGCTTTGTTGTTTGCTTTTTTGATTGTTTTGCTTTTAGTTCTATTTTGTGTTTGGCTTTTTGCGTTTGTTCCACAAGCGGCTTGCTTATTTTCATCATATCAGAATTTATGTCCATCAGCCCGCTGCGCACCTGTGCTTCTTGCTTGTTCACTGCGAACAGGTATTCTACATTAAATCAATGCCACATAGTTCTTAGGACTGTGCGAGGGGATGCTGTTTAGCTGCAGGCAGTAGATAAGGCCGCTCGGCTCTGCTAAATCCTCTCGACTGCCATGCATTTCTCATGGGGCTAAACACACGCAAACCCACCCCTCTTTGATAACAGCCAACTTGCTGCGCTCACAACTTAGATTGGACTCGTTTTTATTTTAAAAGCACTGCCACTCACGCAGCTGTCAACTCAGCATGACTAAATATGTCGGGGCTTAATTTTTAACCACTTTCAGACAGTTGTTTGACTCCAGAATCTAGACATCTAAGCGTTTATGTAAAAAGCATAGGCTTAGGACCTTACATGCCACTTCTTGACCTAAAAGTAGCTGAGCTTATAGGGATTTCTTTTGACATTTCCCTTCACCGTTTTGCATTTTCTGCAGATTGTGTGTGTAGTTACTTTAAAGGGATAGTTCACCCGAAAGTTAAAATCGTCATCATTTACTCACCCTCATGTCATTCCAAACTTGCTTCACATTATGACTTACTTTCTTCTGTATAACACAGAAGTAGAAATTTTGAAGAATGTGCTGATCTTTATTTTTTGACAGTGAGGACTGGAGTCTTCAAGCTTCAAATTTGTCACAAAGCAGAATAAAACATCATCTATTATAGAAGAATCATGATCAAAGATGTCTTCTAAAGCGATACATAAGCTTTGTGTGATGAACAGATGAATCGGACACCAATACTTCTCTAATGAACCCAGGAGAATTGGGGTGAATTTCAACATTTTCACAGAATAACGATTAACTTCGGTCTGTTTCTCAAACAATGCTTCATAAGATATACATATATAGAAAAGCAGCATAAAAGTGTATAATATAATATAATATAATATAATATAATATAATATAATATAATATAATAATGTATGCTGCTTTTGTGTTATTTTTTAAGCTTGAGTGCTCCACTCTTCATTCTTTACAGTTGAATGGAAAATAACAGCCAGCTTGTTCTTTAGAACTCGGATGAATAGAGTCATAAACGTTTGAAACCGCATTAAGATGAGTAAGTGATGACAGAATATTAATGTTTGGGTGAACTATCCATTTAATAAAGGGACATTGTCAACATGTTTTTTTTTTTCTTGCATGGATTTGGAAATCAATAAAAGGAGATCTGATCCGCTTTGATATTTCCCTTCACAGCTGCCGCTTTGATTTATAGGCACCAAGAGCTGCAGAGGCAATTATTATCACAGTAGTGTGGAAATTGATGACCTGACTCTGATTCTGCCCCCCTCTACATTCTGCAAGGTTTGATTTCCAGAGAGGCTTTTGTTTGCAGAGTGCCTAAGTGACACTAATGTTGGCATTTGAGGCTTCACGTCTCACGTTGCAGGATCAACCCTGACCTGAGTTTATTTCCTAAACCTTGTTAAGTATATTGAAACCCTGTGAGGAATAAGGTTAATAAGGGTTGGTGTATTTTTAAACCGATTTCCTGTGGAATGAGCATGTGAGTCGAAGCTTCCCCCTCTGCTGATTTATTATCGTGTGTTAGTGGAATGCTGAGGCAATAGCTTTGAAACTCACGTTTGCCCCCCGCTAACACAATCATACTGTATCTCATGGAGCATTTCTTCACCAGGCTTCTGCGGTGACGGATGGAGGTTGGTTTAGAAAAGCACTTTCCCTCCATGTCTATTTGTGGACCCTGATATTTGGTCTTAAACTCCACCATAGGGGTGGGCGTTATGACAGAATAATTAAGCAGATGGTGTCAAGTGATTGTGTATAATGGTTTAGCATCAGCACCAGATGCACAAGATCTTCCATGTAATCATTTCCCTTCATTTGAATGGTTTTGGGTTATGGGTACTCGCTCATACTGGAAAGATGCTTCGGAAATCACTCTCAATTCCTGCCAACACACTAGCTCTGTTCCAAAACGTAGTGAGCCACCTTGTTCCTTACTGCCTACATAGGCAGCATCCTTCTAAATTAGCATCCAAATTTGTATGGAACCTAAATATATTACATTTGTTGTATTTATTCTATTAATGTACATTTTTATTAATACTTAATATCTTTATCATCGACATTTGTCTTATATGCTATGGTGATTTTTTTTTTAATTATTATTATTACTTTTTAATAATCTTTTCTACTTCTCTTCTTGTCACAGTGCATTCTGGGTTAGGAATCCAAGAAGGATTCGTGCAGCAGTGCTGCCTCAAATTTTAGCCAGGAGAATGTGTCTTAAAGGAATAATTAAGCAGCCAACCTGTTAAACAGTCTTGACACCAGATTTTTTCAACAGAGCTTAAGTGTTTCAACACAGATGTAAAAATCTATATTTATATAAAATAATTTGAACACAAGCTGTGCTAGTCTGGGTGCTGCAGAACAGGTGCAGTCTGGGTACCTGGAAGGAAGAGACATCAAACATTTGATGTTACAACAGATTCCTTTTAAGCTCCTCAAACATTTCAGAATAATAAGATAAGATACAAGATACAAGATACAATCGTCAAGAAAAGGTGTAGTGTATAAAATGGATCAGAGCGGCACACTGGGAATACCCTTTGTTGGGTTTACACAGGCCTCTGTGGAGGAATGAATCTTTTGATAGCGGCCCATCCCTGGTGTGTTCCTGTACAGGCACGCCCTTTTCAGAAAGGATTTGATGACAGCATTATAGTGAAAATGTTGCAGTCCCGGTGTGACGTTCGTCCCAGCTCTGAAGCAAGAACATTGATTTTGCACAGACATGCGCTATAGCATTTACAGAAGCTGTAACCCTGAGCTTTGCCCTTTATTTTTGTACGACCCCTTCAAGTCATTGTGGCAACATGGGAATACAAAGCATGACATTTGCCATTATGCTCTAGAGTCCAGCCTAAAGCATTACCGTTGACAGCAATTTTATCTCTGGAGGTCGCTGCAATCATAAATAAGATGTACTAACAGTTAAAATAAGATACCATTGTATTTTGACAATAAATCTGTTTTCTTGCTTCTGAATATTCATGTTATTCACTCACAGAAACATTAACTTCTTTCCCACACTCATCTACAGTATCTCACAACAGATGGATGATGTGGGCTCCTTTTCTTCACTTCTATAGCGCACAACATTTGGGTTCTGGAAGTAAATATTTCATTCACTTTATCCATGAAGAAATAGATGTGTATAACTAATATAGGTTTATTTTGTTGTTTTGTCCTTTTTAACTTAACTTACTACTACATAGTATAGTAATAAAAATGACGCTACACACATTCCTTAAGCACACAGCACCTTGGATCCACCAATGAGAGAAGTTGCTGTTGCCATAGAAACCAAAATCATGGCAAAAAAGAGGCTCAGCATGAAGTATTGGGAATGATGTAATTGAAGTCTCCCAGCAGTCTTGAACTACTTGTACTTAAAGTTTAAAAGAGGAAATTAATACTTTTATCCAGCAAAGATGAAAAAGTGACAGTAAAGAATGAATGCTGTTTTTTTGGCTTTGCTATCACTGAAATAAATTACATTTTAAAATAGATTAAAGCAGAAAATAGTATTGTAATAATATTTTGCAATATTACTGTTTTTACTGTATTTTAAATCTGTATTTTACTGATCAAATAAATGGAGCCTTAGTGATCATATGAGACTTCAAAAACTTTCATAAACATAAAAAAATCCCCAATCTTTTGATCTGTAGTGTATATATTTTACTATGTTGCAATAAACTTAAATATACAAATATATTTTAGTATTAGAATAAAATAATGATTTATGCACATTTATTCTAGTTACGTCAGGTGTATTTCATCATGGGCTTGGTTTAAAACTTTGTTTTGAAGCAATAACGTAATGAGATTAGTTTCAAAGCTGGTTGATTTTGGTTCAGGCAAATACTTCAATAAAAAACTGTTCCAGCGGTCATTGTTGTGGTCTAGTGGTAGCCATCGCTTTGCAACGATGCTCATTTGCATAAAGTTACAACTTATCTCATCCTTGTTGAGTCACATGCTTACATTGTGTCACTTGACAACACCAACTCTCATTGAAAACTAATGGCTTAGTTCTGCTGTTATTATGAGGGCTTAATGCTCATTGTGAAAACAAATACTCATGAACGACCTGACATTTTAGTTCCCCTAATGAAGCATCCGACATGCAGAGTCTGTGTGCGGTGCGCTTTTTGTGTGATATTGTCTTCCTTCTGCTGTGTAAACCCCTCATCAGGAGATAAAACAGCAGTGCTCATAATGGAAGGTTTTCATTTCTACGCTGACCTTTTTTGAATATGTTGTCTCACATTATTTCAAGCCAGATTTGAAATCATATCTACTGAAGGAGGACTACTAAAGCCAGACTGCTAAATCTGTTAGGCTATATTGTGATATCTGGGTTTTATACGAGTGCCTGATTTGATTTATGGTCTGTTTTTGCATATGAGCTCTATTTTGACATTTCCTATGCAGTGGTAAGGCATGTGATTTCCTGTATCACGGTGGCCTTTTGTTGCCTCTGAGGTTGAGCGTGATGGTAATCTGATGATGTGGAGGTGCTGATAAAGTCAAGCGGTGGATGGGAAGGGCTTAGAGGGGACAATAGATGTGCATCCAAATTAAGATCACTTCCCTTAATACGACTTCCTGTTACTGTTTTCACCACACTTTTGACATTGACCTTCCTTACAGCATTTGACTAAATAAGATCATCACGGCTGAAATTATGGACACGCTACACAGGGGTCTGTATGCTGACTGATTTAACTTTTTATGCCTAGCAACTGTTGGTCGTTGTGATTATTGGTGTGTTCAAGTCCTCCTGGGAAGCTTTTATAGAGCAAGATAGCGATGCACTTTTTCTACATAAAATAAGAAGACCCCCTGTAGTGAAAATACATTTTTTTAAATGTTGTTTATATGTCTTTGTGTTGGTTTTAATAAGCTTTAAGACAAACCATGTGCAAATGTATCAATCCAGCACCATTTCTGAGTATTTTCTTACTTTCTATCTAACTAACTAAAATGCAATGCATCAAAGACAGTCTCAAAAACGTGGTTTGAAACCTCTCATTCCCTACTGTCACATTAATCATGTAAACAATCCCTTCAACGTTTTGGGCAGGGCTTTTCCTATCATTAGGATGCTGATTGTCTGACTCTGAGATGGCGAACAGGACCCTACCCATACCCATTATCTAGATCCCTTAACGCCAAATAAAATGTAGTCTAATTGTATTGAAATTAATCTCTGATTCATTCTGTGTATTATACTTAGGCCTATTATTATACTTGCACTACCATTCAAATGTTTGGGTTCAGTACATTTCTTTTTTTAAAAGAACCTACATAGAACCCATTATTATCAGTGATTCTGTCTACACTGGACGCGCGCCACTCGATCCGCATGCTTGCGCTTTTGATAACAGGACAAATGCATTTGAAGCGTTTGCTTTGATGTGACACGCCGGTGCAGACAGTGTTAGAATCTTGCAGATCATTTTCTTTTGCAAATAGTTACTACTAGTTTCATCTCATAAATCTTTGGCATACACGACAAACTCACCCCAAGGACACCTCAACACCTCCCCCATTCAAAGATATTGCTTCCAGCGCACCCCCAATGTACGCCGAATGCTCCAAGGGGGCCCCCCTGTTGAGAAATGCTAGTATAACGTTAGCGACATATTATTAGCTGTTTGATAATGTAGTCAAGCCGAAGGCTAATAATATCAATTACCATTATGTGTCTGACATTGTAGAGAGCGATACATAAAAGGCATTAGCACCATTCTGATACATTGACTTGTAGACGACCCTGTATAATTCGCTCGTCCTCTTTTTCTTCTGAATCAGTTTCTAGTTCAAACATATATGGCTCAATTAAACCAATATTTCCACTTGCCATTTTATATCGTTTACAGTTGCCTGAGTAAATCAGGTAGTCTGAGCTGGTGTGATTGAGAGTTTCCACACTGTAAGAGGAGTAACATTTTACGTGATTTAGACCTTTTTAAGCATTTTTATTCTATAGTTATTCAAGTTATTCTTAGAAACGTGAGTGACTAAAGCTGTATTTACTGTCTGTTTGTGTGTACTGGGCTTTATCCGCTATCTGAAATAGGAAACTGACTCGTTCCCAAGCAGGCTGACAGTTCGGTATGTGTGAACTCCTTCAAGGTTTTGACTTCGATATTATACAGTGCGATTAGTCTCGATGTGCTCCTGCACATGAGTGAGCTGACACTCTGTTCACAGTGTCAGGCTGGGCATAACACCACCAGGCCAGAGCTCACGCTCTCACATGTGACAGGACTGACAAAAAGGGTTGGATCCAAACCCACGCCGTTGCATGGTAACCTCAACAAACTATCACTTAATCTCCATGAGTCATTAACAGCTCGTCAACGACATCGTAAAACAACTAGCAACTATGGGTGGGTCAAATTTCGTTTAAACCATAAATTAAGCTAAATTATCTAGATTTTTTTTTTTTTAGGTTTATTTGAAAAACTTAAAGCCAAGTTTATTTCATAGCTATCTTTATTCTGTTGCATTTATTTGTGCTGTTGTTTGCAATTGGTTTATTTGTTCTCATTTTATTACTGACATTTTACTTAAAAGCAAAATAAAACTTTGCATAAATCAGCATAAATTGGTATCGGCAGGTCACAATTACAAAAAAAATCGGAAATCAGAATCGGCCAAGAAAATTGCAATTCGTGCATTTCTAAAAATATCTTTTTAATAGATGTTTTGATAGCCTTTTTTTATGATAGATTTGAACTGAGTTCTTTTGAACGGTTTGTTCAAATGAATGCGCAAAACATTAAGTTCAAAGATTTATTGACTTCATCACTTAAAAACTTTCCGCAAGTCCTCGTGTCCTATTTTACAGTATGTGCATTTAAATGTGTTTAAGTGGGAAAAAAAGGAGGTTTCTCTTTTTTGGGCCAATGAATCACTCAAAATACTGAGTGTATTTTGTAACCACAACTGTACAAAAGCACAGAAAAAGAAGTTGTTGTTCGAATATATAAGAAGTATTTTTAAATATTCTATTCAACTAGATTGCTCAGCCCTAAACTCCATCAACCAGTAGAGATTTAAAAAAAAAAAAAAAAGGCTAGTGTCTCAAGTTAAATTCTTTTGACCTGTTTGAGGGAAACGGGTGATTCATCCAGGGAGTAAAACAACCCGCATTCGTCACTACACACCTGCCCTTTTCCTTAACAACACTGTGTCGAGTTAAGAGGCAGGCTCCTCTGTGTAGCCTCCCACAGCTCTGGAGGAAGAACCGGCTCTGACATGTGGGAGCATCTCAAGAATGCACTGTGGTTTTGACTTGTAGCAGTTAGCAACCCACAAGGCTTTGAGAGTGACTGTGGGGGCCCTGTGTTTTGCATCAGTGCTCCGAAGCACTGCAGAGCTGCACAAGGTCATGGCTTCACAGAGCTATCTTTAGATTAATAAACGGGCTTCGGTAGATTAGGCATAATGAAAATAAAGAGATACTCGCAGCGTTATCGGTCAGGGAACGGGGAAGTGTGGGTTGAATTCTGCTGCATTATCTGCATTTCTGGCCTACTTTTCTCTCGGTGAGATCAGCTCGTATGTCCACTTATCCATCTGGAGTGGCCCAGTTTACTGGGTTGAGTGCATGATTTTAAATATTTGAGCAAAGGTTGTTGGAAAAGAGCTGTTCTGTGAAATGGGAAGGCTGTAGGTTGAGTAGCTTTCCTGCTCTCAGTAATATTTGGATTTCTCTGAAAGATTTACTCCTCTGTAATGACAGCATTTTCACGGATGTGAGACAAACATGTAGAGTTTTGGCAGGCGCTTTCTAACCGGTAACTGACAAGAACATCCACATAGTGTATTGTAACTATAGAAAGTATCAAGCACTTCCGATGAATACAGAAGCCAAAGTATTTGAGCTAAGAATAACAAAAGCTGGAATACAACTAGTCATATTCAAATATTTAGCTGGAAGCTGATTGGGCTAGCAGGGTTATCTCAATCTTGAAGTAAAACTACTAGGCATATATTATATCGGGCTCATATATTGATAATACAATGATTGAAGTGATAATTCAGGGCCTTGTAGAAGGGTCTTTATTTTAATTTTTTTGTTTTTAATTATTTATTATGTGTAAAATAATTATTTAATAGTTTATTTATTTTCCAATTACTTTATAATTGTTTTTAATGATTTATTATATGTTCATTAATGATGTTCAAGCTATGAAAAAGCAGATGATCTAAATAATAATTTATTTTGAAACCAGAATATCTGGAGTAGAATTGTTGTCATTCTCTGAATTAAATAAATAAAATGCCTGAATTAATTGTTTGCATCCAAAAATTAAAGGATCATCATAAAGATGCATTTTGTTTCAAAATCAAAATGATCAAAAGACCCATTTTCTGTTGAAAATATGGACTTATTGTACCTTAACTTGTGAAGTGTCATCCTTTACTGTTTGTTCCAGTGTTTCTTCATTTGTATTCACTCCATATTTAATAAGAAACTGTGGAACTGACACTCATGTCATTAATATTTGCATCCTTTTATGTGGTTGCTTCAAGTCTTAGTTGTTTTTTTAGAACACTAACTGCTTTGTTCCACTGAGGTTTTGTCGCATAACCTTTGCTTGATTGATTTTAATGAAGTGTTGCTCTTAATTTGCAGGTCTCACCACAGAGGGCCTTTATCGAGTGAGTGGAAACAAGACGGATCAAGACAACATTCAGAAACAATTCGACCAGGGTACGTACTGATTTTAACTGGGCTCTGCGGGAAACTAGGCTTCATTTGCAGGTGTTGCGACTAGGACACATGTTGGAAGACATTTCACAAATTGGATAAGTGTCCCTGATGAACTCCAGTTTGAAGGGTTAATTTATATATTTGATCTTGCCCGCTTGAGTGGAAATCTCATCACCATTTAGATTCAGTTGTTTCAGTTAGTTGTTTACTTCATTTTAATTTGCAATATATTCATTATAATTTCTCTCTCTAAAAAGTATTGCTTTACTTATAATTACTTTATAAATCGCAAATCAACCTCGACCAGTTGAACAATACAACGATAGACATGAAACTGCTTTCAAATAAAGAATACATAATAAGATACATTTTTTCTTGAACTGACCAAAGTATTTAAAGGGAGAAGGTTACATTAAAGACATACATTTAACATTAGACGTTAATTTTTTATGTTATTGGTTTATAATTATTGTATAGTCTATACAGTATGTAATACAATTACATCAGAAGTAACTAATTTAATTATAAAAAGTCGTCCCTTACTTTTTCAAGGAAAAAGTAATTAAATTACAGTAATTAATTATTTAGTGATGCATTACACCCAAGACTTATTGTATCGAAATATTTACTTATAGGCTAATTTATAACTTCAAACTTTCAAGACTAGTGAACACTCACCACCACTCACAAACATTCACCAGCATGAATGACGAGAAACAGGTCCTGAATTACACAATTATGATCTAACACAATGTAAATGAACCATTCCTGTAAAAACATACTTGACATTTGTGGCTTCTGAATGGCTTGGTGCCTGCAGGCCTCCATCAAGCTGTGATTCGCACTAGTTATTCGCTTATGCAGGACATTTTTTGCTTAAATCTCCTTGTGACACATTAAAGTGATCTGTTATATTCTCTTTTTTAAACCTCAGAATTAAATTGTCACTACGCTGATGATATATTGAGGCAGTTACAGGCTAGCGGTGGGTGGTATGACCAAAATTTATTCAGTGCACTGAGTAATGTTATTTCACAGAAACGGTTTACATCATAATGTAGTTATTCTGCAAATTCAATGGGAAAAAAAAGGCTTATATTTTAAATAACCGTGACACTATTGTAGATAATGCAGTGAATACAATCTTTTACTTCCATCTCATTTAATTTTTTAAAATGCTTTCTTTTTCTTTGGAACTTGATGGACAGGAACCAAATGATAAGATTATTCATAACAAATGAAGTCTGGCATTCGTGCAAAAGCAGCTTTTAGCATGTTATGTAAGACTTGAGTTAAGACAAGGGCCACAAAACAGTAAAAGCCAAAAAAAATGTTTTGCTGTGCTTAGCAAAACCTTTAAGTTCTTCCTCATTTTGACTTCTTTGTGATGTATTTCCACATTTACTATATTTGCACTGCTGTTGCTCTATCGCTATCACGTGTAAATACCATCATGCTGGTCGCTATTACAGGAAAAAGGGTTATTTTATTTTGTGGCCAAATTAAATCCACTGTTTTCATATATATTTCACATCAAACACTAGTCATGGCTGGTGAACTGGGTTGAAAATGTTCAGCCGAGTGACCACATTATTCATTCAGTGAGCCATCGTTTGCCTAAAAGAGCCACTATAGGCATCAGTCTGCCCACTGGCCCGGAGCCATTAGTCTTCCTCTCTTTTTCTCTTCTGCATCCTCACGATACAGTGAATTGGGTGCTTTTTACCCCTTCTTGTGTTCATTCAGTGCCTTTGCAAAGAGATCTAATCTGACAGCTGTCATTTCACCTTAAACCCCGCTCTTACAGCTTCTCTTTCTCCTCCCCATCCTTTCTCTTTCCTATTTATTTTCCCCTTTTTCCCATAGATTTCCTTCTATTCTGTTAAATCTACAGTATTGGTAAAGCCACTAAAACAAAGGCAGTTGGATTCTTCCACAAGCTCACACTATTTTCATTCTTCTCTCAGACCACAGCGTTGACCTGATAGTGATGGATGTAGCCGTGAACGCTGTGGCTGGGGCCCTAAAGGCCTTCTTTGCCGACCTCCCTGACCCCCTCATACCGTACTCTCTCCATCCAGAGCTGGTGGAAGCAGCCAGTAAGTATCGACACATTTCTCCATCGCTTCCTTTTTTGTCTGAGGTTTGTGGTAACGGACTGCTTTAGAACGGTTTAATACTAGTTTATTATAACTTATTGTTTCAAAACGTTCATTAAAACTGACTGCTGTGTAGCATTCAGTGTCATGCTTTATTAAGGCTTAAGTAATAAAGTGTGTGTGTTTTTTTCAGTAACATTGCCTCTGCCTGATTTGGTCATAAAAACATGGTACATTGGTAGTGTTAGGCACTGTCACACTTCATCTTTGAGCTTATTATTTTTTTAAATAAGTTTAAAGGCCTGTTCATACAAAATCTAATGTGTTTTACCAACATTAATAAAATATTTGCTGCAGGCTAATCTTCACACCAACTGTTTATGCAGTGTCTGGTATAATATATTTTTATTATTCCTGTGATGGCAAAGCTGAATTTTCAGCAGCCATAACGCAAAGTCTTCAGAAATCATTCTACTATGCTGATTTGGGGCACAAGAAACATTTATCAATGTTGAAAACTGTTAATATTTTTGTGGAAATTGTCAAACTTTACAGGCTGATGAGAAGATGAAGATTCAAAAGAACAGCATTTATTTTAAATAGTAAAAATAACTTGACTTTCACTTGATCAATTTCATGTGTCTTTGCTGAATAGTATTAAGTTCTTTACAAAGAAGCACTTACTGACCCCAAAGTTGTGAATGGTAGTGTATATTTAAAAAAACAAATAAAAATGTTCCAATTTTGGAAATGCTATACATCATTTGCACAAGAAAAGACTTGAAAATATGAAAGGTTACATTTTTATTAAACAAAATACAACTGTTTACCCACAGTTTGAAACAGACTTGCTGACTAATACATTTTTGAAATTTGATTATTTTCATTATTCAGTAAGTGTTTTAGCCTGGACCAATTTTCACGTAAGGATTGAGAAGGTTGTAGCTGAAGATCTGGGTTAGCACTTTATTTTATTGCCAGTGTAAGCGTCAACCTGCAGTTGACTCCACCTGTGATCATGTGTCTGACCTCAGCCTCTCATTCATACATTAGTCTTCACAAGCTGCAGGTGTGTGGCAGCGTGTCAGTAAAACAGCATTCACTTCAGCACAGGTTGCGACTACAAGAAAGACAGGAAGTGTGTCTGCTATAACAATGAGTACAAGTAGAGACCTGCTCGTGCTATTTCACCATTTCAACGGTCGAGTTTTTTTTTCTATCCTTTGTGTGCCCGGTTTCTGCTTTCAACTACGTTCAATATTAATCCCATCACCACACCGTCTAATCCCAGCCCAAGGTAGCTGAGAAGTCATTTAAATGCATCTGCATTTCCGTTTGATGCTTCCGAGTGCTGAATCTAATCCAGGGCCCCCTGTGACACACTCCTTATTATTTCTGATCCACACTGCTGTAGATAGATGCCGTTAAGTACTGATATTTCATCTTTATCTTTTCCCTCCCTTCACATATTCTCGGCCAGGCAATTGCAGCTCATTGCATTTTATCGCAAAATCTCTTTTTGATGATGTTTCAAAAATGATGGTTCAAATCAAATCACCTTTTTTACACCACCAACACACAGAGGTGTTGTAGTGGGTGAAAGTCTTTGGTACATACTCCAGACACTTTTCAAGACATGACATGTACATAAAATAATCACAATTAATATAGAGTGTACACAAAACAAAATATGCACAATACAGTGGCTTCGTATGTGCTTCTTGGTTTTCCATGTTCAGTCCTTGTTAAATATAATTTTGTCCAGTGAATGCTCATCTCTCTGAATGCTTGATTCTGATAGGTCAATTTGCGGTTAACAATTGGGAATAATATATTAGGATGCACAGATACTGAAATTTTGACCGATAATGATAATCCAATACTTATAGGTGACTTAAAGCACATCTGTGTTTTAAAAATAAAACACTAAAAACTAAAATCAGTCATTTTAAATGCTACAAGTGAAGTTATGCATCACACCATTATAATGCACAGTATGAAAAATGAATATTTGTTTTAAAGTTCACTATAAATTTCATTTATCAGTGTTGTTAAGTTACTAGTGTTTACAAAGATCAACTTAAAGTGGGCATTAGATGACAAGGTAAAGTTAAATAAACATAAAAACGAGAAATTATGTACAATTAAATATCTAATAATCAATATGGTACTGATATATAATTCGTCCTTAATATATGTAATTTACAAATATTGTTAGTATTGTGTCTCATCATTATTTCTCGCAAAACTTGATTTAAATATTCATTTATTTAGGAAGTAATAAGCGGGTTAATGTATAAATAGCGAGTTATTATGACAAAATAAACCCTAACAGGAAGGAGTTTATGCCATAACTATTTCAAAATCTGTGACGTTTTATTCCACAATATTTCCTCCCTTCTCTAATGAGTTCTCTTCAATGTGTATTTTTCTAGAAATCGTAGATCATTACGAAAGACTGCAGGTGCTTAAGGAAATCGTGAGAAAATTTCCTCCTGTGAACTATGAAGTTTTCAAATACGTCATCACTCACCTGAACAGGTAAAGCTTCGGCTTCCCCCTCTTTATTACTGTTTGTTAATGCAGATTTTTATTGTACCATTATGAAAATATCTTTTGTAATGTGTAATGTCCTTTCTCCACCAGGGTAAGTCAGCAAAGCAAGACCACGTTGATGACGGCCGACAATCTCTCCATCTGTTTCTGGCCTACGCTCATGAGGCCTGATTTTGAGAACAAGGATACGCTGTCCACCACCAAACTCAACCAGTCCGTCATCGAGTCCTTCATCCAGCAGTGCCAGTATTTCTTCTATGGTGGTGACATCACAGAGCCCTCCAGCGCTGAGGGGACTCCTCCTCCACACGGTCACGGTTTGGAGTCTCTGATGGCCCTGCAACTCCCTCCTCCCCTCCAACCCCAGCAGATCCAGCACCCGCTGCCCCCCGAACCCCTCATATAGACCCCCAGCTCACGTTCGGCTGCGTGGAAGCCTCCTAAAATAAGAAGTGAAAATTTACTCTTTTTTTTTTTTGTACAAAAGATGTGACTTGCAGAAAAGATTTTTTTTTTTTCATTTTTTGTTCCTCAGCCAGACTGAATGAGAGTGAATAAAAGCTGTAAAGAAAAATTGTAAAGAAAATGTCAATGTAAATTTGACAGTAAATGTGCACATTGACTAATTTCAAACATCGTGAACACAAGGAAGATATATTTATGAAACACTTTTTGTTTTTTTGAAAGACTAATGGAGCTGTCAGTCACTCACTAAAAACCAACACCACATGCACGGCTTGCCATAATGGCAAAATGTGCCATTTTTCCGCTTGTGTTTGTCCCCTTTTTATTTTACAATGGACTAAAGATATATTTTTAGGAAATTTTTATCTTAAAGACAGCAGTCGTTGTTGGGGTGGTGGGATCCCAAGGCGTTTGGGATTGAACTAACGTGAGTTTATAAAATCAGGGGCGCCTGCCTAGGATGCACTTTGTCCTACAGACATTGAACCGGGAGCCCCTCGTACTCTGGAAACCACAGAAAGGGAAACAGCCCACTGCAACCATTTGGCACATCTCAGAGATCCAGGCTTCAGAAGACGCCTGGTCATCTACGTCTCGTTTCATGTTCGTTCGTTTCGGTTCCGCAGACCACCGTTCTATGGTTCTTTTGATTCATTTCGTGAACTGAATTTGCATGTTCTTTGCCACTTGTAATAACTGAAAGAGTTAACGCGGAGGAAAACCGTAAATGCTTAACTGTTTTTATGCAAGACTCTTCTTTTTTTTTTTTTTTTTTACCTAACTTGTTGAAGGGAACATTAAACTGGGGTAAAATTGTTATATTTGTTTTTGTGTCATGCCATAGTTCAACTTTTAATATCATTATTTTGGCTTTAATTATTTCCCTAAAATAGGAAAATATAAATATCTCTATATATACAATATATATATATATATATATAAATATATATATAAATGTCAGCATCATTTGATGGCTGATGAAACAAAAATCACGGGGTACTGGAGCTCTGTATAATCTTGTAAAACATATAATCAGATCTCTGTGGTATGATGTATTAAAATTTGGGGTTAGATCCATTGACTGTACTTAATTCCCTATATGAAATTATTATTATTTTTTATTTTTTTTAATTAGATGGTACTGAATTTTTATTTCACTGTAACAGATGCTGTTAGAAAGCTTGCATTCTTTGTGTGGAATACAGCACAACTCAGAGATGTTTAGCTGTGTTGCGGGAGCTTGTATGTCAATGGATGGGAACAAAAATGACAAGATTTATCTCAATTGACTCACTAAAACGGAGGAAAGGGCTCAATAGGGTAAGTGTGCAGCTGCTAGGATCCCATTTAGTGTAGTTAAAAAAAAGAGCAACATTGTTCATATGATTGCCTCATATGATGTACAAACTAAATATTTTAACATCATCTGCTATGTATTATAGTAAATAAATGATTTTGACAAATGATGTTTGCCTGATGTTCTTTTTCAGTCGCTCATTATGAAGAAACAGCCAATGGTAGCATGCCTTTAAAATGTCCCCTGCAATCAGGGTTGCCAGATCTGTGTAACAAAACCAGCCTATTCTGGCCAGTCAAAATTATCCCATTTTTAAAATACAGATTGTTAATTGTAACATTTAATAATACATTATTAGAATCAAGAATTGTTTCCATTAAAATTACTAAAAGGGATTGTTCACCCCAAAATGAAAAAGTTGTCATTGTTTACTCATACAGGTTTGGAACAAAATGAGGGTCTTTCTTCTGTTGAACAAAAAAGAAGATATTTTGTTGGATGTTGGTAACCAGACCGTTGATGGCATCCATTGACTTTCAATACTATTTTTATTTGTTCTGATTTTACTCTTCTCCTTCTTGGTCTGTCATACTTTTGTGCACACAAGCTCCTCATCAGTCATCTAGTACAGTTATAGCCTATCATTGGAAGAAAATAAATTGGGTAAAATATCTAAACACAAGCATTTCAGTCAAATTTAATGTATGCAATACGTGGGGTGAAAAGTTAAAAAGTAGAAACACGTAATTGGCAACCCTGCCTGCACTGTTGCCGCTGCGGACCTGTGAATGAGGAACGCCACCTTCAGGTGAGGTTATGAACTACACTAAATCCAACGGTCTGCGCTAGGCTAGCTACTGCACTTTATTTGATTTGTTTACATTATTAGGCAGAAGATACTATCCCTATGTGTTCATGTTTTGTAACGAATATGCTAACACAACTAACCACAAGCACAAAATTGAGCCTATATGATCAATTTTCGACATTTCTTTGAATGGAAGTCATGGAGTCCTAGTGTGGCTGAAAGCTTTTGCCATCAAAGGTGAGAATTTGAAACGGCCACATACAGAGAAAGGGAGATTTTGTCATCATTTACTCGCCCTCATGTTGTTCCAAACCTGTATGAGTTTCTTTCTTCTGGTGAACTCAAAAATATATATTTTAAAGAATGTTGTTAACCAGACAGTTGACAGCAACGAGAGACTTCATTTCAATTCTGATGGGAACAATGTTAATCACTTACAGCTGCTCGATCATAAGGAAAGAGTCTGACGTCCAGCTGGCTAAAATGACAATAAAAATGACAATCACATCATTGCTATTTCCCCATTAAAATGGCACACTGCCACATTTTGATTTATTTCGTTATCAGATTTGAAAGCGTCTGTAAGAAGAGGGCAAAAGGCAATAATGACAGCAGGATTGACACTGAATTAGTTGTCTTGAGATGTTCAGAGGACATCACTGTGAATTGACTCGGATTAATCATAAATAGTTAATATTTGTTGAAAAAAAAAATCAGACTGTGTATATGTGTATATATATATTTTTATATTTTGTCCTTAAGTGGCATTTATGTTCATTCAAAACTTTCTAAGGAACATGTTAGTATGATAAAATCACATTTTTAAAGCTCTGAGGGACCGGCTGCCAGCTGGCCAAACAAGCCCATATCAAATTTTAAATGTGGCATTTCTCCACATCAGTGCAATTGTTCACTTTAACATTTTCAGATTTGTGCCGAAAACCATGGTGGTATCTTTTTTGGCCTTACACATAAAGATCAATGCCAAAGGCAAACACATTTAAAGCAGACAGTCAATGCAACATGATACAGCTGACTAAAACATCTCTGTCAGTGTACTCTCATTCACACTCATGCCAGGGAACAAACATTTGTTTTTTTTGTCCTACACAGAACTGGAGAAATGTACTGAATGAAAAGTGAGATGTTTTCAGCCTCTGCCAAAATAAATGTCAGAGCGTCAGATCCTGAGATAAAACAAAGAAATAAAGAGTTTTGGATTCTTTGGGTGAAAAAGTCCAACAGCTCATCACTCGGATTAAGTTGCCCAAATTGTTTACAATATGCACTACATGGGTGAATCTCACAAGAACATGTCCTAGTCACATTTCACATATATATGTATATAAAACAATAAAGAGTATGTTTTTGTACCAATAAGATTTTCACGTTTTCTCCCCAAATCTCATAACTTTATAAAAATAAAAAAAAATAAAAGAAATTGTTATAAAAACTAAATGGTCATGTATTTATACATCATGCTAAACACTAGTTTAAAACATTTCTGTATTATGAGAATGAAAAATGATAATCACCTTTTAAGATCAAAAACATCCAAGAGAGAAAGGTAAAAGTAAAAAAGTATATATATAAATAAATGTTAATATCAATATTTTACTTAATATACAATTTAAATAATATTATTTAATGGGAAATTATTATTATTTAATGATTAATGACCCAGACATGTTTTTCTGAGACTCACACACATACAAACTTTAGAGGGGAAAAGCCATTTTGGTTTGATCAGACAGTAAAACATCCTCTAACAGATGACAAGACTGTGCTTCTACCCTTTAAGCTCTGCTGAATATGGCTGAAATCTTTATTTCACATGATCATAGAGTACTAAACTGATCCACCGCTGCACTGCTTTAAGTAAATCGATCAGATCTTCTCAACTAATGAACAAAGGCATGTGGACAAGATGATGAGAGAAAGCAACAGTCCAGGTACTGTAAAAGAATCCTGAGATCGATGATGCTGCATTTTGACCCTTGACCCTTCCAGTTTCTGATTGGCTCCATCAAACCGCACGACCGGTAAATTCAGTTAAAGCAGTTGGAGCAAAAAATGATATAATCATCGGTTCATTCATCAGGACAAAAACGTGTTTGATTTAAGCCAATGAAATTAGTAATGATCTACTGTACGCCATAAAAAATACAAGAAGCACCCCTTATCAAAGTAACTTATATAATCATTGACCAAAAATTATCGTTTTTTTTTTCTTTTTCATGAATAGGCCATTATATTACTCAATCAAATCAAATATAACTAATAAAAACAAAAATAAAAGAACTTTTCTAGAACAAGAACTGTTCAAGTGTCAGGCAGCTGCAGTCCTGAGCACGTATTATAACTGTGATTTTTTTTTTCTTTTCTTTTTTTTTGTCCATTCAGATTTATGAAGCGAGACAATGAACAAGTCATGGTTTAAGCTTACACAGAGATGTGTTTAAAGGCCGCAAAAAAAGACATCTTTCCCTTTGCTAATCTATTCAAATGAAGGCAAAACAGTGCAAGAGGTAAATGGTGCAAGAACCGAATGGCTCCAGTGAGTAGCAGACGCCGAGATAAGCAGGATGCACCTCTCCACCCAAAAAAAGAGCGTGAAACGGAGAAAAAGGGGGTCCGTCGGTCCACACAGATGGGGACATCATTCCATCGCCACTTCGGAGTCTGTCACAACCCAATGACGTCCCCTGCACAGAGCTGTTAAATGTGTACAACAGGACAGCATTGTCATAACTCACAAAAGGCAAGTGCTTGTTTGTGTTCTGAACACCACCAGCCTCACAATCACGAATAGTTCTGTTCGTTTGTCAATGTCCCCAGTGGTTTGCTCAATCACTATGAGCCCGGAGGGCTGTGGGCGTCTCCGTCGGGCCACAGGGTGGCCGGTCGTCCTAATGTAACAGCTTCCGATAAGGAAGGTGGCTGCAATTGCTCACTAACTAAATTTTCGTACTCGCTACTGTCCTCATCGTCGTCATCCTCATCCTCCTGGCCGGTGGCCTGGCGATTCAGGGAATCTGAGCTTGAGCCGTCTCCGTTGCCCAGGCCCACACTGGGAGACGGGTGGCCGGGCGAGCCCACGGCTTGGGGCCGCGGTAGCAGTATAGCGCTTGGTGAATCTGGAGGCAGTGTGGTGCTGTAGATCGGAGGAGATGACGAGTTCACGGCTCTCTCTAAACTGGGCTCCACCGAGGGACCTGAGAGCACGACTCGAGTCAGCGAAGAGTGTGAGGAGTCGGGAAGGGCAGAGTTATCGGGGAGGGCAGAGTTATCGGGAAGCGTGACAGCGGCTGCCTCTTGGAGTCCTGTTAAGAAAATAGAGAAGATATTAACAGAAATTGTTTCCCTTTTTTTTGCAAATTCGCAGTCATCAGCACATACTTCTCTCTTCCTCAGCGCTGTTGCGTTTCCTGAGAGCGATTTCCTCTTTGAGTTTGTTCACTTCTTCTTGGATTTTCTCCCTCACTCGTTCACTTTGATCCACTTCACAGCACACCGCCTGCGGGATGACAGGAAATTCATAGATAACACATCCTCAGCATTATGCTAAATATTATACAAGTATTTCTGACTTTATTTATTTAAAACATTTAAATATTATTATCAAGGTTTGACATTTAAACGGCACCTATTATGCAAAATCCACACCAACCCTACAATGATAAAAATCCACCCAATGTTTTTTTTTTTATCCCCATAAATCATAAGCACTGTCTCAGAACAAGCCGTTCTCAGATTCGGGGCAATGTGACGTACTTTTGCACAAGCCCCGCCCACGACTTTTGACTGACTGCAGTTTTAGCATAGACCCGCCCTGAGTGAGTGAGCTGTACACAGTCCGCCATTGTTTCGACGCCAGAGCAGCTGTAGACAAGAATGTCTTCTAAGCGATTGAGGTGTTTTGTTGTTGGATGTCAGAATGAACATAGCAGTCTTCATTTACTCTCGTTATTACTCGAGGATGGATCTGTACAACTGTTCGTGATCCAGCTTACGGTCTCCGCAGCGATAGGCCTTATGTTACTGATCACGGCAGAAATGAAAGTGAGAGCACGCACTTTATGACAGCTCATCGAGTCGTTTTACGGATATACAGTTTACCAGTTTATTAATCACCCCCTGAGAAAAGATGTGTATATATTTGTTTACTATTAGTTGTAAGGAGTGTTTTGTGTAATTCGCTGTGCATGTTGATAATGAAAGGGAGAGAGAGAGAGAGAGTTTATGGATAAGACTTCTTATATTGTGTTTACTGTATTTAGTAAAACTAACTAGTTTTAGTAAAACTTCATCTTTTGTGTGATGTACAATAAACTTCATTGAACTCATCAGTATATTTTTGGCCATCATCTGGACGCGGTCCGCTACAACAGGCTTATACTAGGCTATAGTGGATAAAAGCAAGATGAAAAATAAGTTATAACCGTAATTAAACTAGACTATACCTGTTCTATATCCTCTGTAAGCATTATTGTCCGACTCCGGGTAGAAATGAACGCGAAATGAAATGAGAGTTTCTGTTTTGATATTATCATTCCTGTCCTGCCACTGAGTGTGAGCTTGTGAGGCTCCGCCCCCTGGGCCGGCAGCATTAGCTAATTTGCATTTACAGGGACGCACACTAAAACAGTGCGTTTTTCTGAGCCCCAAAAAGTGACAATTTAAACATGCTGTAAAAATTATCTGTTAGGTATTTTGAGCTAAAACTTCACATACACACTCTGGGGACATCAAAGACTTATTTTACATCTTGTGAAAAGGGGCATAATAGGTGCCCTTTAACACCTGTCAACTTGACAAATGCGGGTGGATTACAACAGTGGCGGGTTAAATTTTATGTACAATTAAATAAATATATGCACTGTGGGTTTGCATATAGTCTCTGTCTCAGTCTCTGCATGCATGTTTGGGCTTCTAATAACATGCATTTAGGAACGCATTTAGAAAGTGCATCTTAGCAGCTTTGTTAATAAACTCCATTTCTGCATATGCTGTGTGTTTGGGTTGCTCATTTCACCAGATTTGTAACCTAAATCATTTTTGAATCTATGCCCATCATTTACAAATATATCTATCTAACACAGGAGAATACATCCATATGTTTCTAAACATGTGAACTGTTGTTCATCATGATTTCAAGATAAAAGTTTAAACCCTTGATCTGAGTTTGCATGAGATTTGATGTCCACATGTTCTTGTTCAAGAAATTACAGTGGTTGTAGCATTTCTATTGTAAAAAAGTGGCCACATATTAAAGATTAAGTGGACATTTGAATTGAATGTTGTTTGACCAATATTAAACAAGGGTCATGCTGTAAAGTACAACAATCAACCCAGTCTCGTTTATCGTCTCGTGAGCTAAGTGTATCATCCCAGCCCTAACGTTATTAACGTTATAAAATTGTGGCCAGTAAAAATGCTTTGTGACTAGTAACTTTGGAAAACTACAAGCCTGTATGTTAACCAGCATCTCCTGGATTGCGCTTAAAGTTAAGAAGCAGTATAATGATGTAACTCACCTGCACTCTTTCTTGAAGGGCACTGTACACCTGAAAAATAGCTCGAATGTCTTTCATCACTCCATCCTTATCAAAGAAGTCAGTCCTATAAATAAAAAAAAATAAAAAAAATTAGCGATCACATTCAATTATTTACTGCAGCGAAAGTGGCCCTGTTTTAGGCTGTGTAGTTTGCATTAAAAATCTGTGCAAATATATGACCTCAAAGACAGGTATATAAACAAATCTCCTCTTTTTCTCTACTGATAGATCAATATACTGGCAAGACTGACTGATCTGAGAAAATTTAGCAATTCTGAGACTAATTTTAATACGGTTGATTAATAGGATTGGTAATTTCAAGTTTGTCAGCTCTGAATATACCAAACTTGTTATTTGGATACTACTGCACATTTTCTGTTTTCAAATATTCATGTGTAAAATAAATATTTCTTTAATATTTAATTAATAAATGTTGAGTAATATGTTTAATGTCAGCAAATATGAGAATGTCTTATTTGCTAGCCAGATCTCTATGTACTAGTGTTGGTCTTTCCCTACTTTTTCAGTTAAAGCTACAGTCCGTAGTTTTTCCTCTTTGTCGCCATCTCTGTTCGAAATCTGCAATTGCAGTTATTCGTGGAATTATCAACTTTATGTGGGTTGTGCCTCGGCACTGCACAGCGCGGATGAATCCAATGTTTTGAGGAGAATGTGCGGCTGTCAATAACCGTGCCGGTGTGGATACTGTCATTCGCAATCACAGATTCTACTTTTTGGAAGTATGACCAACATAAGAATTTTCACCGGAAAATGTCATCTGAACAAGTAAGTAACATCCACTTTTGTTTTGACCAACTAAGGGAAAAAAAAGCATTGCAGTAAATCGTGCTGATTAAATCTAATGATCGCTTAACATATCACATCAAACCATGCAAATTAGCACGGTTTGTTCTCAAATTGAACAAACCGTGTTTGTTCAATTTGTTCTCAAATTGTTAATGTTAACAACATCAGCATTGAGTGACAACATTTAATGTCCTTACGATATTTATCCTTGTTTTCCCATGAGCCCGGTTCCAGTCTCTTTTTTTCTGTAGCTACTCTTAAGTCTTTTACATTTTACAACGGGTGAATCTTCAGTTGTCTGTGGTGATTGTCATTTGAACCTTTCTGGATCCGCCATCAAATTGATAAGTTTAATTATATCAAGTGCTGTGAGAAAAGGCTATAAATCTCCACCTCCAACATCCTCACCCGCATTATAGCCTACTAGCCGAGACTCCTTCTTTATGTGTACAGATGTGACGTAATGATTCAAAGACATGCTCGAATTTCCCGCGGAAATCCACCAGTACCACTGGAATTAAAAACATTATTACAAGCTTACCGTTTTGAATCGAGCTAAGGCAAGCAGATAGTTTTGAACACTGGCTGGTTATGTACTTGCTCAAAAAATTATTTTGGATAATTTTTAACCCAAAAAAGTTACGGACTGCAGCTTTAAAAATACAGTTCAAATATTTTCGGTCAGTAAGATTTTTTGTTGTTGAAAAAAATCGAATACTTTTATACAGCAAGTATGCATTAAGCTGATCAAAAGACATTTACAATGCTACAAAAGATTTATATTTCAAATAAATTCAGTTATATAATAATAATACATTTTATTATTACTAAATTATTTCTGAAGGGTCATGTCATTTGACACTGAAGAATGGAGTAATGATGCTAAAAACTCAGCTTTACCATCACAGAAATAAAATTACATTAAAATAGAACACAGTTCAATGGAAAGAAATAGTGGAGGAGATACACTCAATGGAGAAGATACACTCAATGGAGAAGATGACATACGTTCTACGTATCAAAGGACATATATAATAAGCGCTGGACAAAATGGCTGGCATATAAAGAAGCGGAACAATTTTAATACTTTATTTTGTTATTATACAATATATAGCCTAGTGCCCCTTGTTCTTTGTTTTTGTATGTTGTGTTGTAAATAAGAAAAATGCCAAATAAAGAGTTACAAAAAAAAAAAATAGAACACAGCTAATTTAAATTGTAATAATATTCCATGATATTATTTTTACCATCTTTACCGTATTTTTTATCAAAGAAACAGCCTTGTTGAGCATAAGAAATTGCAGAAAACATTAGAAATTTTACCAACCCCAAACTTTTGAACAGCAGTGAATAAAACTAAATAACGCGATAATTTTCTATAGCTACATTCCGTGACATGGCTAAAATAATATTGAACATTGCAGTCAGGTTGCCTCACCCATGTTCTTTAATGACACTGGCGTAGTTCTTGGAGGTGTTCGGCACAGATGAGACTTTATATTCCTGTTGACTGGTGTTGCCCAGGTTTGGGATGCTTAGAGATATCTTCTGATTATATCTGCTGGGAGAAATAGCAAAATTACAATAGAAACACACATATCAGCTACACAGCGCCGTTTGTAAACATTATGCAAGGTATTATGCAATAACAATAAAAGAGAAACGTCTAAAACAGTTCAAATGAATCATGTTTTTGTAAATTGTTTTTTTTTTTACCCCACTCCATAACTTTGTATTAAACAGCTTGTACATACTTTCTGTTGGGCCTGAAGAGCACATACTCCAAAGCATGAGTGGAACTATTGGCTGTGGAGATGAAGCTGAAGAGGAGGAAGACCAGATCTGGGATGCCAAGTATATTGGTCAACTGCTTATGGATCACCTGCTCCCTGAATGACATCTGCTGTTGGGTGTTCCTTCGAAACCGGTACCAGCCGATAACATTCTGCACAGGAAAAGAAACATTGTGAAGTGGGTCGGCTGAATTAAACACACAAAGAGGCACAATGCAGGACATTTTTATGCATATTTCATGGTAACTGCTTACTTTTCTTCTATCCTTGAGGATTCTGTTGAGATTTTCTTCATTGACGTTACCTGCATAGTCATAAAAGCTGCAATATGCAAAACAACTGTAAGTTTGATTTGAAAGAAAGAAAGAAAGAAAGAAAGAAAGAAAGAAAGAAAGAAAGAAAGAAAGAAAGAAAGAAAGAAAGCGAACATTCAATAGTTTGGGGCAGTACAATTTTAGAAGATTTTTTAGAAGAAATTAATACTTTTAGCAAAAAGTGACAGTAATGATATTTAAAATGTTACACAACATTTCTATTTAAAATAAAAGTTGTTCTTTTGAACTTTCTATTCATCAAAGAATCCAGAATTTTTTTTATCATGGTTTCCATAAAAATATTACGCAGCAGAAACTGTTTTCAACATTACATTACATTATAATAAGAAACGTTTCTTGAGCATCAGATCAGCATATTAGAATGATTTCTGAAGGGTCATGTGACACTGAAGACTGGAGTAATGATACTGAAAAATCAGCTTTGATCACAGGAATAAATTACATTTTAAAATATATAGAAAATAGTTAAATTGTAATAATATTTCACAATATTACTGCTATATTATTTTTATTCAAATAAATGTGGCCTTGGTGAACTTAAAATACTTCTTTCAAAAACATTTTTAAAAATTGTACCGACCCCAAACTTTTAAATGGCAGTGTATATTTTTTATAACATAATAAATATTTAAGAACGCATCTACTAAATCCAAGTACTGATGCAGGACTATCTTACCTAAACAGTTGTGCACAAGGTTCATGATTATGGACCTCTGAAAGGCAAGTAAATGCAAGTGATTAATTATATCAACATCTGAGTAAAATAATCATGCTGTGAATGTTCAAAAGGTCTAAATTTAAATACTCATATGCATACAGACAACATTAACCTTGGAATGGACAAAGAAAAATATGCAGGCAGTATGCTATCATGAACAGAGTCTAGAGGACAATATGACCTTCATAATGAATTACTGCAAATATAAGATACTATTCGGGCCCACTTTTAATGTTGTGGACCCTTTGTGAAATTCTTTGTAAAGTGATCAGAGTTGAAGTGGTCTGGGAGCAGCGCCAAACTCAGAAACATGATCTCTTAATGTTGGAGAGGAGCTATTTCCAGTATTTCGGAGCAAAAAAAGAAAAGGTCTATGATGTTTCAGGCTTCATCTCTCAGGACTTAAGACTTTACTCAGAAATACAGGCTGACACAAACTTAGAAAAAACACAAATCCAGTCAAAAGTTGAGTGGCTTATCAGGTTATTGATAACCAGGGCGGTTTGCTACAGTACTTTGGATGGTTGAGAATGAACAGATTACATCAGCCATATCTTGAACTGATAGCTCAAGGAAGGTCATCACGTCCTCACTTTGAAACATGTTATGTCTGTGATCTGAGACTGGGATCAACTGAGGATTTCATAGATGAGATTCATCATGTTTTGAATGATGAGTTACTAAAATGGTCATGAAAAAAAGAATCAAACATGGTTTTACCTATTACACTGAGGAATTCTGAACTACCGATGTGCGAGTCGCTGATGCTTAAAGTTTCCTCTTGTCTCACTTCTCCCAACAGGAAGCCTTCCTAAAAGAGTCAATAAACAATTTTGCTGTACCATTAAAATGGCAATTTAATGGATAAGATTGTGTAGTTAAAGTCACCATGAAATCAAAATTGACAACACATTTTTTTTAATGGAATATTGTAGTATTTATTATTAAAAAAAAATGTTTTAAATACAAGTGCCCTCTTGATCTTTAATTAAAAAAAATCACTTTCCCTCCCTCTCGCAGAGACATCTTTTCTCTTCTCTGATGATGTGTTTACTGGCATGAGGGCGGGGCAACCTTTCACTCACATGACATCACAGCAATAGCAAACCACAACCATCTAACAATCCAATCAATTCCCAATGGACATCATATTTTTTTCTTGTTCAAGAAGACGTTTCAAATATAAACATCACAAAAGAGAAGACAAGTCTATTGCAACCTTCGTTTCATTACGACTTTAAGATAAATTGTTAATATTGACATAACTGAATAGGCACCTTCCACAAACATATTTTGTTTAAAAATTAAGTATTCATTACTATCATTATTTTTTATGACAGCCCTGTTACTACATACAGTCAACAACCCTTGTTTGATTTAGCAATTTCCTAGCAATAGACATAAAAATTATGCGGTCACTCAGTTTATTTGTATAGCGCATTTCACAATACATATTGTTTCAAAGCAGCTTTACATAAAATGCTTGTTTCAATGTAACAATTAGGAAATATTCTGTGATCAGTCAGAGAAGAGTGTGTCAAAGTCATGGCAGTTAGAAGAGTGGTTAGAGGTTAGTAAACATCATGTATTCAGTTAAGAAGACAACGATTTTGTTAGGCAGTTATTGAAAAACTACTAATAATAATATTGTTAATAATAATAAAAATTGTTTGATTTTTTTTTGCCTTATACAGTAACAGGCCAAATGCCATTTAAAGGAGGATACAGACATGTGACGTGTTTAAAAAAAAGAAAACATGAAATTTGCACCTCTAATGCTCATGATATACCAAAGTGTATATGTTAGTCGAATGTGACCTGAATTCATGCAGTAAATATATATTTTTAAAAAAATAGTTTGTATAAAGAGGTCTGAAAAAGAGACATTTCACTGCAGCAACGAGAGAACAACAGAAACACTGTTCTCCAGGCACTTCACCGGCTGTTTACGTGTTCAGTTTAAGAAACTAGATCACACTGAAATTGCTGATTATGTTTTCCAATTAAAATAAAATTAGGTCATGAAGGTGGTTTAGTATCAAAAGCACATATATAAATAATATATAGGCTAGATGTTGACAGCCCATCCCATAAACACGTTCAACTTAATTGGTTGGCATTTAGACATTCAGTAAGTAAAAGCTACAAAAAAACGTAATATCTTTGACAGGTTGAAAACAGGTTAAGCATAACACCTGACTAACCAGCTCAAAACAACTATGCGAAGCCTGCAGGGTCAATGACAGATCACCTACTTCCCAACACCAGAGAGAATGACACAAAGAGCAAAAAGACTATACAAATGATCATTATCATGTTAAGCAACGTGTGAATACTTCATTCAATATGTCTGTTAGACATTCAAGTTTGCATTTGACAGTTGTTGCTGACAAACAAGTTAGCCGGTCAGCTAATGTGACTATTTTAGACGCATTGATATCTATAACACTACCTCGACGAGATTTAATTCACTGAACGCTACCAGGCAGTATAGTTACATATATGAAAGTGAGCGACGATAAACTAAATAAACGGCAATGCCACTTTCTGACAAGCTTGTAAAATCCGTCGGCTTGTAGGTTTGCTAGCTGTCACCCTAACTGCGTCTCAAAACATAGTAAGCTACCTACCTAGACCGCATTTTGTTGACCATTAAAGGCGCGTTCTGAGTCAGCTCTATTAGACTCATGATATCTAAAATGCCGCAGATATGAAATACTACAAAAATGCCAAAGACTCGAAATTTTGAATGTTCAAATGCACCCGTGATGCTAACGAACGCTGTCTAGATAGACAGCTCACCAGGTTTTGATACACGGCCATTCTGTAGCCACACCAGGAAGATGACACCGGGAAATGAATTAATTCTGATTTGATGGAATAAACTGTTTGTTGTTTCGCTATGCGATCGTGCACTTAAACATTTAGCCTCAAAGTCAGGTGGCATAGTACTTACATGGTCAGAATTGCTGTTGGCACTGTGATAACACACAGAACTAAAAGTGTATCCCGAAATTGACGCCGCCATGATGGAAACATACGCGCCGAGCCCACAATCCTTTGCGCACGCACTGTACATCAGCCTGTCCCAAGAATAAACAAACCTTCTGTTGGTGTAAAATTATCATATATTTGTTTCTTTTCTTTCTCTTCCATTTCTTAGGAAATATTTCTAAATAGGTTAATGTGGCTTCTTTATATCATTTATCTGGTTAACTATTGAGCCATAAGATGTTTGTTGTTTGAAAGATTGTTTGTATGTTAGTGTATCCTCTGTAAAAATTGCAATAAAAAAGGGTTAAATATCGTAATGCTCACCCTAAAAATTTAACAGGCTTTTTATGTTTGACTGGATTAATTTTGAAAACGTTATAAATAAAATATATAAATAAAATGTTATACATAAAATACATTTATCTTTTTGCATCAAAATATTTACCTTAACATTATTAAACCTTTATTAATAAAACGTTATTAAACATACATTCATATACTTGGTAAGTAAAGCATAGTATTTACCTTACAATTCTTAAAACGTTTTAAATAAAACGTTAAAAATAACATGTATCTGCTTGTTTGATGTAAAAAGCATAATAATTAATGGAACCACCAAAACAATAATTATTTATTTCTCTTCCATCTGTCTCTCTTATAACACATTCTTGTTTAAAATGCTAAACTTCATATATATACTATTACAAAGTGCACAATTTGTCAACTGTGTGATGTTTTTATTTATATTTAAATATTTGTGTGAAAATATATAATTTATATATTTTCTTTTGAGACCCTTGATTATTATTTTATGTTTATATTTTAAACTTATATCCCCATGTCAAATTTGTATCGCTTTTCATAAAATTTTGAATATACAATACAATTGTTAAACTTTCAACCTTTATTTTGTAATGTCACGTCGATCGTAACGTCACCGGATGCTGCTGATACATGGGACGTCATGATGGAATCGTCAGTGAGCAGCACACATGGGGCAGAAGACAGTCTGGTGCAGTGTACAGAATCAGAAGACTTTGCTCCTTCAAAACTCGGAACAAAGGAGTAGTAAGAGATTTTGCTTGATTACTTCGTCCTGGTATTATTCGATCTCATATTGTGGGGAGAAGACCGCACATAGGTTACATTTATGTTTTTACCTCTATGACACCACACATGAATATTGTATTTTTCCAGCAACTGCAAGTGAAATGTTACACCTGTATATGTGAAATAAAAACAAAACAGGATTGCTTTGAGTGATTCCTTTGAATGTAATCTGACTTTTGTTGGTGATTTTTTTAATTTATATATATATATATATATATATATATATATATATATATATATATATATATATATATATATGGCTTTTCTCCTGTTTTTCTTGAAGCTGGGATGAGGCTTATAAAAGAGAGCTGCAGACTTACAAGGATATTGGAGATGTGGGAGAAATATGGTAATTATGCTGTTTTGTGTTACATGCTTGTTTATGAATGCCCTTCCATATTGATTTTTTCCTTCAAGTTAAGTCTGTTCTTGTATAATATGATATGAATATAAAGCAGCACCATCTTCTGGTGTATTAGTTATGTTCTGTAATTTAGGGGAATATAAAAACTAATTCCTATGCCCCATGCTGAACCTTTAGGTTTGGCGAGGAAAGCGTGGACAGAGTGATCAGATGGATAGAAGCACAACATGTATCTGAAAATGCTGCCATACTTGACATTGGGACTGGGAACGGGATGTTCCTTCTTGAACTGGCAAGTCAAAAGTTCAATAGCTATCTGCATTTAGTAATGTACTGTATATTTAATCACTCTATTAATTGAAATACATTTTGAAATCACAAAAATGTCAATAAGTATAACTATAAATGATAATAATCACATGAATTATCCCTTAAGGCCAACCATGGCTTTTCAAACCTTACTGGAATTGACTATTCCAAGGCTGCTGTAGAGCTTGCCATAAATATTCTGGAAGAGGGAGGCTTCAGAAATGTTAAAATTCAGGTAGTGGAAATTATTTGTTTTTAGCATACATAAATTAAGTAAATAAATAAATTCATTGCTCAACAGAACACATAATGAAGAAGGATGTGTGTTTGTGTGACTTCAGGTGGAGGATTTCTTGAATCCCAGCACAGAATTGAAGGGCTTTGATGTATGTATTGATAAAGGCACATTTGATGCCATTAGTTTGAGCCCAGAGGACAGAGAGGAGGCAAAAAAGCACTATGTGACCTCTTTAAGAACTGTTATGCAACCAGGCGGCTTCTTCATCATCACCTCCTGCAACTGGACCAAAGAGCAGCTGCTGCAGATCTTCAACCCTGGTACCTGAGCTAAAGCACATTTCTTTAACTAACATTGTTTCACATACTGTAATGATTGTAAGATAGTGGTTTCTTGCAGGTTTTGAGTTGGTACGTGAGCTGCCCACCCCTCGTTTCCAGTTTGGTGGTGTGACGGGTAACACTGTGACAGCTTTGGTATTTAAACAGACTGACTGATTTTCAAGTTTTTAAATGTTTTGCATTGTAATATCATTAATGTAATTGTATAATAAACTCTTTTTGGAAAACGTTTGTTTTACTTACTATGAAGATAATACAAATTCATTGCAAGGCAAGTTTATTTATATACCAAAATTTCATACACGATGGTAATTAAGTGCTTTACATAAAAATGAGAAAGAAAATACAAGTTATTAAAAAAGTAAGAACCAGAAATGAAATAATTTAATAGAATTGATTAGCAGGAGATAAAAAAAAGGTAATTAAATGGGGTGCACATAATTACTCAGTTGAATGTGTGGTTAAATAGATGTGTTTTCAGTCTGAAATGTGAGGCAAATGTTGGATCACAATAATTAGGAACCACAGTTTCCACAAATCCCTTCACTCGATTGGGATGTTCTCTATGTACAGTCTGTGTCTGTATTTGTTCTTCATGCTAGTAGTGCTAAATCCCCAATTTTACAAAGGTAGGCTACATGGTCAAGAACGGCAGTAGGCTATAGAGCGATTTTCCAAGGGAGCATTGTTGAGTGAAAGTATGGAGCTTATAATATGACAATATGATTTGAATTGTGTAAATTTGAATTATTTACAAGTGTAATCTAACAAATTAGAATTGTATGTGGTATTTTAAATAGTTCTGAATTTGATTTCTTTAAACGAATATTGAACATTTGAAATTTAACTAATTGAAATGTTTTTATGGCTGAATTTTTTAGGCATGTATTTTCAAACATATTTTTTTTGTTCTGAATTCTTAGACTGCAAATATTCAGTTTTAAAAAAGACAGATTCAAGTTTTCAAGATGAAGAAAAAATTCGTATTCAAAATCCAATTCTATTATTACTATCATAGATTTGAGTTAAATTAACTGAATGGAATTAGTACTAATAACTTTATTTACCCAAGTTATCTTAACAATAAGTTATTGAGTTACTTGGACACAAATCAAATATTTTTTTATGCTTAAATTGTTTGAGTTAATAAACTTAAATGATTTAAGGCAATCGGTTTCCTCAAACGGTTTGAGTTGAACTAACTCATCAGGTTTTACAGTGTAGAAATCTAATACTCAAGCTGTTTTCTCATTTTTCTACTCTTAATATTTAATTAAAAAAAAACGACTGAACGAAATATACACGGATTCTCTTGAACCACCACCGCGTTTGCGGCAGAAAACTACTGCAGTGCAGCCATAATGCTCTGTTCGACTTTTCTGAGATCCTTTATTCTTCCCTGTGGATGACCTGTGACCTACTTTCTGTAAGATCTGAATTTTCCGCGGTTTGAATTTTAGAAAACTGAATTTGAAGTTCTGAATTTCTTCTTCATCTTGAAAACTTGAATCTGTATTTTTTAAAACTGAATATTTGCAGTCTAAGAATTCAGAACAAAAAATAGCTGTTTGAAAATACATGTCTATAAAATTCAGCCATAAAAACATTCGTTAAATTTCAAATGTTCAATATTTGTTTAAAGAAATCAAATTCAGAAATGTTTAAAATTAAAATTTGTTAGATTGTAAATAATTCAAATTTACACAATTCAAATTCAAATCATATTGTCATAATGCTCCATTGAATGCAGTCAGTTTTGACTGCAAAAGATGAGAAAATTTGATCGGATGTCATGTATTTACAGCATTTTACCTGCTAGAAATACATGCTCAGTTGTAATGTTATTTTAAGGTGGGGTTACTACACAAATAACACCTCTTTTTAATCGTAGTAATGTAGACAAGCAGATACAACCTAATTTTCCTCAAAACGAGCTTTCCCTCGCAGTGGACAAAATACATTGATCTCTATGCGCAGGCGGCAGAGAGACAGATCCGAAGGGACCGTCTGCAAAGTGCAAAACCCGAAAAGCGTTACTACGAAAACAGTCAATAACTTCACTGTCACTGTCACACACTATAGTGTCATCAAATTCAGTTCACACATCACTGCTGTCCTGATGGTTATACAGCAACACTTATTTTGTATAAATATCTTTTTGCATCATTTTTATGATTATTATATAAACTGCACAGCAAGTTTAAGTCTGAGAAATGGACTTTAGTCAGGGTAGACTCCATATTTTACATGAATTAGAATTAAAGGGGTCATGACATGGATTTTATATATCATTTTAATGTTCCTTGAGGTTCATGTATACAAAGCCCCTAAAAGGGACAAATATGGAATGTGAGGAAAAAATATTTTTCAAAGCTTTTGCGTTTTCTCACAAAACTTTTGAGTGCCATTCCGAAAGATTTATTTTCCATCAGACCACTGGGGTTATGGAACTTTTTTATTTTTTTTATCTAAGAATATTTGATTACTTTGTTTAAGGTTGCTTGCATTAGATACCAGATCTGTATTTGTATGTCATTGATATCTTCCACTCCTAAAATAAAGCCATCTTGTTTCATAGTCTTAACACAGATAAAACTTTAATGTAGTTGCATTCAAAAAATACATCAACTCATGTTTATAATTTAAGTCTCTGACTTAATCAGGTTTGGAGCAAAAACATTTGACCATCATCAGTGGAATTATTTATTGATTTATTTTGTACAGAATACCACAAAACAGAAACATATTATTAATAGAATGCAAAGCGCTCTCTCGCAAACACAATTGTGTTCTCTCACAAAACTTCGGACAAACACTTAATGTTTAATGTCCCGCTGGCAGTGTTTCAGACAGCTCCATACGTGAACAATGGAGCGGGTCATAGAGTTTTATTTTGAACTTGGACTTAAAGAAATACGGTCACTGCTTAGTTAAAGAAGTTCATTAAAAATGGCAATACATTCACAGATTTGAAAATAATTGAGTTGGGCCAACTTAATTTCGAACAATGTAAATTGAGTTGGGCCAACTTAATTTTGGACAATTCAAATTCCAAATATTAATTTAAATTGAGTTGGGCCAACTTAATTTTGAACAATTTAAATTCCAAATATTAATTATTGAGTTGGGCTAACTTAATTTTGGAAAATTTAAATTAAAAATATTAATTATTGAGTTGGGCCAACTTCATTTCGAACAATGTAAATTGAGTTGGTTAAACTTAATTTTGGAAATTTTAAATTCCAAATATTAATTATTGAGTTGAGCCAACTTAATTTTTAACAATTTAAATTGAGTTGGGCCAACTTAATTTTTAACAATTTAAATTGAGTTGGGTCAACTTAATTTTGGAAAATTTTAATTCTAAATATTAATTATTGAGTTGGGCCAACTTAATTTCGAACAATGTAAATTGAGTTGGGCCAACTTAATTTTGGAAAATTAAAATTCCAAATATTAATTATTGAGTTGGGCCAACTTAGTTTAGAACAATTTAAATTGAGTTGGGCCAACTTAATTTTGGAAAATTTAAATTCAAAATATTAATTATTGAGTTGTGCCAACTTAATTTTGAACAATGTAAATTGAGTTGGGCCAACTTAATCTCGAACAATGTAATTTGAGTTGGGCCAACTTAATTTTGGAAAATTTAAATTCTAAATATTAAATATTGAGTTGGGTCAACTTAATATTTGAACAATTTAAATTGAGTTGTGCCAACTTAATTTTGAACAATTTAAATTCTAAATATTAATTGTTGAGTTGGGCCAACTTAATTTTGGAAAATTTCAATTCTAAATATTAATTATTGAGTTGGGTCAACTTAATTTGAACAATTTAAATTGATTTGGGCTAACTTAATTTTTAACTATTTAAATTGAATTAAACATTTTAATTGTAAATATTAGTTATCGAGTTAGGGCCAACTTAATTTAATTGAGTTTAAATTGAGAAGACTAGAGTAATGATGTTGAAAATTCAGCTTTGCCATTACAGGAATATATATATTTTTTAATCAAATAAATAGCCTTGGTGATGTGCATAAGAGACATCTTACCAACCACAAACTTTTGAACTGTTGTTTTTCATGGTACAATAGTCAATGCAACGTCTGCTTTGGAGCAGAACATGAGGTCAGAGAAAGAAAACCGCTGGTGTTGGAGTGACAGGATTGCAGGGCATGAGGCCTGAAAATAATTTCCTCCTTAAGGGAAAAACAAAACACAAACAAAACAACACGGCAGATTAATGGATGTTTATATAGAAACATCACTTCTCCAGCAGCCATTAGATTCCACGTAGACATGACTGCAAGCGAAGGGTAAAATTTCTATACTGTATTTCTACATCATTATCCTTATGGTGTTTATGCCACCTAGGCAGTATAATACTTATGTAAATACTTTTTATATATATATTTATACAGTTGTATATACAATCCTTAATGTGTACATCTGTACACATGTCTTCTGCTTACTCCATCTAGATGTATATTACTTTAAGTTTTTTACCTTAATTCAGCAAGATCCAAATCGGCACTGCAAACAAAGGGGCTTTACTAAACCAACTCGAACTTTCCCTCTAAAAGAAACCTCCACATTTTTCACACCATCTACCTATGAAATTTGGGCTAAATGTCTAGAAACAAAAATTTTTAAGTAGCACAAACTAAACAGGCTAGTACTTTGTAGTGTATGAAGAAAGTTTTCAAAAATGAACACAGAGGTTAATACCGAAACATTTATTCATGATGCTTCTGTTCAAGCAGTTCACACTGATTTATTTTTCTAACTCAATTCACTAATGATTCATTCATCATGTGGATGCCCATCTCAGACATGATTTATTGCATTTTCATTGGTGAAATGTAAATCTGTTTTAGGCTGTTCGATCTCAAGCTGACTTCCTGTGTGCACAGTGCAATCTTTTGCCTGTCATTGTTTGCGCTGCAAATCCTCAGTGATTTTAGATGTGATTTGGTCTGACATCCGCGCGCGCGTGTGTGTGTGTGTGTGTGTGTGTGTGTGTGTGTGTGTGTGTGTGTGTGTGTGTGTGTGTGTTTGTCATTGTATAGATTAAGGCCCAAGATATAGGCAGCATTTGTTGACCCCTGGAAAAATGAGTCTTCCTTAGGTGTTCACAGTTAGAAGGGAAAAGAGTCAGAGAGGAAATACACTACGGACACATACACTACAGGAAAGGAAAAGGCTGTAGATGCACGTCATTAGGGAAGAGAATTGTATCATGTCCTTTATTCACATAGAAAAGAGTCTGACTACTGGCTACACTCCATTTAATGAGATGATGGCATTTTTATTACTAAACAGGTAAGATATTTTATTGATATATTATTTGTGTTACTCTGTGAGGAGAAAGAGGAAGACGAGGAGAGCGATGATGAGGAGGAGGAGGAAGATGCAGGAGGCCTGGAGTCCTCGGTCCAGCACAGCACCACAGAGATCCCCATGAGCAACCACCTCATCACGCCGGATGGGACTCTGAGCAGGGATGTGTTCACCTCAGCCGAGGAGCTGGAGCGGGCACAGCGATTGGAGGAAAGGGAGAGGATCATCAGGGAAATCTGGAGAAATGGACAGCCGGATATCCTGGGAACAGGCACGGGCACTATTGGAAGAGTGCACTACTATTAATGCTCCCAGAGACTCCTGGACATAAACTCAAGCCATTTGACTGCTTAAGTGCAGTACTTTTAAAGACTGTTAATGGATGGTGTTTCCATTATATATTTTTTATATGTTGGACTGATGTTATTGTAATCCTACAGACTATGGGTACAGCTGTTTTGTATGCAACATTTGGACTGGGAAATTTGCTATCAGTCCCCAAGTCATGGTGCTTATTGAAAAGTCATTCCGACTTTAGGCAAATGAGCATAAACAAATGAAACATCCAATACAGACCAATATCAATAAATTTAAAAAAAAAAATTCTAATATCAACTTTGTGCATTCCTAAATATAGCCAAAAAACATCCTGCTCAACATGGGCCATGCTCTCAGGGTTATGGCAATGAGAAGATGCAGTTTAAAACAATCAAGGGTTCATTTTCCAATCAGTCATTTACAGTAAGACCCTCACATAGGCCCATATATGAGTATATAGGGGTAACACATCAAATGGTATAATTGCACACCTGATTATTCAGATCTTCATATGTAATTACAATAAATTTCAGGGCTGTTTTAACATTACCATAAGTCATCTACAAATAGCACTTTTTATGTCATAAAAAAGTGCTAAATGGGACAACAATGACTCCGGCAGGGCAAGGACACCACCGTCTCCGGCACGGACACCAACGTCTCCAGCACGGACAACAACCTCTCCGCCACGGACACCAATGTCACCAACGGCACAGACACCAACATCTCCAGATCAGACACCAACATCTCCGGCACGGACACCACCGTCTCCGGCATAGACCAATGTCACCAACAGACACCAACGGCACAGACACCAATGGCACGGACACCAACGTCTCTGGCACGGACACCAACAACTCCGGCACGGACACCACCGTCCCCAGAACGGACACCAATGACTCCGGCACGGACATCGGCAAGGACACCAACGTCTACGGCACGGACACCAACGTCTCCGGCACAGACACCACCGTCTCCAGAACGGACACCAATGACTCCGGCACAGACACCGGCAAGGACACCAACGTCTCCAGCACAAAAACCAATGTCTCCGGCACGGACACCGGCATGGACACCACCGTCTCCGGCACGGACACCACCATCTCCTGAACGGACACCACCATCTCCGGCACGTAAGGGATCTTAAATCATATAAACGCTATTTAACATTAATGAGTTTACATTTAACCTTTTGATAGAGGAGGATGATTAATTAACTTTTGAGCACGTGGTTACATAAAACGGGTCCAGCCTAATCTGTAATGATGTGTAATTAACAATAAATTACATATGGTGGACACCAGTGTGGCGAAGAACTTCTGCGGTCTACGGTAACAAACCTCAAAACATCCTGCTGTTCGCTCTGTGAATGATATGGGCCCGTAAAACCCCTTTATACCCTCATTATAGTGTTTCTCAGACTCCTCTGAGATGGAGGACATCAATACTGCAACATTAAAGGCTGGCTCTGTAAAACTAAGTTCTATGCCTATTGCTCTAGGCTAGGGTACAGCTGTGGTACCTGTTCAAAATTTATTTGGCTTTGAAATAGGACACCTGATGAAAATGTGTTAAATAATTGTAAGAATGTTTTGCACTAAAAAGATTTAAAGACAAATTAAATGTGTAATTTCTGCACTCCCTTCTCTGTCATTGGTTGGCCAAACTGATAGCCCCGCCCCAAACACACGCTATTGGTTAAGAACAAAGCAATGTTTTGATACTGCCACAGAGGGGGTCAATATAAATGAATTCACTTTCAGTTTTCTCTGCATATTAAATTGAGAATTTTAAGCAAAAAAAATACACACATAAACTTGAACTTTTTAAATGTGATACTCAGAAACAGTGTTAAGTGAAAAAATAATGCAGAGTGGAATTTTATTTTATGCTTCCGATTTGATTGGTTCATCAAAAGTGGCTTGTGATATTATTGGTTAATATTATTTTTCATGCAGCCTTGGTAACTACAAAAAAATTATAATTTTGTGAAAGGTAGAGAAAGGTTTTTGATTTTGAGATATATATATATTATATATATATATATATATATATTATATATATATTGTAATTATATAATTGTGTTTTATCTTTATTATAATTTTATAATCATTTTAAATATATTAAGAATAACTGATCCATATTACTAAAATATTTAATTTTTTTTTTTTAAATGTGCAGGTATTTTATTTTGATAGATTAGTTTTATTATAATTTTATAATAATTTGAAATATAAGATCTGTCATGGAGCTGTAGATGGCGCAGACTGTGAGGTCTTTAACTCAATCTGCTTGCAATCGCATCATTCTCTATAGGGAACAGTTGATTGGTTCCTGCTGTATCAGTAATGAGCTTGGTCAGCAATTGCTAGCAGTTGCAGCGGCAGCGCATGAAACCCTCCACCTTCCCCATGCAGCTCCATCTGTATAGATAGCTACGTGTAATTCATGTATGCTACACTGTACAGCAGCAGCATGTCTTGCTCACAGCAGTGTGTCTGTGTATGTTTTAGCAGTAGCAAGTCCCGTACTTGCTCTGCAGTAGAAATAACAACAGCAGCAGTACAACAGATCTATTCTGCCAAGACCAAACATATCAACATTATCTTATCCATTACCATGCCAAACACTCAGATCGTTGTCATGACAGAAATATATATTTATAAATAAAGTAAATGGAGGCTTTTTTGGATTGTCATTAGTGAACTCTGAAATTAAAAAAAAAAAAAAAAAAAAAAAAAAACATCAAATGTTCATTTAAATAGTGGATTAGCAGCAAGTCATCGAATGACTGACAATCATTAAAGGAGAACTCCGGTCAATTTTAACATTGAGCTCATTTTTTTGTACATTTGGAGTGCTGTCAATACAGAGAACAACGACAAAAATCGGTGTTGCCTACACCGAGTTATTCTATTTTTAAAATTTGCACCCTGTTGACTTCAATAGGGCAAGTAGTAAGCCTGCTTTTTAGCCTCTTAACATCCTTTAAGTGTCATTACAAGTGCACAGAAAATGTGAGTGATTCCTTCCGAGTGAACACGGGTGGATCTGACTGCAGTAGATGTGAAAGATATTAATAAAAACGAAGTTAATTCAGCCAGCGCTCATACCTTTGTTTACATCCTGTTTTCGGTGGAACGCCATAGTAATCGATTGTCGAGTTCACGCGCGTGATCATTGGTAACTAAACCTATGCGCGTGAACTCGACAATCGATTACTATGGCCTTCCACCGAAAACAGGATGTAAACAAAGGTATGAGCGCTGGCTGAATTAACTTCGTTTTTATTAATATCTTTCACATCTACTGCAGTCAGATCCACCCGTGTTCACTCGGAAGGAATCACTCACATTTTCTGTGCACTTGTAATGACACTTAAAGGATGTTAAGAGGCTAAAAAGCAGGCTTACTACTTGCCCTATTGAAGTCAACAGGGTGCAAATTTTAAAAATAGAATAACTCGGTGTAGGCAACACCGATTTTTGTCGTTGTTCTCTGTATTGACAGCACTCCAAATGTACAAAAAAATGAGCTCAATGTTAAAATTGACCGGAGTTCTCCTTTAACGAGAAGTCAGCTCCTCCTTTGACGTGGTTTAGCTTGCGTTTTCTCATCGTAAACATCACAGGTGACATCTGGAACAGGTTTCAGCCCCGTAGTCTGTGATTCCCTGGGAGAGGGTTAGGATCAAAGCATCCGGATGATGTTTTCTCTCTTGTGAAGTAACTAGAAGCGGTCAGGGGAAAGCCCTAGGAGAGGACGAGCTCAGTGTCCTTCCTGAGCTTGATAATATACAGGTAGACCATGGCTCACATTTGAAATTTTTCTTTCTTTTCTTAAAGGTCTATTCCCTTAACAGATTATTTATTATAAATTCTACAAGTTAGTTAAAATGTCGTCTACCACAATACATATAAAACTTGATAAATTATAGTAAAGGTGGTCATGGGAAGTTTAAAAAGCTTGGAGGAGGATGATTTCCCCTCGTTTCATCAGTCTTTTTAGTGGATGTTTTTAGATCATGTTTGATTTTCTCCACAGCGTCTTACTACACTCTCAATAGAATTAAAATGGGTTGTACGTTTTATCAACGGCTCGCGAAAATCCTTTCACACTTTTGAAGCGCGCTAGTGCTTATATTGCTCCGATTGCGCGATATATACAATGAATTAATAGCCTGATTTCTTAATAATTGACTGACTTTCGGTCAGAGTACCAGCGTGTAGTGTACAGAGAGAAACACATGAGGGCAGTATTGAGCTAAATTTATTGTTAACTTCATATCCATTTTTACACAGTTCTCATAAAGTTGATGTCTAATAAATGGCAGAAACATGGAGTTGTTAATTGCTGTGTACACTGTCAGATAAAGTTATATTTTTGTATGTGGGGTTTGTCTGATGATTTGAGCTATAATTTTTTTTCTTCATATTTCTTGAATTTGTTGAGAGTTGAACGTAATGAGAATGCCTGACTGCCAGATGTAATGAAGTGCAGTGGAATTTGTTAAACAATGTTTACATTACCATTTAATTGTTTGTTTTTAATGCCAAGTTTTCAGACAGCACTGAAAAAGCCAATTTAATACCGAATTATAAAATCAATTTAACTAAATAACCAATATTGTCAAAAAGCCCCTTTATTTGTGATCCATAATTTGTTTATCCATTTACTAAACATCCAGTAATTGAGCAGTTTTCACGCACCAGAGCTTCACCCCGAAGCTTTCAAGCACTCTTGCAAAGTTCTTACGCTGAAAGTGTCTGTGTTTTCCATTCAAACGGCTGAACATTCACAAATGTTTCTCGCTTAACACTGGGTCACACTGTATTGACACCTCAGGAATAGCATCAATACGGTCTCTGTTACGGCCACTGTTTCTTGGGGGTATTTCTCTTTCTCTGATGGGTCATTTTTAAGAAAAAGTCTGACAGCTGCACCTGATAAGAAAATGATTGAGCATCCAGTACACGACCGCTACCACGGCAACAGTGAAAGAGCAATAAAAGACTGGCTTTGGGCCATGATGCTGTGGTACTTTAAAGTGAGAGAAATCCCACATACCTCTCTGGTTATTACCCGATCTCCAAGCCGGAGAATGAAATGAAAAACAAAGACTTGAATTTGAATCTCTCTTGGCACCTTCTAGAAACGAAAACAGAATTGTATATCAAATAAAAGGGTGCGAAAACTTCACTTTTTTCATGCATCAGCATTTCATGTCAGTAAGAAACTGAGCAGACAGAGTATCCAGGCACCTTTTATTGAAGCAGAAACGCTGAAGAGTGAATTAATAGTGTGCGAGATCGATGGCTAGCCAGTGTAGCCTACATAAATGTGGAAATCAGCTGTGAAATCCACAGCATTGGATGAACTGCACCATGTCCACTGACACACGCAGTGACCTTGAGCTGGTTAGTAGCTTGCAGGCTTGCTGAGGGCAGCCTGATTCTTTTTTTGGAGCACTACAAGGACATTAAAGGGCCGGAGAAACTACACTGTTGACAGATAATCATTTTTATGCCGTTAACTGCTAATAAACTTTGTAATTAGTAATGAGTCATTTATTTCTATGGATAATTATTAGATAATAGATGCATGTGAGAGGAAAAAAGCCCAAAACAAAAATAGCCATCGCAGGTAACCATCTTAGGCTCTTTTAAAAATGTTATTTTTAATATTTTTAATATTTTTTACTTCTATGAATATAGCACTTGCTTCATTAACAGACAAAAACATGGGCATGATTAGAAAAGGCTAACTGGTCTTAAACCAAACAGTCTTGTGATCTTTGCATCCAAATAATGACTGCCATGGGAAATACAAAGCAAGTAAAAGTGAATAATAATGTCTGAAAACAACTAGGGAATACACAGGCATATCAGGGCTATACAGACATATAGTGGTTACACCATGGTATTACATGCAATTTTCTTTATTTTTCCAACCATGACACGATCTGTGTTCTATGCACTTGATTTTAAATGTTATTTTTATCTTAAACCCTGAATTCATTGAAAATAAATATTTTTTTTCTACTATTTGTATTCTTTTATATAGAAATATATGTTGCATAATTTAGAGGTTAATATATTGTTAAAATTCAACTGGCAATTTGTGTCAAAGATTCAAGTTACTCAGTTTAACGTCTTGCTTTTTGTTTTGTTTGTTTCAATGTTTTTTTCTTTTACATTCATCCCAATTACAGATGTCCAGTGGTTTAGCAATAACCTGTGGGAATCACAAACATGCTGATATTCAGAGCTCTCTTACTCATGTGATCTGATGTGTTCTTTGATATCAGGAAATTCCTTCCAGTCAAAACCATGAAAACAAAATCTTGTTTCCATTGCCAGATGATGAACATTCAACAGGTTAATGAACACTGGAGTGAAAAGCCCATGCAGTATTATTTAATAAAAGACTCTTGATTGTTCATGACTGTTGACCATTATCCTCTACTTGAATTCAAGAATAGGGCTTCATTTGTTTCACGTTTATCTGCATAATTAGATTGTTAAGCCTTTAATTCAACATCCAGCCATGGGTTGTTCTAATGAAGAAAAATGAATCCATTGTGTTTAATTGAATTAATCTTTTACACAAGTTTGCAATGCATTCTCCCTATATTCTGCTAAATACAGGCTGGATATATTCTATACTGAACATTTTATTTTATACTGCTACTTGTTTAACACGCCAGGTCTGGGTTTTGGTCTGCAGCGGATGTAAATGCACAGTGATGGAATAAAGGAGGAAGAACTGGGCTTGGAGACTCTTCTGTAACAGCTTAAACTCAATCCTTCTCTCGTCACGCAGGAATGGGCCCCAGCAGGAAGAGTGCAGAGTAATGGCCGGACTAAAATACATCACCTTTGTTCGAAGAGAAGGTGGAGAGTTCTGGGAAAAGATGGAACAGTAGAAGACAGTGCATGCAGTGAGATGTGGCACCTGCTCTTAGTGATTGAATTTTTTGAGATTAGGGCCTGTATGGATGCTAACAGGGCCAGGTCATTGTTCATACAGTATAGATGGTCTGTGAAAGTGGGACACTAAAACTGTGAAAAGGGAAATAAATAAGATTTCAATTTTTTTTTTTTTTTTAAGTAGCCTATCTATCACTCTCTGAGGCTTTCTATTTCGTCATCCATCATAATAAAATTATATTTTATTTTGGGTTAAATTATGGATTTCTGAAAGGTGACTGAAATGTTGATGGTTCTTAAAATAGTTGCCAGGTCATTCCACCATTAGGGGCCTATAAAGCAAAACCCCTTTGGGATGTAAGCAAATGCTTTTGCCCTGTAGTGAAGAGTGAGCACACAAAATTCCCAGACTAAAATATGGCCCTTGCTAGGGTCATAGGGTTAGGCTAGGATCATATTGGCTAGAATCTAACTCAACCTCAAAGTGGCACAATTCCTACTAATAACGCCTGATGTCCCCATCAATGTTTTTGGACTCAACACTCAATTTCTATCAATATTTCAGCAATTATCTTGTGTGCTCCGTATTTTCTGTCGGCTGTTCATTCAATGAATCGATTAAACTAGTAGCAAAACGGTCTAAATAGTTCTTGATTTGGACAGTTATGGGCATTACGAATCATCTGGAGTGGTGAAACAATAACGCAATGGACTTTATACACAGCAGCTCCATCTTTGATTTTTAACGGGAATGAAATTGAGGCTGCGAGGGAAAGACATCTCTTCAGTGGGTTGTATTATGTGTTTTTGGATTGTTCTGCTTATGAAACACTGCAAAAATATCTTTCCGAGAAATTTCAGTTGACAACATGAGCTCTGAAAAATTGTAAGTGATCTGGGAGCTTTATACAGCTTTTTTACAGTGGATGCCAGTGAACACACAGTAAGTCTATCCCTCACAGCCTCGCTTTCATAGCTGTTGTAGCGCTGCTCTGAGTCAAAAGTGCAAAAAACAAACAAACTAAAATGCAGGACAAAGTGAAATATTTATCTACACTATTAAAAAATAACATGTAATGCATACAATAATTTTTAAAACAACATTACAGCATTTAATAATAATAAAAACCCCCGCTATACTGTTTAGCCATATTTTTTGCATTTGTCAAAATCGTAAGTTGTGCGTCCTGTATTTTCGGCTGGCTGTTTGATTGATTTTTTATTATTATTTGTGAGTCAGTTCTTTTCAATGAATCGCCAATAAATCACTCTTTTGAGTCGGTTCTTTTCAATCAACACGTGGGTCACACACATTTGACTGTAAAAAAAAAGGTTAGCGAAGCTAAATCGGTCAATGATTCTGAATCATTCAAAGCACTTACTCACTGAGCTGTTTAGAGCAGTTTCTCACTTATAAACAGAGGTGGACAAAGTACACAACTTCCTTACTTGAGTGAAAGTACAGATACTACTAGTCAAATATTACTCCATTACAAGTAAAGACTGATTTTTACTTAAGTAAAAGTACAGACGTACTTGTTTTTAAAAGTACTTAAGTATCAAAAGTTATAAGTAAATGTCAATGCATTGTTTTATTATTGTTGCATTGTTATGTTCCAGTTACACAGTTCCAGTAGTGGGATTGAATGTTAAATTTGAATAAGTGCACTCAATAACGTCCACAATAGTTTCGGACACCCACATGGCTGTTCCCTCAAATAATGCCCTATTTAAAGTTGTTTGGCTTTTAGCATGAATATACACTCACATAAAGGATTATAAGGAACACCTGTTCAATTTCTCATTAATGCAATTATCTAATCAACCAATCACATGGCAGTTGCTTCAATGCATTTAGGGGTGTGGTCCTGGTCAAGGCAATCTCCTGAACTCCAAACTGAATGTCAGAATGGGAAAGAAAGGTGATTTAAGCAATTTTGAGCGTGGCATGGTTGTTGGTGCCAGACGGGCCGGTCTGAGTATTTCACAATCTGCTCAGTTACTGGGATTTTCACGCACAACCATTTCTAGGGTTTACAAAGAATGGTGTGAAAAGGGAAAAACATCCAGTGTGCGGCAGTCCTGTGGGCGAAAATGCCTTGTTGATGCTAGAGGTCAGAGGAGAATGGGCCGACTGATTCAAGCTGATAGAAGAGCAACTTTGACTGAAATAACCACTCGTTACAACCGAGGTATGCAGCAAAGCATTTGTGAAGCCACAACACGCACAACCTTGAGGCGGATGGGCTACAACAGCAGAAGACCCCACCGGGTACCACTCATCTCCACTACAAATAGGAAAAAGAGGCTACAATTTGCACGAGCTCACCAAAATTGGACAGTTGAAGACTGGAAAAATGTTGCCTGGTCTGATGAGTCTCGATTTCTGTTGAGACATTCAGATGGTATAGAGTCAGAATTTGGCGTAAACAGAATGAGAACATGGATCCATCATGCCTTGTTACCACTGTGCAGGCTGGTGGTGGTGGTGTAATGGTGTGGGGGATGTTTTCTTGGCACACTTTAGGCCCCTTAGTGCCAATGGGGCATCGTTTAAATGCCACGGCCTACCTGAGCATTGTTTCTGACCATGTCCATCCCTTTATGACCACCATGTACCCATCCTCTGATGGCTACTTCCAGCAAGATAATGCACCATGTCACAAAGCTCGAATCATTTCAAATTGGTTTCTTGAACATGACAATGAGTTCACTGTAATAAAATGGCCCCCACAGTCACCAGATCTCAACCCAATAGAGCATCTTTTGGATGTGGTGGAACGGGAGCTTCGTGCCCTGGATGTGCATCCCACAAATCTCCATCAACTGCAAGATGCTATCCTATCAATATGGGCCAACATTTCTAAAGAATGCTTTCAGCACCTTGTTGAATCAATGCCACGTAGAATTAAGGCAGTTCTGAAGGCGAAAGGGGGTCAAACACAGTATTAGTATGGTGTTCCTAATAATCCTTTAGGTGAGTGTATATGTTAGCCTTACTTTTATCTATAACAGGTGTGCTCTAAAACAATGAAAAAATTCGCATTTAGAAGACCAAACCCATTGGTTAAAAATGAACATCAGTTTGATGTCAGAATCCACCGCCAGATTGACATTAATCTCCAACGTTGGACAGACGTTGTATTGTGGTTGAAAATGAAAATCGGGTTGACGTTAGAAACCAACATCACTCGGGTTCTGACGTCAACCCGACTTTCATTTCCAACCAAAATGCAACCCCTGCAACCAAAATCATGCCCTGACTTACATTACTACTTTCTACTCAAGGACCTTGACAGAATTGTTTTGGAGTAAAAGGTACAATAATTGTCTTTCAAATAGACTGAAGTTAAAGTAAAAAGTTTCTCAATAGTATATAAGTAAAAAGTTTCTCATACTCAAGTAAAGTACAGATACTCAAAAAGTGTAGGCCTACTTACTGTACTTTGTTACTGCCCACCTCTGCTTATTAAAGGGATATTAAAGAACTTGAATGTAATGGATAAATTTACCTACAATACTTTTAAACAAAGTTCAAAATGCATCCTATCGCAATCGTCCAGCAGCAATGAAGATCCCTTGAACACCTCCATGTGAAGCTTGTGACCAACTCTACTACAGGTATAGACTTGCTCTCTACATCACACTACACTACACTACACACACACACACACACACACACACACACACACACACACACACACACACACACACACACACACACACACACACACACACACACACACACACACACACACACACACAATGGGCAATGTAGTTCTGTTGAAGTTTACTTCTTTTGGAGACATATATTTAAAATTAAAATATGTATTAGATCAAATTACAGCTGACCACTATTAAAATTTACCGTAATAATATTTAATAGTTATTTTTAAGGGTACATAGCCTTAAGCTTAGCTTATCTTCTTTGTCGAGCTGTCAGTAGCATTGTAAGCAAAAACATTTTTTTTTTTTTTTAGCTTTCAGTAGCTTGGCCAATATTGTGTATATGGTTAATTAGAACATTTGAAAAAGGAACTAGTGTGGGATCTACTTTGTGAGCCAAGATCTTGGAAGTATAGGTGCCAAATTAGGCTTGATTAATTAAATTATGCTGCTAGTCCTCGGCCAGATCACAAGTGTGAGTTATCTGCAAAGAGTTCACTGAGCCAATTTCCATATGATAACTAGAGGCTAAAGGAACATCTGCAGCTCACTGTGGTCTGCATCTGGGACTGTGCAGACGAATGTGCCATTATCGTTCTGGACAGGACAGATGCTTCAGACATGTCATCAGGTGACATCCCGCTAGTTGTCGACACTGGTTCAAGTTTTTCACTGTTTGCCCTTTTGGTTGTGTCAAGGGCTGACAAAGTAAGGCAGTCACCTTTAAAGGGATATTCACCCCCCAAAAATAAAATTTTGTCATCATTTACTCACTCTCATATTGCTGCAAACCTGTTGACTTCAAAATAATTTTGAAGAATGTTGGGGTCCAAACTACATTGGACTGTGCAGACTTTCAATGTATTGTTTCATTTTATAAAACATCTTCTTTTGCGTTTCACATGAGAAAGAAACATGAGGGTGATTATTTATTTTTTATTTTTTGTGTGATCTGTGTGAAGCAGGGTTATTATAGTTTAATAAAACTAAAACCATACAAAAAAACATTTTTGTTACCTGAAATAAAATACATTTTGACTGAAATAAAATAAAACATATATAATTGTATTCCAGCTAGTTGCCAAAGAAACATTTCTTTAGAATTAAAAATAGAAAATACAAAAAGAAAATCTAATTCAACAAATAGTAGACCTGGCGTGAACTCATATATCTAATAAAATCACCTTGGAATTAGTTGGATGAACAATAGTGAAAACAACTAAGGAAATTGAAGTTAGATTACCATTTGTTTGTGAACACTTGTGTTCAAAGTTTAAACTGGTAGTGTATCTTTTATGTAAAGGCTTATGATGAAAAATGAAAGTGCAACGTTTTTGCAGTTTACTAGATAAATTGTGTCTACTTGACAGAATACAAATTAAAAAATGTATTTTTTTTTTTTTGTAATGGATTGGATGGAACAGATGGAATAGTGATGAAAAAGCCAGCCAAGAAGTGTGCAGCATCCATGGGAACTCATTCAAAACTATTAAAAAGCATTGAGAGGAAGTCTAGAATGTGCAGAACTATAATCCAGCCAGTGGATGGCTACTTTAAAGAAGCTAAAACTAATTAAAGTGAAGTAAATATATTCTATTTTGTTCTATTCTACTCAATTTTGTTAAATAATAATAACGAATGAATAACGTTTGATTGTTAATATGCAGAGGTCTCCCTTCTCACCTCTTTACATTCTGGGTTGACCCTTGTCTGGCACGTTAGAGCAGCATTATAGTTCACCATTCCCTTCTTCTTAAAACTGCACTGCCCTTCCATCATTCGGCCTCCTGCTGATTTATTGCTTCGCATTAAAATCTGTGACACAGTTTTTGTCCCAGCTGAGCAATTGGCCGCTTAAGCAGCTCTGCTAATTGATCCTGTAAGACTTGTAAATCATGCTGGTGTTCCTCTTTTCTGTCTCTCTCAGCCTGCGGATTAATCTCATTAAGAACTGCATTACACTCGCCAAGGCGCATTACAACGCACTTTTGCAGCTTACAAGGGACTCTACCTCCATGGAATAACTCAACTGGAATTCTGCAGATGGCAGGTCAGAGACTAGAAAAATGGCAAAATATTTAGTGGTCTTTTAATGATCTTAACCATTTTAATCAAATACTGCAGATAAAGTAACTTAGCTAAAACATATCCCCACATAATGACAGTTCTTCCTCCATGCTTTAATGTAGTAGAGATGCATTTATGTTTCTTACCAGATTTTCGAAGACACCACTCTGGAGCATCACCACACAACTCGTGTTTCATTGTGATTCACTCCACATAACTCTGCTGAACCACTCGGAATCAAACTTCCCATATTCTGCCAAAAACTTCATTCTGTCTTTGATGTTTTTCTGAGGCAGCAATGGATTTTTAAGTAGTGCATTTGCTTTGCTAATTTCCTGACCAATAATTTGTGGTTAAAAGCTTAGTTTAACTATTTTGGGCTTTGTCCCATTTATTTATTTATTTTGGACCTAGGAGTGTATGTAAAATAGTATTTGAAATGTTGCAGAGATCTTATATTAAAATATGATATGGCTACGTTGCAGGATCATATTTTAAGGATCACTTTAAACGTTGGGGTCCAAACAACACTCGTCGACTCGACTGACAAGAAAACAGTAATTTTTCTAAATATATATAATTTTCATGCTCCACATAAGAAAATGCCGGAATGACATGATGGTGAGTAAATATAAATGATGACAAAATTTTAATTATTTGGTGAACTATGATTATTATTAGGGTGAACCCCTATGGTTCAGTCTTGTTATTGTTAACTAAAAAAGAGAGAACTGTTTGCGGTAATTTAAATACAGTTGAAATATAATAAAAAATATATATTAAATGAAAAACTTAAAACTTAAAAATGAGAAATGTTGCCTTGGCAACTAACTTTAAGATTAAATTAAAGTAGCCTACTAAAATTTGTAAAACTAAAGCTGAAATAAAATAAAATAAATTAAAGCTAAATAGAAATGTAAAAAAAAATAATAATAATTACTAAAACAAACTATAAAATTATACTGAAAATATAAAAATAAAAGCTAATTCAAAACACTATAAGAGTAAATAATACTAAATAACTGATGTGGTTTTATAAAATCTGAAAATAGCATACAAATATAGTCTATGTAAATATTAAACATTGCCTGGAATAACAGCTCTAAAGTATCGCGGATATGAATGGATTTTTAGACTTAATATAGTCAGTATAATTCCATGACATGCAAATCAATGAGTGCACCATTAAGATAAAGACAATTGTAAAATAATCATCATACATAATTGCTCATAATTTCCACAAAGTGATCAGTCACATAATGGCTCAGATATGTTTTAACCCTTGCGATGGTAATTGGATAAGTGTCTCCTGAGCCTCAGATTTATTGGATGTCTGTCTTTGTTGATGAAGTAAACTATCTGAATGCCCCTTCTGATCTGATGAGGAATCCATCACAAAGGCCGACCGAGCCTTCTCTCTAGCTTATTATATGAAGGAGGTCTGCTATTCTTCGATCACCAGACTCAAGTCCTAAAACAAGCCCATTGATCAGCCTGATGTTATGTTCTCTGTGATTCATCAGCCTCAAGGGCTGCGTTCTACTATTGCATTAGTAAGCAGAGTTCCTCTTATTTATTTACTCATTTTTGAGCTCCTCAATACACTTTCATCTGAATAGTAAAAGCCTCAATGGGGTTGAGCTCATGTAGAGTCTATAGTATTCATCACAAAAGTGATAATGAACATGTCTGCCTTTATATCCCTGAGAAAAAAAGTTATTTCAGTCGTAACGCTGCAAGATGTTTCAGTTGTGACTCAAAAAGATCAATATTTCAAATCTATGTGATATTGCATTTGCTCCATGCTGTGAGATCAAAAATGTAAATCATGAAACCACCAGGGTACATTCGATCATAATAAAGTGTAGTTTTGCTGTCACCAATGTGATCATTTCCTTAGATTGCATATAATTTGATAGAAAATTCCCCTGTAAGACCCTCTAAAATAAAAGCCCCATTTACGACTCAGTTAAACCCAGATCTGATTTTAAAAAATCTAGTTCAGTTGCATATGGTTATGATGAATATTCAGATGCTCATCCTTTGTTTATGCTGTTTGTTTCAATAGCGATCAAGTGAGAGCTGTTTGGCTCTAACAGGCAGCATTAGGACAGATATCCAAAATCCTTTTCCCGCAATTCAAGGCATGACTCCTTCCAAAATGCAGGCAACCAGCAAATTGAATTCTCCAAGCAATTGAAGTGAGAGAGCCTCAGTGCTTTGTATGTAAGGTTCTCATTTAAGCCATTGGCTCTTATTGAAATACTTGATGAGTGTTTTGCAGTGGCTGCCCAGTGATTACTGACAGAGCAGGGTAAGAGGGACCACATTAATCTGAAATAATATTATTACAATTTAAAATAACTGTTTTAATATATATATATATATATATATATATATTTTTTTATGTAATTTATTCCTGTGATAGTAAATCTGAATTTTCAGCATCATTATTCCTGTTTTTGGTGTCACATGATCCTACAGAAATCATTTTAATATGCTGATTTTGTGTTAAAGTAAAATTTCTTATTGTCAGAGTTGAAAACAGTTTTTTTTTTTCCAGGATTCTTTGATAAATAGAAAGTTCGAAAGAACAGCATTTATTTAACCTAGTAACTTAACAGTGTATCACTGTCACTTTTGATCAATGTAATGTGTCCTACTTGAATAGAAGTATTAATTTCTTTCAATAAAAATCTTAAATATTTGGCCAAGTAAGTTTGCTGCTATAGAGAATTTGCTTTTGACATGCAAAAAACAAAATAACATTTCTCATGTGTCTCTGGATTGTGACTTAAATTCCGCACAGTTTGCTAGATTAAGAGGGTGACACATCTTACCCATTCACAGATTTTACCCAACTATTGTCAACTATTGTCCCATATATTGTCAGTTAATTTCTGGAACTGGAGCTGAATTCTGAATTCTGAATTGATTTGTGAGTGTCGTGTGATTCTTCATTTCTCACTGATTTGCAGATTCTCCTACATATGTTGTGTTCCAGTTAGTGACCGTCTCTGCTGGCTTGTCTGTACTGATATCTTATGCTGTAGTACACTGCTGTTCTGTGTTGTTCAGGTGATGGGTTTCAGTAGGACTTTCATGAGTCACATATGCTGGACATTTGTCCTCATTTAAGCAGCTGTGGCCAGCATGCAATCCAACACATTCAGCCTCTCAATCTTTTTCTGTCATTACCAATGCAAATTAAATTATATAAACCTTGAGTAAACTGCTTTATGCTTAATATTTAAAAATGTCAGTCATAGAATACAAAAACGAGCTTTGTCATAACGTTTAAAAAGCACAGATTGTTTAAAGGAGAACTCCAGTCAATTTTAACATTGAGCTAATTTTTTTGTACATTTGGAGTGGTCAATACAGAGAACAACGACAAAAATCGGTGTTGCCTACACCGTGTTATCCTCTTTTTAAAATTTGCACCCTGTTGACTTCAATGGGGCAAGTTTTAAACCTGCTTTTAGCCTCTTAACATCCTTGATGTGTCATTACAAGTGCACAGGTCATGTGAGTGATTCCTTCTGAGTGAACGCGGGTCAATCTGACTGCAGTAGATGTGAAAGATATGAATAAAAATGATATTTATTTAGCCAGCGCACATACCTGTGTTTACATCCTGTTTTCGGTCGAAGTCCATAGTAATCGATTGTCGAGTTCACGCGCATTGGTTTAGTACCTAAATAAATATCATTTTTATTCATATCTTTCACATCTACTGCAGTCAGATTGACCCGTGTTCACTCTGAAGGAATCACTCACATGACCTGTGCACTTGTAATGACACATCAAGGATGTTAAGAGGCTAAAAGCAGGTTTAAAACTTGCCCCATTTAAGTCAACAGGGTGCGAATTTTAAAAAGAGGATAACACGGTGTAGGCAACACCGATTTTTGTCATTGTTCTCTGTATTGACAGCACTCCAAATTTACAAAAAAATGAGCTCAATGTTAAAATTGACTGGAGTTCTCCTTTAAACGATTAAGCTATTTGTTTAGAGAACTTGATTTCTGGAAGATCATGTGACACTGAGGTCTGGACTGAGGACACTGAAGATTACACTTTGGAATATATTAAAATAGAAAACAGCAATAATATTTGTTTGACTAGTGGTTTGACTAACTTAAAAGACAGCTAATAAACCTCATTACAAGTGCATTAATGAATTCACTGACTGAACCTGCTCATCAGTGACAATCAATAATGTCAAGCCAAAGGTCAATTTAATTAATGACCAAAATTAAGTATCCTATGAGTGACTGTTAATATGACAATGTGGTAAAAGGACAGAAAATACCATATGATACAATTATCTCCTGGTGGCAGTCGTGGCCTAATGGTTAGAGAACCCAAAGGTTGCTGGTTTAATTCTCAGTACCAGCAGGAAACAACGGTCAATGTTATAAGTAAAACCTACACAACTGTCTGATAATGGTGCTCCCATCAGGCACTGGGGCATGAATAATTAATAAGGTTGCAGAGGTTTAAGGGTTTTTTTCTTTCTTTTTTTTACCGCTGTATTAACACTGTTTTATCATGTTTTTTCTCTTTTTTTAGGTTTAGTAACTTGCTGTTTTGTGACATCTGGAGTTCATTTTATACTGAAAATGACACATTTAATTATCCAACAAATGTTATCGTTATTGTGTATTGTGTACCAAGTATTTAGGTCTCTGTGTGTGTGTTCGGGTGGGAACCACATACCTTCTATTTTGTTGATATGTTACACAATATCTACTGTATTCATTACTTGGATGTTCTAAAGCATACATACACTTTAAAAGCGTGGCTTATTTCAGTGTTGTATTGTTTGCGTAAAATGTACTTGAACCAGACTCAACACTCAACAAACTTTAACTGGCCAAGTTAAAGGTACTTATTTTCTTTGTTAATTTTATTTAACTTAGTTAAGTAGATTTTACTTAATTCCATATGTGAAATTTACTTTAAAAATATGCATGCAAAAACTTGCAAAAGAAAAGTTAAGTCAATTTTACTTATTTATTTTTCAGTTTATAAACAAATTTTTTTCTATTGTTGGTAATAGGTAAAAGCCGTAGTGCTAATATTTGGAAAATTACTAAGACCAGCTTTTCACTTTAAACCAAAAGCTCACCTTGAGTTTGCTATCTGGCCGTCATGCAAATGCTTCAGTTCTCGCTCAGTATGCACAGAATATACATCAGACAGACTTAATTCAAACAAAATAACAATTCTGAACAAAACTATTGACATGAGTGAAAATACAGCCTTCAAATGTTTTTTTTTTTTTAAATCCCTCACTTAAAATGTTTGTTGAGAAAGATTTTTATGTAATATGCTTCATCATTGTAGCTTCAGGTGGTATATACTGCAAGAGAACAAACAAAGTGCTTATTAAATTTGACATATTCACTATTTTTGTTTATACATTGTTTTTATAAAATGTTTCACTAAAGATAACCTCCCTATATTTTGCTCTTGATGTAATTTTTCACTATTTTAACAGTTTATGTAATGAACCTTAGGTCTGATGAACAGTATGCTGAGCAGTAGCATGCTTATTAAATCACAGTGAGTTTAAACTGACAACAACTAAATGGATAAACTGCCTTTGCACCACATTACAACCAATTGTGTGCATTAAGATGTGGTTGCAACAATGACATCTTCATCTTTAACATTACAGTGCAACAATTGACCGTGACTAAGCTTGAAAAATGGCCTTTGTGTAAACGCTTACATGCCATACATTACAAATCTTTTGACAATTTTGCAGTTATGAATCAAGTTGATGGCATCTATGATAGTCGCTGCTCACGCGGGGGTGGGAGAGGGCTCTCATCGCCATGGAGATAAGAGTGCTTCATTTTTTGCGTGAGTGGAGTGGCTTGTCAAGGTCAAAACTGAAGTGTTCCTGTGCCGTCTCACAGCCCACACAAGAGAGGGAGGAACGGGGCACGCTGGTAATTGTTCACCGGGGAGGAAACCTACTCTAACGGTTTGAATGTAATGAGAGTGATGGACTGTAAATAGGGACGCTTTTCTACTGTATTTCCTACAGTCAGTGCTTTGATGTGGTAGCATTATAATTTAGTATTGAGCTTTTTGGGCATCAGAACAAAAGCTTTGTGTTATCTTCGTTAGAAGTGAAAAACAAAACCTTACTGAGTAGGCCTAGTACTTTGTCAGTTTTACCATTCTTGTAATCGAATGTGAATTGTAGGAGTCCACTTGGAAGGATGTCTGTATATGTTTTGTATATATTTTTTTTATATATCCAAACATTTACTTTAATATTCAGTAATGGCAATAGTTTAAGGTGTGATTTGGCTCCAAAATATTAATCATTACTATTGCAAACATGTGTTTTATGTGTCACACTGTAAAGAGAAGCCTGCAGCTTTTGCTCCAATGGTGAGGGCAGATGGAAGAGCAGCCATGTCTGTAATTATGTATGATTATGTGTCGCATTGAGTGGGAGGGTGAGCTGTGCTTATGTAATTATTAATCAACACTGTCCATAAACCTCCGCTGGCGGCCAGGTACAGTGGAGGCCCTCATCAGCTCAAAATGTAAGAGCTCTTTTGTGTATAGAGACTGCTGTCATCTGTTAAATATAGATCAGAGACATACCATTATCTCTGCATGCATGATAGACGAGTTAGAGTAGAGGGATATTTCATAATAATTCATTATAAAACAGTATATTTTATTTGAATAATCATAATCATAATACAACTTATGTATTAAGAATATTAATAACAACAACTTATTATTTTAATGAATAGTACCAGTAATAATACAATTAATAAATATAAAAACAATAATAATTCTCTATTATTTATTATTGATAATAGTTGTGTGACTACTACCATTACTACTAATTCTAAAACCTATAATAACAATAATGATTTTATTGTATTATTAATGATACATTTGTTACAGTGTATTAAGTGTAGGGATGGGTATCGTTAAGGTATCATAATTAATATTGCTTTATATTTTGAAATGTTAAATAAATATCTATAGCAAAAGAAAAAGCAATGCTTTAACAAAACAAATAAAACATGTATGTTATTCAGAAGGGTGCAGGCTTTTGTGTTTTATATGACATAGGACACCAAAAACAAAGTACAAACACATGAGCTGTGTCCCAATGTGAAGACTGCATCCTTCGAAGGCTGCGGACTTCAAACGATGCAGCCTATGCGTCCTCCGAACGGCACACCATGTAGCCTTCGTAGGATTTCCTACTTGTGCAGCCAGGTGTTCCCGATTACCGCTCCAGGCGCCAAGCAACGGTGCGAGAGTATGCTGCCATCCTGATAATTCATTTGATATAAGTAAACAGCTATGGAGCCAGAATTGGCTATTGTCATTTTTATGTTTTATATTTTACTGGAGGACATGGTATTAAGGATGTTTCAGGTCATGTACTTTCAGCTTAGCTGAAGATTCAAATGTTCATTTATATCTTACCTTGATGCGATTTTGTAGGCTAGTGTATTCTTTTTTATTATGCACATAAATGGACCTTGGTAAATATATTTACACAGGTTTTCAACCCTATTTGAATATAAAACTCAGTTGAATATAAAAAGTCCAGTGCGAATGTTACTCCCGCTCTTCATCGGCAGCTGTCAGTCACTGTTGCTAGGCGACAAGAACAATCCTCCGTATTAGGCTAGACCGGTCCGAGCGCTTCAGATGCGCCCTTTGAAATGGGACGGAGCTGTAGTTAGCAACAATTTGTTAATATTGTGACAATAGGCCTACATTTACTTTAATTTTCAAAATAACCAGTGGTGGTATGTAAGGAACTACATCGTTAATACTCGAAGTGATTTTCCGACACAGGACAGCAACACTACAAAATTATGTTATTTTACAATATGATGCATTGTTTTACAATAAACTACACAAAAGTATATAGTTTAAATGTATCAACCTTGAAAATATTCAGAAGTAAAATGCAACATATGCAGTAATATAAAAGCAGAACATCATAAAAACCCTGACAAGGTTTTTTTCCTGCAGAATTCCTTTACTTTTACTCTTGATGCCTTAAGTACATTAGAGTATGCAAGATAATTTTGCTTAACTAAGGTTTGAAATATATGACTAGTAGTTTTTCCCCAATGCAGTATTAGTGGTTATTAAAAGTACTTTAGTGTAATAAAGTATCTCAATATTTATTTCATGAGTCAGCCCTGCAAACCTGTTGGTAGACAACTTAGTGGATAGTGAAAATATGCAGTCAACACTCTGAAGAACGTCCTAGATGATGTCCCACCAGCAGAAGCCTTACCAGGGTGTCTATTGTGGAGCCCATCCCGGTCCAGCAGCACACCAGGGTCTCCCACTCAGCTGAATAAAAGTCTACATCATTTTTTCTTATTTTATGTACTGTAAATTTAAATGTTTATGTTGATTTTGAGATGTTTAACGTATGTTGTAAATAGTTGGGGGAAAAACGTTATAGAAGAATTTGTTTCATGTAGAAATTATGACTGTCATTACAAAAATAAACAATGTCCAGAGCAATGAATTCTCTTTTATTTACACATTTAAAGTTGCATAATTTTTTTTCCTTTTAAAAAATATAAGTGAAAAAAGTTAAAGAATATATATATATATATATATACATATACATACATATTTCTTAATCATTCTTTCAAGAAGAGAAAACAGCCTGTCCATCCTCTCCTGTGCTCTCCTCGCCTCTGCAGTCCCATGTCTTCTCTAATCAAGTCCAAAAACTCGTCCTCTTTGTCTCGCCTTCATCGTGGTGCTGGTGCGGGTGCTGGTGCTGCTGGTGCTGATGCTGATGCTGATGCTGGTGCTGGTGCTGCTGGTGCTGATGCTGGTGCTGCTGGTGCTGATGCTGGTGCTGCCCCTGGCTCCTCCTCTTCTTGGTCACATAATGCTGAACTCGGCCCTGGTGTGTCCTCAGGGATTGAGGCAATGAGGGTGCAATGCCTCTGTCCCAACACCTCATCCATGAGGACAAACCAAGGCCAAGTTTCAGCAGTGGGTTTCCCACTCACACCCTCACCTGTCCCAGGACACGTGCAATCCTAAGGCAGAGCAAATTAACCATGGCTTGTTAACAACAACAGCACATACATTTCAGCAAAGATGTGATCTCAACTTTCTTACTTTGTATTTTTAAAATCATATTCATGTTCAGAAATCATATTCATGAATACTCAAATTTGGTTAAAACCTTTGTAGACATAGCTTGCATGACAGCACTACAAAAATACATAAAAGTGAAACCTCATTGCCTTATCTACTGCTTTTCCTATTGTTGTGGGCTTTATAGGGTGAGTGATATTTCTTATTTACACAAGTTAGACAGACTAGTGCAAATATTACAATAAAATTTAATTTAATTTATTTAGTTTATTTATTTATTTTAAATTGCAGTTTAATAAATTGAGCTGTCTGCTCCTTGCTCCCTGAAACAATTATTAAACTATTAGCTCAAGTTTTGCCTCAGACCACCTGACAAATGAAGCCACGCAATGGTGAAGGAGTTATGGTGAAGTTTATAAGAAAGAAAAACTTGTGGATTTTAACTCAGGTTTCACTAGCTATTTGAGTAAATGAAAACATAATACTTACATTTAAATGTGAATTTGTCGTCCACCAGCGAACTCTCGGCCGTCATTTATTTATTTATTTATTAATAAAAATGCTGTCGTCACCGCCGCGCGATGAATTATGGGGTATAGTCCGCAAAGTGTCCATTTATGTATCCTTCCTTTCACGGGGAAACGAAGGGTGCATTTGTCGTCGCTTTAGCCTTCGTCGCGCCGCGATGACGCAACCGGCCTTCGAATACGGCCTTCGGAGGATGCAGAATTGAATTGGGACAGCCTTCATAGCGCCGCGGTGACGCAATCGGCCTTCAAATGCGACCTCCGAAGTGTGCAGCCTTTGAATTGGGACATCCTTCGTCGCTCCGCTGTGACGTTTCGTCGCGCCGCTGTGACGCAATCGGCCTTCAAATACGGCCTTCGGAGGATGCAGACTTCACATTGGGACACAGCTATGGTCAAACAAAAAAAATTATACAATAAAACAAATATACAAATTATATACCCAGTGCTTTAATTTCAGTAATGTCTACTGACGTTACTGTTCAGAAGTAATATGGGCTAAAAAGACATCTAAAAAAGTCATGTAAAATAACACTGCATAGTTTATCATAGATAGATTAAAGTTATAAAAGCCAAAATTATTCATTCAAGAGCTGCGACTGATTTTCTCTTTGCCTTTTGTTGTTTGATTCACATTAATGGAGCAATCGTCAGCAGGTTTATTAGACTGCTGCCTCTTTAAGACCAAATGCGGATCTAATCATTATTACGCATCATATTTTCTCCCAACTATTTACGTCCATTTAAGACATAAACTGTATTTAAGTGAATAAACTGTTTAAGTGAATCTCCAAGACGCCATTTTGACATATTTGTGTGTATATTTGATCGTTTAGATGCGCACACGAAGCCCAAAATATACGTTGCTTGTCTCGTTGCGGTGTGTTTCGGAGCGCGCGCCGCATTTGGAACAGCGTCTATTGCGTCAATTTTGGTACTTTTAATAGCCTTTTATTATCAAACGCGTCCCGCAGTTTAGCAACAATATAGACTACATTTTACAACAATCACCGATCGTGCAGATTCTGACGTTACGTTTGGGTTTTAGGGAGAAATGACAGCGCACCGCCGTGTAAGGAAGTTGCGCTGGAGAGAATGCGGCTTTAGTTTTTAATGGTTATACCTCAAATATCATCTTTTTATAATCATTGGAAGCCAAAATCTAAATCTAAAATAAAATTAGTTTAATATCAAAGATCTAAAGTGTAACCGTTTGAATGTTTAGTTCTGTCCTCATCGTCACTCATTAAGCAGGGCTGTTGTGTTGTGCGCGCCGTGGCTCCGCGTGAAAGATCTCTCTCTCTCTCTCTCTCTCTCTCTCTTTAGCAAAAATGCATTACAGACAAATGGTACAATATTGTTATATATAGAAGTGGCTGGTGAGATTAAATTTTCAAGATAATAATTTCTTAATAGCAATAATAAATAGCGTGTGTAGGCTACTTAATTTCTCCAGTACCGACAGCAGAACCGATAACGTCCGAGCTTATCGATCCAGCGGTCTTTCATAATTCAGCACTGGGGCCCGTTTAATACCGGGTTTCGGTACCCATCCCTAATTAAGTGTAATAATACATTTGTTACAGTGTAATAATACATTTGTTACATTATATAATACAGTTTTAAAGTGTAATTGTACATTTGTTACAGTGTAATAATACATTTGTTACATAGTAATAATACATTTTTACAGTGTAATTGTTTTTACAGTGTAATACATTTGTATATATATACAATTATAACTTTTGTTACAGTGTAATACATTTGTTACATTGTAATTTTGTTTGTTACAGTGTAATTATATTTTTGTGTAATTATACATTTGTTTCAGTGTAATTAAGTGTAACTATACATTTGTTACAGTGTAATAACTTTTGTTACAGTGTAATTATATTTTTTGTGTAATTATACATTTGTTACAGTGTAATTATATTTTTTGTGTAATTATACATTTGTTACAGTGTAATTAAGTGTAATTATATATGTTTGTTACCATGTAATTATATACGTTTGTTACAGTGTAATTATAACTTTTGTTACAGTGTAATAATACGTTTGTTACAGTGTCGTTATACGTTTGTTACAGTGTAATAATACATTTTTTACAGTGTAATTATACATTTGTTACAGTGTAAATATATGTTTGTTACATTGTAAGGATTAGCGATGCACCGATGCAATAATCGGTATCGGCCGATTAAAGCTATTATTTTCACTATATCAGCCATCAGCTGATTGTTTAAAAACAGCCGATGATCAGTGCCGATTATATCCTGTCAATCAAACTTGTGTGTGTGTGTTGAATTTAGGGCAAGTTAACGTGACAAAAATGCTTTAACAGTTATAAAGTAGCGATGTTAAAAATCACCCTTAGTTTAAGCCAGGGTTGCCAGATCTGCATTTTTTCCCTACACTAAACATTTTTCGTAGCGCTTCCCATCCAATAATTGCAAAGAGGTTTGTGCTCTATTACTAGATATAACAAAACAAAGTCTCAGCTTTCAAATTCTGTACTTTTCATCACAAAATTCTAACAATAAATGCCGTTTTGACGCTCTTAAATATGACGTAACAGATTGCTGTAGTGAAATCCATTACCTGGAAATAAGTAGTAGTTGATAGCTCTGTTGTTAATTTTAATCACTAATATTATAGCATACCAAATAAGAGGGTTCCCTGTATAGTTTGCAACATTATTTGGGAGATCCAAATAATGTTGCAAACTATACAGGGAACCCTCTCATTTGGTACACTATAAAATCAAACCATAGGCCGATAGCATTCTGAATAATCGGCTATCGGTGGAGAAATGTATTATCGGTGCATCTCTAATTATTACTAATAATTCTGTATTGGCTTTTATGATTTATTATTATTGTTTTACTATTAAAAGTAGCAGTAATAATAATAACAACCATAACAAAATATTTTTTTTTATATATTTTGTTTTAATAATAATAATAATAATAATAATAATTATATAAATAAAAGTACTACTACTACTATTATTACTACCACTAATAGCATAATACAAATAATACATGAAAAAAATAATCATTTTCATTATTGTTTTTATAATAGCACCATTCACATTGTCTCCAGTAAAATCTAGTTGTTCTTAAGGGTGAATTGGAGCAGGCTGTTTGTTATCTGCAGAACACGTAACAAGGTTATCTCAACCACAGTCTTGCTGTAAACCTTATGAATATGATGCATCATGATGGCGGTTTACTGTGTGTGGGTGTTACTTTTGACCTCTGCATTCTCATATGGGAGTCTTTGATGGCCATAATAATATAATAATGAAAGCCATTCCTTTCTAAATGACTGCCTACCACCTCTTGAGGTCTGTTTTTTTAATGATTCACGTAGAAGGACATTGAAAAGACTAGTTGCTTAAGAGAGTAATAGTTAGGGATGTCTGAAATAATCTTTTTGACTAGATATTCACCCCACAGGAGATTATTTGGGGTGTGAACCCAAGCTTTTGTGTGCTTCGCCCACCTATGCGCATCCACCCTGAAGACATTGTGTGTGTTTGTTGGGTGCCCTGGCTATCAGGCTGGGAAGCATCTCTGGGATCAATATGCTTCATCTCCCTCTGCAAAGTGAAAACAGGTCCAGTTCACTGATTTAGAGCCTCACTGGTTGGCAAACACACAAAGAAACACACACACACACACCCTTCTCTCTATGCCCCCTGCTGTTTGGAGATAGTCCTGAAACAACCTTTCGTTTGGCCTGCTGTGAAAGGTCTCGAGAAGGTGGGTGCCACCCGTTTCTGCAGAAGAGCCCATAATTACAGAAGCTGGGTGCCCTACTACTGGTGCACAAGTGAATAATAGGTACAATTTGTCTGAATAAATCCCCCCTAACTGATGACACTGAGGGAAGACAGAAGAAGCAAGAGGAGTGATGAAGTGATGTTTAGCTTAGATTGAGAGATGTGATTCTTCACTATTAGCTAATTTGGTGGACATCAGTCAGAGGCGCAAAAAGCATTATTAGGCTTGTGTCTCTTTTCTTCTGTCATTCTAACATGTCAAATGTGAAAAATGGTGGATAAAAATGAGTGGCAATCAATATAAAAAAATGTTTCTTCAATTTTTTTTTCTTCTAATTGTTAAACATATAATATAATTTTCTAGTCATTAGATTCTGATTCCTCATTCTTTTAGAACTCAAATTTCTTAATAACATTTTTAAATTTTAAATCTGTCTGTCTGTCTGTCGTAGTTAATATGATAATAATTAATTTTATGTGTCGTAGGATGCGTAAAGTAATAATTTCAATATTAGGGAATTTGTTTCTCGGTGTCCATGACTTAATGGTTCTCAGGGTGTAAATTGGATTATCATGGGTCAGAAACTGAGAAAGGTTGATTTACAATTTAATCTGCAACCATAGTCTAATCTCCAGGTAAAATTTGTTCAGAAACATTTAATTTATGATTTATTAACATCATTCATGTTCTTTTTCTTTTCCTTAATTTTAAACTATATTCACTGGAAGCTCAGAAATTCCCTGCATGCATCTGACTCCTTTTACAATATGTAATAATTTTGTATCAAAATATCCCAAAACCACTTGCACAGTGTTATATATTTCTTTCAATTGTGCACTTACATTATTCTAAATGTTTCCAATAATTTGTAAATTCAGAGAAATTCACAATTTGAAATAGAGCCCGTCCCTTGTCACTTTTCGGCTGTCAATGATGTAATATCCGCGTTATCTCTGGTTTCAATTGTACTGCCATAGTAACCATGGCGACAGATGTGGACAACTGCGTAATGTTTAGCGGCACGTTGTTGTTGTTTCGTTTAAACATTATGGATCGTGGCAAGCAGACTTTGGGACAAAAGGAGAACTAAAACGAGGATCAATATCAGCGTGGCGTTTTCGAGATGCCGAGAGCTTCACGGCAAACTTCGACTTGACAGAGCTTCACGACTTGACAGAGACGCTGCTCTTGCGTGTACTTTATTAGACAGGTGAGCAAATGTACATAAAACAAAACAATGTTATATAGCTCAACATGATGAAATGTTAGAATATGATCAGTATGTTATTCTAATGTTGATTTAGCTTACTGCTAGTCTCAAATAGCCAACAAACTAACACATAGAATAACATTATAACTTTTAACACACTCAAATGCTGTTTAGTATGATAGTGTAACGGTAGACCAAGTGAAACAGCACTGCGTTACCTCACAAGTTTAATTTGTCAAATAAACTGACCTGTATGAGTAGTAATTCAGCACTTGCGGGTAGTTCGGTAGAATGAAATGTCCTCATCCTTTATATCCGCGGGGACTCGCGTGTGGCGCTGATATCCACAGTCATGTTAAAAAACATGAATGTTTTCACTCATCCATAAATATTATTAGATCCATCAGCATGACAGCAAGTTCCATGATTCCCCTTATTCACTGCGTCATCAACCTACGCCTTTGCTATTGTAAGAGGTTAGCGACCCCTAGCGGCAAAATAAATGACATATTAGCTTTAAATGCATGTGTGGCCCATGGTATCAGAGTACACAATGTGTAGGAATTTTTGCCCATGCACCTCTCGTGCTCGATGAGAATGGCTCAGTTTATATCTTTTGCGATGAAGGAGAAGACGATGAATATTAAGTGGCACCTCTTAATGAGGGCACTGATTACACACAAAGCTCATCATCAATCAACAGGAGCATTTCTGCTTTAATGGAGCCAGACAAATGCAAAAAGGGTAAAATCAAGAGCTGCTCACCAACAGGCCTTCCAGCTTTTATTAGTCAATCTGCAATGTTAATATGAATTATTTGTGCCATTATACCATCAAAAGAGTCTCGGCACAAGAAAAGAATGTTGATTAGCATCAAATCTGGAGACTTTCTTTGAAATGACTGTTGTCAGGAGAATCACACGATCACATTAATTATGCTGAGCTTCTTTCTAAAGTCAATGACCATAAACTGAGGTTACTTGTTACGTGCAGCATTGATGAATAGCATTATATAGTAACACAGTTCAGCATGATACAGAAATATGATCCTATATAATACAGTGCTGAACATGATAAAAAATAACAGTGCATACGTTGCAGAAAACTGTTTTACAGTGAAGTGTAATTTGGAAAAAACACATAGCCTATATAAGAGGGTCAACGATAAATAAAATGAAAAAAATATTAATCTTCTTAAGTAGAGTTATATGGCTTAGATTGTTTCATGTTTTGGGTTAAGGGAAGTCTAACTGTTTGTGTGGATGACACCACATGTTTGTGTATAAACCAGAATGGAAAAAGAGATTTGGATAGGTCTCGCAGGATCCCTTTTATATGAGCTATTTGATTCGATAATCCTCCAGTGCTACTGTGGTATATCTAAAAGTGGTCGAAAACACTTCAGTATTGCTCTGGCAACCATCTCCACGGAGAGTCAGGTCTTCACGTAGCCATGCCTATTCAGTGGATTTTATTTCAGAATAAGTAGAGCTCTGGAAGGGAGATTCTGTTTTCATACACAGCATTCAGGCCTCTGAAGATAATTAATGCTACTAATTAATGTCTATTGTAAGGAGGACTGTCTGTAACAGTTTGAATGTATTGATCTATGCACTAATCTTAAGGTTGGGTTTGGCTTTTTGTTTATGAAGTCATACAATTTGGTAATTACTTTTGCTATGCTAGATGTGTATTCATTCACACACAGAACAATGAAATGTTTACTTGAAACAAAGATGCAAAGCAACTCCTGTAATAAACTCCATGCCTCCAAGATACTGAATAATATAGCTAACTATCTATTCAAAATAGAATAGCAGATCCTGTCAATGCAGTGCTTAATGTAGTAGTTCACAGTTGTCACAGTAGTGAGGTAAGCAACATGCATGAAGAAGGAACGGCAGCATTTTTTTTGCCTGTTGCCAGGCACTGCCAGCATGGCCCCATTTCATGGCCCCCAGAATATTTTGTTGTATGAATATCTAAACATGCAATATATCAAAAGAAAGAACAGTCTCTGGTTTAAAAAAAATTATAATTTTCTTCTAGCTTCATTCATTCACACTTGAATGTGGGTGAGTTTCATAAAAACAACATTTAAGCTTGTTTTTTTCTCAAAAACTATTAGCAGCCCCTACCATATAACAGTGAAAACACAGAAAGCCGGAAAATTCCGACTATGGCGGGGAAGCGTTGTCTCATAAATGAAGCATAATTCCGCCAATCGCGGGGAATGAGTTAATAATAAACTTAAATAAACACTAAGTAGGATTTTTTACCTTCAAATAATGTTTCCAAAATCGTTTCAGTGATTCATCAATTCATGACAGGGTGAAAGGCACTTATGCCACCACTTTGCGGTCCTTTATCTGGTATATCCACGCTATGTAAGATTGCCAGATCGGGTCGCGTTTCTGTAGTTCTAATGAGACATAAGAAAACTACAAATTTGACTTGCTTTACGGCAAGCGTTACAATAGATTCCAAAGCCGGTGCTGGATAAACAGAGAGCATCCGTGTGCGCATGCGACAGTAGGATGCGGTAGGCTAAATTATTTGCGACAGCGGTAATGGACAATTCCGCTTCCAACCTGTAGGGCGACCGCAGAGGAAAAGTTCCTTGGTGTTGCTTTAAAGGGGCATTCCACCCATTTGAACATTGTTTTTTATTTAAAGTGGGTCATATATGTAGTCGATATGTAAAATAAATTTTGAATTTGGTGCCTTTGTGACCGAGGAAAGACAAAAAATAACTTCAGGACGCATTTGTATGAAAGACAACAACTCCCACAATGCACCACATTGCACAGCTCCGCAAGCCACTCCCACTAATCCAGAAAGCGCATATCTGCCTATAAGAGAAATCACTCTTCCGTCTACAAGGCTAGCTACCACCAGAGCTTGAAATTAATTTCACATTCACACAAAATGTCTAGTTAGTTGGCGAACTCATTAGTGCATTACTCCTCGTTTGTATTTCTTTCGAAAAGGTGAATTATTGCATGGTACCTGGATGTTCAGTCAGAACATATGCGGTGCGAAACTAGGATAGTTCTCAACACAAACGTCCGTGTCCTCGTCTGATTCAGAGATTTCGTCCAGGAGAAATTGTCATCGTTGAAATTCTTTGCCGCAGACGGACTCTATCTCTGTGTTCGTAGTTGCATCTTACAGTCTATGAGTTGCATAGTGAGATCACCGGCGCCACCAGTCTGCCCTAACTCGAGCCAGTCCGGGCTCCTCGTCCGCGGCAGGCAGGTCTTCTGCCTCGGCTGCTCTTCGCTATAATCCGGCTTGTAAAGGTAGCCACAAACACCTGATTCAAGCATCAGACTTCCGAAATCCTCTTCCTCTATATCATATTGAGCACTCTCCTCCGCTATTGTCATAACTTTACATCTGTCTCCACAGCGCCTGTTAGCTTAGCTTCAAACAAGATGGAGGATATTGCTTTCAGTTTCAGAGAGTAAAGTCCCACCCACTGATCTGTAATAGGTCTGTAGTGTGAGCGGGTCCCGCCCCCTGGGAAAGATGAGGAACTAGTGCTTGTAGTCTCAACAGAAATCCCCCCCTCTTACACTTCCTCCTACAATGACGCAAAATGACGATTTTTGCGTCATTGTAGGAGGAAGTGTAAAAGGTAAATAATGGATTTCTCCCATCTCAGGGGAAAATGAGAGAGTGTTGCACGACCATTCAATAGTATGACTGGGTTTCTAACAATGCAAAGCTTAATGCAAATGGGTGAAGTGTCCCTTTAAGAGTGCAGGAGATCGCTAGGAGTGCACAAGAGAAAACAACAACACTTTTGAAAATGGGTTTCAAAGCGCAAGTTTTAACTTGTAAACTAAAAAAAGCAAATTTGTGGAAATGGTGATGTGATGCGCATGTGTATTACGTGTTCAGTCTATAGGCGCATTTCTTTACAAAGTGACACTACCCACTACTAGCCTGGCTGCGTGATACTGCGTTTTTAGTAAGGGGATCATTTTGACTACGTTGTCGTTTGTACGCCAAAAATGCTCAGGAAAAACCTTTCCGTGTTTAGTACGTTGTTATTGTGTAAATGTACCCTAAACAGAGCAGGGAAACAAGAGCTAAAGGAAACAGAACAGAATATCAAAATAAAAGTCCATAGAACCAAACATAACCGCTTTGTGGTTCTAAAAAATTAAATAAAAAATCTTAATTTAGCATATTTATCATATTTCTTTCAAATCAGTAAATAAACGTATAAGAGTTTGAAAAGTGTACAAATTAAAAGTTCTTATACAAAATAATACATTTTCTATATGTTCAATATAAAAATATTTAAGATGATTTAACAAATGGGCGCAAAATCTGTAACTCTTCCATTGAAAAACAAGAAGCTTTTTGGATCATTCTGAAATCATGCTGATAACATGATTAGATTTTACACAAACTTTCTAACTCAACATTTGTTGTCTTTGTAGTAAAAAGGGACATATAAGAAATTAATGTACATGTTCATGTAAATGAATCAATATTTGCCACATAAACTCTTATGCTGCTATAATTTACAATTAAAATTGCCATATTAAATAGAAAAAATTCTTAGTGGTCTCAGACTTTTGTATCCTACTGCAACCTTAAGCAGGATGCCAACCGTGAGCAGGCTATGTGTCTATTGCACATACTCCATAACTGTAAAATATAAACATTAAATGCAGAGGTTCTCATTGATCACAACTGGTCTGATTCCCAGAAGTGAAGCCTCCCATAGGCTATACAGCTTGACATAATTTTAGACTGACAGTGCATCAATAGTAAGGTATGAGAAATGCTCTTGGCTACTGGTCAGTACATCACTGTATTGATCATTGTGCTTTTTATGAGGTTCAAAGTCTCAGTGAAGAAGCAGCCTAGTCAGCCGGAACAGATACATGACCTCCACTCCCCTCTTAAATAGCTGAGGTGCAGATTAAATTAAGAAAAAAATACTAAAATGAAAGCTTTAGCGTAAGTTCTGCTGGGAAGACTCAATTGTTATGTCACTTATTACCTTCTCATCTATCCAATCGTGTTCTAATACTTGTAAGATCACTTATACATGTCTGAGTTTGCAGATGTTGACGCCAACATTCACCTCCATCCTCCCCACCACCACCAGGATGGTCCCTTCCCATACCTCCCAGGGGGTCAGCTGCGCCCCTGCCTTCGTCTTCAGGCAGGAAATGCAGACTCCGTACCCTCGGATTGAGAGCTACGGACGGGGCCTACGCCAAAGAACTTTATATCATAATACTTGCTTGCTGGGCTGTTAATAAATGCATACTTGTTAAGTTATTTTGCCTCCCGAGTCTTTCTGGTAGAACTGCTTTTGGAGGCCTTTGCTGCACTTTTGCTAAGTATGGAAGTAGCAACAGATATTTTCTTCTGTATTTTGACGTATATCCAAGTGTATGGATTACTAATTAAAAAAAATGTTGGGTGGGAACATGGTTAGTTGTTGAATGGATTTTGAGATGTGGCCATGGTTATGACATTTTGAACATTACAGTATATGGTCAATGTGTTTTTAAAGAAAACTATTCAAGACCTAAAATATGTATTTATAAAATAAATTAGATGAAATTTCTAAACCTGAGGAACAATGATCCCATCCATGGTAAAAATAGGCAGGCTACTGTATCACATATAATGTTTAAAAAAAAAGTTAAAATCCTATATTTTGTATTTAGCTACAGATGACAGGGCTCTGGCCCTCTGTGATTTCTATTACTTACAAAATCATAATTTTAACAATATTTTATTGTAAAAGTTGTTGAACTTTTATTGTAAAACTTGTTGAATAAAATATAGTCTTTGCATTGTGGCAAACCCTTTTTTAAGTACACAAGCAAAACACCTGTTCAACTTGCTGCATACAACAGTTGCAATAAAGTGAGAGTCCTTCAGAGATTACATTGCAAAGACTCCCCAGCCACACTGTACTATTATTAGACCTCATATGTTAGCTTTCTAGCCTATGCAAGCTTAATTTTTCTTGTCAAATTGCTCTCTTTGCTTAATGTAGGATAAGTTGTCTGCCAATAGGGGCATCAGCACTGGAGAGGTGCCATGTGGGACCAGCATGTGATATGAGAATATATTTATATATGAGAAAGAGAGTAAGAGGAAAGAAAAGCATGTGTTTGAAAGTCAAATGTTAAAGTGTACATATTATGCTCATTTACAAGTTTAGATATTTTTATTTTTGGGGTTTGCTAGAATACATTTACATTATTTTATGTTTTTTCCCCTCATACGGTACATTGCTGCAGCACCTCTTTTTACCCTCTGCCTAAAACGCTGTTTTAGTTCCTGAATCTTTAGAGCCCATCTTTCAAGAAAAGCTTAGTCTGCCCTGATTGGTCAGATCAAAAAAAGCACATAGGTGCTTAATATAAGTTGTATTCATTGTCAATATATACTGCATACAGAGGATTGAGGCCCTTATTGACCTGTAGAGATTCCCTTACAAAGTGAACATGATAACCAAAGTCATTGATTCATGGTATCCAGAGAAAATGAAACTTTTTTTTGTAGTTTGATCTCGCTTCATTTCGGAAAGCTTCATGATTGCTGCTGAAAATGTTTGTTCTAGTCTGCCCTCAGTGTCATTACAGAGTGTTACATCTCTGCCGTCGTGGCTTTGAGTGCTCTGCACTTGTAGTGAACCAGTGCCTGGTTGAGATGAAGGAAATGGAGCTATTAAAAATTAATAAGAGTTCCTGAAGAAGATTCTTAAAAGATATTGTCAGTTCTGTAGAATTCTGGACATCATGTCTGCTTAGTGCTTCACAAAATAGCTGCCACACACACGCACACATTCTCTCTTTATTCATCACTGAAGAGGCTTCTCCAAATAAATCAAAGACCAAATATTCTTTCAGAACACTGCGTATTCATGACAGGAATAAGTAACCTATTAAAAATGTGTTAATGACTAAACTCTTGTAAATGAATGTCCTTGCTAAGTCCTCCACAGATGGATTGATATGTGCTGGAACAAATAAATCAAACCACAGTGAAGCAATTCCCAGCAGTGACTGCCATATCCCATTGTGTTTCTCACTGTGCCTGTATTTGTCATTGATGACACAAGCTCATTTTTTACTTTTCGTAAAACTACTGCAATGTAGCTGCAGCATGAGAACTTTTTTTTATTAACATGTGGCACTGTGCTTATCTCAACAAGCCATTACTCTTTCTTCATATTTGCCTGACTGCCACCGTACAGTTAGACCAAGCCTCCTTTTTCCTCCTGACAGGAAATTAAACTCAGGGAAGGCTGAACTTTACTTGACCTCACCATTTGTCTCCATGGTGATCAATTCGTACCCTACCATGGTAACTGTGTTTCCTCAGAGTATGGTAGTCTAGGGCTGATCCAAAACCATAATTTACAAATCTGTATATTTTACAGCTCAGTGTCTCATCTACTGGAGAAACTCACACCTGCTCTTGTTGTTCCTCCTACTACCAGCAGGGGCTAATTGCACCATGCTAACCAACTTAGATATTGAAGAGGATACTAAATAATGCTGGATGAATGTGGATGACAGCAACAACAACAACAACAACCATAATAATTCAAAATATTTCATTTTTTAAATTATATTTTTAATAATTATTTAAATAAATAAAAATATGATTGCAATAATACTACTTGTACAAATACTACTGCACTGTAAAATTAAAAGGTTTGTATTTTATGATAATAATGATAATTATTATTATGAATATTCAAAATATTTAAATTGTTTATTATTTATATTTTAAAAATTTAATCAGTAAAAATATTATATTGTAAAATAAAAAAGCAGAGTATTTAATAATAATAATAATAATAATAATAATAATAATAATGATAATAATAATTATTATTATTAAAAATGATCATGTAGGAATATCCCACACATCTGACTTTGGAACAAATCGGAGAGAATGGGGAAGCCTCAGACGAAGATGACAGGTGTGTGGGCACATGGTGGACCAAGACGTGATCGTGTTAAGACCAGAGATGAAACTGGAGATTTGCGGGGGAGCCTGCCAAGAACAAAGCCAATATGCCAAGAAACAGAAAACTCTGTTGACACACACACACACACACACACACACACACACACACACACACACACACACACACACACACACACACACACACACACACACATAAACAGTATCACAGTACTATCGGCAACAACACAAGTTTCTCACAGGCGGCCAGCCACTGCAGTGATCAAAGGAGCCTATCAAAAGACAGCGTCAGGCAGAACTGACTCCGGGATATTTAGACAAGACTAATCAAATTCAAGCACTCTGCAAATATTTCTAAGCTTCTGGAGATTTGAAAACTGGTTCTGTGTGTAGTTGGATACAGTAAACCAATAGCCTACTGTTTTAGAAGTCTTTTGCATAATTCAGACTACCGCTTTATCTTCATATCTCAAGGCTGCTTCATGCATCGGCAAACTTGGAGATAATCTCTCAATCAAAACTCAGCATTTTGCTTCATTAAAGCATTAATTTATTAACAGTCCAGCAAGCAAGTTTTATGTTATGAGGTTCTTTGGCGTAGGCCCCTTCCGTAACTCACAATAAGAGGGTACGGAAACTGCATTTCCTGCCTGAAGACGTATACCCCCTGGGAGGTATGGAAAGGGACCATCCTGGTGGTGGTGGGGAGGATGGAGGTGAATGTTGGCATCAGCATCTGCGAACTCAGACATGTGTAAGTACCCATCTTTTATACTATGGGCCCTATCTTTCACCCAGCACAATTGACTTTGTACACTGACGCATGTATCATTCCTATTTTGCACCTGACGCACAGCAGACTTTTCCTTCCACAGACACACGTCGGTAAATTAGGGAATGAACTTGCGCCCCCGGGGGCGGTTCAGCGAAAAGAGGAGGCGTGTTCCGGTGCAAACGTTTCCTGGTGCTATTTTGCAGTTCCAGAAAACAATTCTGCCACAGACCAGGAAAAACCTAGTCTAAAGTCAATGGCGCGTTATTCAGATGCTATTTTAAGGGCACATGCTTGGCCATAATGTAGCGTGTGCACAACGCGCATACACTTTGCTTCTCTCATCTACACAGACGCAGCAGTTGCCATTTTTGCAAACATACATAATTACAAGGAAAAATATTCCACACAAGGGAAATCATTGTGGTGTCCATGAATATGTGAAAAAATAGCCATAAATCTAGCTTACACATTTACCCAAATTATTATATGCCTGTTTAACCGAAGCTAATTTGGGTGGGTTTCTCCCATCCCCATACAATGTCACTTGGAGGAGTTGATCGTAGAGGGACCATTGGACAGGACTGACTACCATGGCTAAAGGGAGAACAGGTTCTGGAGGACAGGATGCAGGTTCAGGATGGTACAGTCGGGACAATCTGCCTTGCAATTCTTGAAACCGGGTCGGTAGGTCACGGTGAAGTCGAACCTTGTGAAGAACAAAGCCCAACAGGCTAGTCTTGGCTTGAGTCGTTTGGCTTCTCGGAGATATTCCAGGTTCCGGTGATCGGTGATGACCTCAAAATGGTGGTGAGCTCCCTCCAGGCAGTGTCTCCATTCCTCCATGACAAGCTTGATTGCCAGCAGCTCACGATTTCCATTGTCGTAATTCTGCTCCGCCGGGGACAGCTTCTTGTACTGGAAGGCTCATGGATGGAGTCGAGAGGGCTCATCCTGCCGCTGGGATAGTACCGCTCCAACCCCGGTAGTAGATGTGTCAACTTCACCACGAATGGGAGTTCCGACAAAATAACTAGAGTCTGTGTCCCGTGAATTAAACAACAAAAGGGGAAAAGCATGATTTTTAAATCTACACCGGGCCGTTGGAATGCCAGATGGATTGCGCCTAATGCAGCGCTCATCCAGACAACAGCGAGACCATGAAGGTGATACGCGCCAATTCGGAGGAGAAAAGCTGTGGCTGCATCTCAAAGTACAATGAACATTGTAGTAGAAACCCGCTGCAATCCTCCGCCTCTCCGGTGTATGTTGCTGGTCGGGCCATGGGAATGGCAGAGGCAGGTGGCGAAGGAGCGGGTGATGCAGAGGGGAGAGTTTGCTGAACTGCTTGCATGAGTTCGGCAAACGGATCTGGTGGATGCTCCTCGCTGGTTTCGGCAGGACTCTATATTGTGGTCTGGTCTTTTGTCACAACACAGAAGGAGACAGACAAGTATTAAAGTGCAAACAGTGTTTATTAAGCACCTTTATTAAGACTGTTCATATACGGCGGTGAAAAGGTGGGAACCAGACGATGGCGACTTGTTGAATGATGGTGGTGACTTAGCTGGCGATGACTGAAGTGGATTCTCTGTGATGAGTGAACACGGAGATAGGAGATCTGGATCAGGATAACGTATGGAAGACGGACAGAAAACTGGAGACTTGACGAAACGTCACAGGTAAGTATGGTAAGGAGTCTGACGGTAAGTGGTAACTGCGACAAGACCAGACACTGAGGTGAAGGTGAAGCATGTAGAAATAGGTTGTGTTGATGCGGGAGTGCAAGTGTAGCGAGTCAGTATTCTGGTGATTGTGAACGAGTGGGTGGGTCCTGGTGATTGGGTGATGATTGGGGCTGTGACGGTGTGGCTGACTCTGTGACAAAAAGACCATTGCAACTTCAGTATCATGCCGACTTTAAAGGCCTGGATACAAAGTGAAAAGTTTTTTTTTTCTATTATCAAAAATAACAACAGAGTTTAATCCAGGACTAAGCTTAAATAGAGTCTTGGAAAACAGTCCTAAAGTATAATTCCAGAAGGTAAAATTAATTTCATGCTAGTGGCTGTTGAAATAATGCAATAAGAGGATTCTGATTAATGCAGAAGAATACAAGCTCATGGCAATGTTTGCACACGTGTTATAATTTAAATTGATATTAGCAATGAGAAATAAACATAAGGGCAGCCTTATTCTCAAATGTCTGTAAGGCAGAGGCCTGATATGATGTATATGGTGAGAAAAGCAATAAACATGAAAGAAAAAAGTCAAGGAAAACCTTAATGAAGTTTCTAAAACATGATGGAAATGCATTCCTTTTCATACGGGTTACTGTAAAAAAAAGAGAAGGCCATGTTTAATATTCCAGGAATGAATCTATGACTTCACACCTCTCCTTCCGCTCTGCTGAGCGCCCATTTCTTATTATGCATATCATTTTGCATCTGAATCCACTGCCTTTATTAGTATCCTGGGGATAGGAAACACACAGAAAATCCTCATACCCAAACTCACCAAACATCAGTTCAGAACTCACCTGGGCAGCGATACATGTGCCATGAATATTTTTATAAGAAGCACTGCGAGTAATTGACTCCTTCTTAGAAACAGGAGCTTAGTATAATATGTTAAATAATGCTTTTGTCTGTTAATAAAACTAATTATGAAAGCTATGATAATACCAAAATTATAGCTTTAATGCTCCATTGCCCCTAATTTCACCATGTTGGTTCAGGGTCAGCGTGGCCCTCCTTACTCATTAACTAAAATGAACTACAGCACCTTGTATTTATCCTTGTAAAATATTTAACTTTTTTTCTGTTTTTGTCAAGGTCTAAATTCCCTTAACAGCTGCTGATATGACAAAGTAGTTGCAAAATATCAGTTTTGGACAGCTATGTAATCCATCTAGTCCTCTGGCACTCAGTTTAGACTCTAAAGCCAGTGTAGCTGTTTGTCTTTGCCTCTGCCACAGCGTTCACGGTTCATTTACTGCCAATAACCGCGCACATAATCTCACCTAGCATGCACAGGGAGCGTCTCCATCGTTCTACATGGCCATTAATGATTTTAGCATGTGACAGTGATCCATACTGGGGTGAATTTATGAATCTCACTAGGCATACTTTCTGCCTATTCATTTTATGGTGTGCTGGGGAGATAATTGCCCATTGACTGTTCATATACCCTCTGAAGTGAAGTAAATAGTAAGTAAAGAGCAATGCTTGGCAATGCTGGGCTTAACCATCTGTATGCACGAAACTCACAGGTAATAGGCAAATTCTTTTTTTTTAAATAATTCTTTTTTTGTAAGCATCTATCATTCTTTTTTTTGCACTGGATCTAACAGGCTTTTTCTGGGTGTCTCATCTAACTTACAGCAGTGTTATTTTAACATTTATATACTATTATAGTATTTATTAATATTTTGAATTAGATTTTATTATGGTTTAATTTTTGTTAATTATTTTTGAAATTTTTGTCATTTGTCATATAGCTTTATTTTCCACATGCAGAACAGATTAGAAATGCCTTGGCATCACATGTCCTCTCACATTTTCTTCAGAAAATCATAAAAGAGTTTTTAATAACTTGTTCATTATTAAATATGTGCAAATGAGTGGCAAATAAAAATTGTGATTGTGGAAATGATTGTTCATTTTGCTACTCTTTTTCATGGCTATGCAATAATTTTAGTCATATGGATCAAGTGAACTTTCTATTATGTCAGTAAAATAGAAGGTAAAGACAGCCATGGACTTGTTTATGGGTCTCAAATCGTAAGACTTTTTGGATGCTGGGGTCTCATGCAACAAAGCTACCCCTAATGGACCCCTAATAACATTTCTGACATTCCATGTGCAAGCCAATTAGACATGCTAATTGCTTAAGTAAATCATTCCCTTGGATTTTATTCCCAGTGCTGTTTGCTATCACGAGCTCCTCATACATTATTAAATTGTAATTCAGAATTTGAAGCTTGCCTCTCAGCAATACTGAAGACAGTGTTCAAAGATATACACCGTAGGTCTGAGGTCTTTATTTCATCTGGAGATGTTGAATTAAAACTGCAACTTCAAATCAAATGGAAGCAAGTTTCAAATCCAGACCACAGTGATTTAGCTGAGCTGAGCACATTCATTCCATGTTAAGTGAAGTTCAGTCATAAAAATACAATATTCACCCTTTAAAACACTGACACCTTACAAGCTGAAGCAGTCCTGTAGATTGATTTAGAATTGCTGCAGGCTTAAGACAGACTCACACAAAATGATCTGGGTATATGATTTCGTTTCTATCCTGCCTTTACTTTTCTCTCTATTCTTCACGCTCACTCGCTGTCTTTCTCATGAAATCAATTTTACACACATCCTGCCAGGCGATTAATTGAACTTCATGATATTTATGGTACAGCAGATTTATCGTGCATACAGTCTGTCTTTGGCTGATAAGAAGAATATAGAGCAGGTACTTTAACAACAGCTTAGTGATACGTCAAAAATAACCCCAATGACAGCGAAAGACATGCAGCAGACTTTTACTAACATAAAAAAAAAAAACATTTACACGTTGCATTATAATTAGCAGATTTTTACAAATATATTTTTTTCATTTAATTATTTTTTAATGTAATATACAAAAATAATGCAGTGACAAATATTATCTTCTATAAAGGACTTATTTTAAATAAAAAATAGATTTGAAAATCAATAAATATACATATAAATTATATAGGTTATGTATGTTAAATAGGTTATAAAGAAATGGGTGATGAACCTGGAACTTGTTCTGAAAGGTTTACTGGAATCAGTCCAGTACATTTTGATTGAAAGGAAAAATAAATTGGCATATTTTAAGGTTGTAAATTGTGAATTTGTACTTTCTAAAACTTCTGAAAGATGTAATTAGAAATGTCATAAAAGTTTGATAAATATATTTTCATATATATTCATATTTAAACGTATACATAAACTACTGAAATGTTCAGCATGTTATTCTTGTTAATGACTTGACATGATGTTAATTGTTTCCTCATTTTGCTAGCATAACACCAGTGATTCATTTCTGATGTCACCCATGTTCACACAGCAGGACACCTTGGATAAATTACTCTTCATTCACTATACGTGGGTGTCTGGATCCATATGCTGCAAAAAATCTGTTCATCTTTAAAGCACCATTTTGCATAAACCAACTGTTTTTTCCCCTTTACATTCAAGGGCACTTATACACCTTTGTACCATGACAACGCTAGCGGTACTTCATGGTAAAAAAAAAAATTAAGTTCAAGTGGATGAGTGCCAACTGTCAGTGAGGTTAATGTGGTATCTGTTCTCCTCTGTGCTCAGTGTGACAATGTGCTGATTGTAATTGCTGAGCACTAATAACAAGGAGGTGCGGCTGTGACTGTAGCACTAATTAACTCTCTGATGCAGATTACAGAGGGAGAGGAGAGATGAAAACATGCACCCTCCTCTCAGCCCCAAGAAGCAACTTCTCAAACATTTCAAACTTGTAACTAGAACTCATGTATACAACACAGGAACACCACATTACAGATGTTTATAACATGTCTCACTGGAATACTTGATCCCAATAGGTCAGTACTTTCGAAGTCATTGAATTGCTTACTCAACCGATTCAATAAACACTAAATTCACAGAACACAGAAAACCCGTCGGATGTCGCGCTGGTACGTTTTCAGTAAGGTCTAAAAATGGGTTGAATGTCAGTTTTTTTTGGTCAAATTTGGTGAGTCATAAAATTATTAATCTATAACATCTTGTCTATCATCTCTGAATATACTGTATATTGGCAAAATTAACTAATTTAGCGCAGAAAAACAGCGATTTATATAGTGACAAGCTGAAAAGACTGTCTTTCTCTTTAAGAACACGCACGGCGGAGGTGCAAAAAAAAAGAAACGAGAAAAAAAACCGCCCATAGCTCTCCTTCTCTTAACACTACAAAGACAGTTCACCTATCAAAATACACCACATGACATCTACAATAAAGGTATATCAATGCGCATTTCCTGCCAGTCTTGTGTAAACTACAACGGCATGCAAGTTTTTATTTATTTATTTTTTATCCAACGTTATTGTGAGATGTGGAGCGGAGCACGCCTCTCAATCATCCAATTTAGAAACAGTTTTCACAGGATGAATTTTGAGTTTGTAAGCTTTCGAATGATACCTAATCTATGATGATTACTAAAATATGTGATTTGAAAAAAAGGCAATAAAAAAAGAGCGGCAACCGTCCCACTAGCAGGACGTGACAGTTAATTAAACCTGTTTTTCTCAAAATTCCGTTCCTGAAAATCATAGCGATCAGCCGATTTCAGATAACCATAACTTGTGTTACCGACAAACGATGAAAGAAATAAAAACAGATTTGGAAAGGGTTTAATATGGTACCAGCTTTAATATGGTATCAAAACCTGTAATAGGTCAAATTTCACCATGTGATTGGTTTTCCCAGATCGCATCACAGTTAGTTCAAAAACACTGATTCATACAGAAACTAAACTACTGTTGCTTGGAATAGTTGATTCTGCTTTGACGTCGACTGAAATGTTTCATTTGCAGAGCAAATGTGTCTAAAAAAAAAGTTACTCCATACTGACTTCTTGTTTACTGAGTTACTGTATAAAAGAAATAAGCAATGTAAAGATGAGTTACTTAAAGGAGTCATAACCTGTAATTTTCACTTTTCCACGAGAATCAATGTATGTTATGATTGCCTAACGATTATACACTGGCCGGGAAGCCGATATTTAAAAGTGAAGCGTTTGTTTACCCCTGGGTTCGTAAAACAGCCCACGTGCACGCGCACTCAAATACGAGATTTTAATTCCTGCCCCGACTTGACGTCAAGACGGGGCAGGATATACCATATATGGACACCGCAGACCTATGCTGCAGGAAGCCCGCCCTGCCCCTCTCCCCCTCATATTCAGTCGCGAAAGATGCAGAAACGTAGTGCACACGTGAGTTGCTCTGTTGTTGACTGCCAGAATCAACATGTAAATGTGTTTTCTCTCTCAAGAACGGACCAAGCTGTCAGGGACCAGTGGATTAAATTCATTTTTAATGACGCGGTTCCTACAACCCTTCCCACTGGCTTAACGTTAGGTGTCTGTGCTAATCATTTTACGCCGGAATCGTTCACAAATTTGGGGCAATATCAGGCGAAGTTGGCATCGAAGCTCCGTTTGGAAAAAGGGGCCATTCCAACAATCAGAGACTTGCCTGCAATTGAAACGGTAAGACTGTGTTTTTATTGCTCTACTGTGTGTAACAAACAGCAGCTAACTGCTAATGCGGCTATTGTATGCTAGCGGGAGTATTAGCTTCGAGGTAAACATGGGGAATGGCTGCTACTTTGCAAACAACAAATGACTGAGATTGCAGTTACATTTAAAGTTACGCTAACTGAGCATGGCAGTCATAGTAATGAGAAATCAGAAAAAAACTTGCGCCATGATGTCATTTTGGAATGATATGCTGAAGCGTTACCTGCGGTGTCAACCCCCCTCCTTCCTGCCACCAATCAACGCGCCCCTCATTTGCATTATTAAAATGACCGTCCATGACAGCCAAAATATCGCATCAGATCTCGCGAGACAATAATGCCTTTAGAAATAAGGGTCAGAGGAGCTCTGTGTTTATTTTTTTTCCACTTTTCTTTTTTAGAAGGGCCTGAAAGACTATAATAGAGCGTGGGTATCCAAGGTAATACTAGGTTATGACTCCTTTAATGTAATCCCAGGTTTTTTGATAACAGAGTGAGGTGTTTCACCATGGGTATCGCTTTGGGCATGACCTACTCTACGGAAGCTCCTATGACACCCACCTTTATCACTCAGGTCATCTCATGTCAAAATCATTAAACAGAGATTTCTTCCCATTCCTGTGCAAGGAGGGAAGTTTTGGTAAAACTCCTCACCCTGTTATCAAAGAACTTGGCATTACGTTAAGTTACCATTGTTCTTTTCTGACTTTGCTTGGTGTTTCACTATGGGAGATACAGTCCACTTCCAGATTAGACAACATATTACTGCTATACAACAATTAGATTGGTTCTGACCTGCTGGCTCCTTGCACTGCATGTTCTAAGGATGGCTCAGACACATTCAATCTATAAAACCGCACAAAATTTTGCGGTCTAGCCCAACTTGCGACTGAACAGGTATCCCGGGTAAGTAGGGCCCATGATGTAGCCATGCCACTAGTGGAGTGGCCCTTAAGCCCTCAGGCAGTTGAGCACCTCATGCATTTATATACTAGAGATATAGCATCTTCAATCCAGTGGGACAGCCGCTGACGAGACAAAGGCTTCCCTTTGTGAGGAGTAGCCCAAGACTTAAACATCTGGTCATTCTTTCTGGAATCTGCTGTCCTCTCCCTATACACATGAAGAGCCCGTACTGGACATAACGAATTCAATCTTCGATCCTCCGGAGAAGAGAACGGAGGAGGGTGGAAAGCTGTAAATTCTGTTATTGGACATCCATAAGCCGAGTCCACCACTTTAGGTATGAAAGCAGGGTTAGGACGAAAATAAACCTTTGTGAACCCTGGAGCAAACTGCAAACAAGTCAGGCTGACAGACAGGGCTTGTAAGTTACTCACGTACTTGGCTGTCACCATAGCTACAAAGAGAGCCGTCTTAAGAGAGAGAAACTTCAATCCTATGCCTTCCATTGGCTATGTTGAAAAAGGCCTCTAAATCCATATACAAATCCCACAAAGGGACCATCTGCCCTCGACACCAAATGTAACCGGTCCTACTCGACCCGTTCCAAGTGGGATTTGAACCTGAGTCTCCGGTGTGGGAGACGGGTGCGCTAATAAGGATGCTAAAAACGGCAGCCTCTAGTGTCTCTTGAGGCCAGGAGAGTTTTACCCGCACAGCTGCGAAGGGAGAGTTGTCTTCCTCATCATCAATGTCTAAGTCGAGGAGGTCAGAATTAGCATTGCCCACTGCGTCCATGTCACCAGGTCCTTCCACCTCCTCTGCGAGAAGACCTTCAAACAGAGGAGGCTTATCCATGAATTCAGCTTCCATAATGTCCGCCCAGCTCGTGGTAGCTCGTGTATGATGGGCAATGGCCATAGATTTCACGGCAGCTCCTGACAGACATGGGTCTTGTTGGTTAGCCACCGCCACTCTCAGCCTTCTTTCTAAAATATTCACCGGCATTGACACATGGACGCATGTATGCGGGTCCACAAGTGATGTTTGAGCATGTTAAGGACCCCTACACACGATGCACATTGGGTGAGGGTCCCCGCCTTAGATGGTTTCTCCACATGATGATGGACATGGGTGGGATGATGGACATGGGGTGATGAATGTCGACATAAAGGCTGATGAGTGAAAAAGTAATCCCATGACTCTACACAATACGTCAGTCTATTCGTAGGGTTCGCCTTAACGGTTGAAGCCTGAAGTTGTCCCCTGGCGGGGATTGGTTGGAACACTATTTGTTTTGGTTTTGAGTGGTTGGTGAAACCAATTGTTTTTGTGTGCAGATCTCAGAGTCTAGGCTGCCTACAGAGACACATTTTTTTGACGGCATGCCTATGGGGCGGGCAGCTAGCGGATCGTTAGGAAAGATTAGATGAATGTGATAAAAAAAAATTTGGGCCTGAAATCACTGATACAACCTTTAAAAATGAAGTTAAACAAACACGGAATGACCCCACAATACTATACTATACTGTACTATACTATACTATACTATAAAGAATAATGATATTGTAGGGAGAGTAATATTCTACTTGGCTAGAAATTCTTATATTGACAAAATAACTAGCCACTCATGTTCTCAGTGTTATTATTTGTATTTACGCAATCGTGAGACCATGCTGCTTCAGCTGTTCATTTAAAATAATAAAGCCATGATAACTTTTCCCCAAGCTCAGATGCTCTTTTGCACGAATTAGGCATGTGGACAGTAGCTGAACGAGCTTCTGTTACAATGCAAATGATAGCTTTGCGTTCCGATCAACCATAAATGGAAATTCATGTTTCAGAATGTCCCCCATGTGAAAGCTAGTTTGAAGCCACAATTCTCACCCCTGATAGCAGCAGAGCTCATTAAAAAATCATGTGTGCTGCTTTAATTTGTTATATAAAGCTGAGAAAGGTTCTACATTATTGAGCCTCGTGACATTTATGTGGGTGTGCGGTTGGTGTTGTAGAAATCAAATTGTCCCTGGCGATGTCATTATGTGACAAGCCGAAGCTCTCAGTCCACAAGGGTCAGTTCTGTCCGTTGTCAGGGGAATACGCTCAATCTCACTCAATGAAGCTGTTCGTTCAGTCGTTAAATCTAATTTAAGGACCCATAATTACGTTCTAACAGACCAGGCAGAAGAATAACTCCACACAATTGCCTAAAATAAGGCATATTTTTTTCAAGCCACATTTTTTTCTGAAACACAAGAGAATTTAGATGAGAAATAAGATGACTAAGCTCTATACAAATGGTAGAGAGTCACATTTGGTCTGTAATGTAGTTTAGGCCAATATTGACATAGATTCCTATTATAAGTGTGTGTGTGTGATGGTGTGTGTGTATTTAGGGATGGTATGGCCTTCTTGTCGGGGAGGTTTCATATACGCACAAGTCAGAGATAAAGAGTCTTTTGATCACCAATGGGAACATGCAGGAGAAACAGAATTACAACTACTTAATACAAACAAAACTGGACAGAGAACTAACTCAAACTGAGGGCTTAAATACACACAACAAAAAATTGATGAGACAACAGGTGAACAGGAAAATCAATCAAACACACTGGGAAACAATAGGTCAAACAGGCAAACAGAAACAGAGCACAATGAAAACTAAATCAAAACAGAACATAGACAATACGCTGTGTCTATTAATGGGCAAAGCTACAGTAGCGCTTAAGCAAGTCAGCTTAAGATCCTTTCCATCTAAACGTACCTATTATGCCTCGTAGTGAATGTTTTATGAGCAGTAGGATAACCATATTCATCTGCACAGTCAAACAGAGCCAAATAACTACCAAAAGATTTTTGTTGGTGATGAAGTTACTTAAACAGAATTTCTCAGCTAGGCTTCTTGTTTATTATTAAATGATGGAAAAGCATAGGCCCTTAAGGAAAATTGGCCTTTTTAGTGGCCAATTTATTTTCAAATAAAGTAATTTGCATTCGTTATGTGGAGGAATTCAATTATCATCAAAGCTCAACGTGTATGGAAATAAGTGTGTGTTCTTGAGAAGCTGCACAGAACAGAAAACCATTATTATATAAAATGAGGTGCATACATTTACCTCATTAAATAAACTGTTTTAATTAACCTCAGTGGTTATAAATAAAACCAAACTATTACATAAATTCAATAATATATGAATTCATTAACATTTATCCCTCTCCAAAGTTGCATATATGTGCAAAAGGATTTATGTGTATGTGCTGCCAATATGTTGATATTGTAAAATTCAGTGTTGATGCAAAAATGTGTGTGACAGAACCACACTTTACATAGCCTACTTACAAATACTAATGTGATCATGTTGTAGCCAAATGCTGTCGTTTTATGTCTACCTAATTGTTTTTTGCTATGGCATTATGATACAACAGATCCACCATAAGAACAATGAATGCCTTGTTATATGTTTCACTGTCTCATGATTCTTTTTTGGTACAAATGTTAAGTAGGACTCTGTTCGTGCCTCAGGCTATATTGTGTCTTCAACAGGAAAGAAACATAAACTCTTCTCTCAAGCAATTATGCAAAAAATGAGAGTGAACAAGGCCATCAATTATTTATCATAATTTACCACAAATTATTCAATCTACTACATCAAAAACAAATAACAAAAATCCATGGGCAATAAGAAACTCCCATGTAACCACTAACATACAAGCCATTACATCTATGGTCCTGCCCTTTCAGAGAGGACAAACACTCCACTACCGCATTTCAAACAGCACAAGCATTTTGCTTTGTGTATTGACAAAGGGACATTTGACAGCATTGAAACTCTCCAGGACTCCTGCTTTTACAGCAAAGTCTCCTCGTGTGGCAAGATCTGTTAGATGGCAAAGCTGTCATATCTTGCCAACACGCCTCAGTGCTTTGTGCTTGTATCTGCTCCAAGCAAAGAGTTACAACCAGAACAGAGAGAGTTATGTTAAACAGATGTATACTTGATACATAGTTTATGGCTAGGATGACACGGGGATTCCCATCGCTTCTGTTCTGTGGATGTTCTGACAAAACTATTTACAGTTTTGGGAAACTGCAAATTGGCGAAACATTCATGCATTTAAGGGTTAATCTTGAATGGGGTGACAGAATCAGAACTTGATCAGACAGATTTACATTGCATACCACAACAAAAAAAATGCTAATTTTAGCATAAAAAAAATAATAAAAAAAACCCGATCAAGAAAGATACTGACTTTTTGTGTAAAGTGTTTTTACCTGCTTTTACATCATCCAAGGTGCAGAATAAAATCACTGTTCTCTCGAAAGAAAAAGTGACATTAATCATGCTGATTTTGTTTGGCATTAAGGCACATTGGAGAAAGTGTCTACTGCATTATTAAATGTGACTGTAATTGCTTTTGATAGAAGGTCAGTCCCTGCTTTTTAAAATAAACTTCACAGTGTCAGAGTCAGCGGCTTCTGTCACTGTCACTGTATTAAAGATAGAGTTTTTACTGTTTAATGACTTTCTTGGTAAAAGTCAGTCAGCTAAATCCAGACATACCCAATCAGAGAGTCAATGCTGCACAGATAGGATACATTTGAAGTCAACCCCACTTCTCTCTGCGGGTTTTGCATGTAATTATTTGAATCCATTATTTGTAATTTCAGAGTGATTGACAACTCAGGTTTAAAAAGAAGAATGGTGAAGCTTAGTGGTTAAAGATCTGGTTTAGTCAAAAGATAGGTTCAAATCCCACCAACTTCAACTGTGCCCTTGAACAAGACAATTAACTTTAGCAAGGCACTTAACTTTGAATCATTTAACTAAATGACAAATTAGTATGGTTAGGTAAAAAAAACAAAAAACTGATTTTCGTTAAAGTGATCTATTTGCAATTTTTAAAATCACATGATCAATCTTTGGCTCTGTGCCAGTGTTTCTGCACTTTCACAGATTAATCTACAAAAGTCGATTTTATCTGTTTGCAATTAAATGTGACAAATTAAATGTGATGAGATAACTGAGTGATGAGATACACAAGCGAATTATTATTTTAAACCGATTCTTTTTAGTTACCCTTACGAAAAATAAGTTTATTCAAGTGTTCTATTAGTATATTTCAATTAAACTAAAAATAAGAAAGTATACTTTCAGTCTGCATTTGATATACTTCTCAAAAATATACTTTATGTACTTCTCGGAAATATACTTAAAATTACACTTATGTGTACTTGACTTATACTGAGAGAAAAGTCCAAGTATATTTGGCCTGTATTTGTACTCAATCTTTTGATCGAGATTTACTTAAAAGTATAATTAAGTATTCAAAGTATACTTGGCTTGTAGTTGTGTTAACTCTTTTGATCGAGTAGCCTATTAAATATAATTTTTTTTTTTAACATAGTTTTTCATATACAGTCTTATGAAACTTACATTGTTTGAAAATATTGATTAGAATATTGATATAAAACAGTTTCTAATTCTGCGTACCTGAATTTTTGTGTGGCTAGACCACTTTTCCCCACCATTGACTGAATTTTCCAGCTATCCATGTTTTCACTGTTATACGGTAGGGGGCGCTATGACACATCTTCTAGTACAGGATCTCTGGATCAAAACACAGGAGAAGAAGAAGCTGAAACAAGTAATAGGCCCTGTCCCAAATGGCACACTTCATGAGCACTTTTGGTCTTGTGGACTTACAATGGCTGCCGCGTGCGTGTGTCTGTTAAGTATGTGAGACCGCAGTGTGTCTCATTTGTCAATTTTAGATCTTAGAAGGGTGCTCGCGAGCGCCCCCATGTGATCGATTTGCGCCCTTGATGCGCACTTTTGCCACTTTTGCTCCGCAGCAGACTTCTTCCCGACAGTCAAAGCGGCATTACGTCACGAAAGTGCGGACTCAGAGGAAGACCGCGAGTGCTTAGGGTTCCATTTGGGACAGGGCCATAGAAGATTACTCTCTCAAAAGTAAAATAACGTGATCATCAAACATTAAACAGCGTGTAAATCAAAACTGCTTAATATTACCAAATGAAATGAAGCGAAACCACTGATCTATATAGAATGACATTATATCAATAATGTATAATGTCATTATATAGATCAGTGAGCGAAGCCCATGAAGAGAAAACGACTGTGACGCTTTGGGGGTGTTGGACTCGATCTACTCCATCTGTGTTTTGATCATCATTCTGAATCAGATTAAGGCGTAGTCTTTGACAAAAATGTGATTTTCTCAACTTTTTTGTTTAAAATGTTGCCTTTCCGACATTCAAGTGTTGATAAAAAAGGATGCATGAAGCTAATAACATTTTTTAAAAATTAAAGTACAGTTAAAGGTATTTTTCAAGTATAAAAAAATAATATCTACATTTGAACATAGTAGTATACTGCAAGTGCAAAAATAATATATAGTAAACTATAATGTTATGTTCACTTAAAGAAAACTTACAAGTATACTTGCAGTATAAACTACTAAACTTGTAGACTTCAGACTAGGGCCTAGACTTCAGTGTGTGCTTTCATAAACTAAAAAATGTACTACTTGTATTAAAATACTCTTACACTTATAGTACACTTAAACGTATACTTTTATATACTAAAAGTGGGCCAATTTAGTCCCAAGCAGTATTGAAATAGTACACTTACAAGTTTATTACAAGTACACATTGATATTAGTATACTTACTACATACTTAAAAATATACTTGAACATTACTTAAGTATACTTCATAAAATGAACTTGAAGTATACTTCTTTTTCGTAAGGGTAATCAAAAACACACAGCGTGATCAGTATAGTCTGATTCACTAACAAATGTCGGTCCTTGTTTTGAATCATAAAAAAAAAAAAAAATCTGCACTCTTTCACGGAAGTTTTACTTAAGTCTTCATGAGTTTATAATTCTAACAGTTTTACACAGGAAATGCACTTTGCTTCAGTTGGTATCCGCAGGGGAGTTTTTGGTTGCGTTTGTTATATTTGTTGATTAAACTATATAGTTTGGGCACTGTTGATAATTTTCAAATTTAATATAATGTCCCATGTAGAAGATTCACTGTATTTAAGAGCTGAGAATGTTTCTTTCATATGTGAGAGAAAAAAATGGACATTATAACAGAAATATTCCCAAATGAATCAGAATTGATTTGGAATTGAATGGGAAAATCTGTATCCATATACAGATCAGTAGGCCTACAATAATAATAATAATAATAATAATAATAATAAAACATCTAAGAGGACAGGGTTAGAAAAAGAAGGAGAAAAAACGAGGATATTACATTGCTCATGCACTACAGTTCAGCTGCAAGCCCTTACCAAGTGTAAATGAGTCCCCAGAGTGTAAATATCTCACTCTAGCAGCTCTGCTTCTATTACTGTTATTAGAACTGTATGAGTACATGTTAGCAATACAGAGAAAGGACCGTGAGGATAGAGCAATGCCTTGTTAACAATGAAATTTAAGACTAGAAAACACCTCAAAGAGACTTGCAAATTATATGGTGTATGTCAGTGTAACGGAGGCCAGCTAGTAGTCGCTGTGCGAGTAAACCTCACTCCTCTGATCTCAATAGGCGCTCTAGCGACAGACGCTAGAGGCTGCAGTCTTTAGCCTCCTTGTTAGAGTGCCTGACTCTCACGCCGGAGACCCGGGTTTGAAGACCCGCACAGAGCGGGGCGAGTAGGACCCAGGTAGAGGGGTTACATCAGCAAATGTATTTACCATGACTAGAAATATCATATGGCCAAATCTACAGATTTTAGAGTCTATAGAGTCCTTTTTGTGTCAGGAACATGTCTCTAGCAAAAGGCTTTTGGGCTAAATTGGTAAGTGAATATATGCTAGTCAGTTGAGGACAGTGGATCTGCCCTTTATGGATTCTTTCCAATGCCTTGAAGGAATAATGCAGCATTCTGGTGATAACAAGGGGAGGTTAATGATTAAAGTGTGGTCAATTGTGCAGTCACCATCTGTGTTTAACTAGGCATGCAGTCTCTGTTATCATTGTGAAAATCAGTGTGTGTGTGTGTGTGTGTGTGTGTTAGACAGACTAAACGGAGATTACTGAAGGTAGGGGGCAGCAACGCTTCAGTAGATGTAAATAGTCCAATACACCTGCTTTGTTTTTATACACTGCTACACATGCACATACAGACACCCGCACACATGCTGCCAAGAGAGCTGTGCTGACACCATAAAGCCTGAGAAAAGGTTTAAACAACCACCAGTGATGCTGTTAATCACAGTCAATCTCCTGTGCACCACGCTTCACAAAGCCTGAAGAACATCCAGCGTCCTCAATCCCTCGGCACCCGTAACATCTGCCTACTCCCCTCCACATAGCACTCATGAGACGATCACAGTATACTCCTCATCCTACTCTATAATAGCAACCTTTGCTCATTCTTCCTCAAAATGTAGAATTACTAAATCATTTGTGGAAACATCCCTTCAGCCAAGGTTGAATCATCCAGACAGTGTGCTCTGGAGAATCTCGTATTTCCATAATATGTAGTTGTAGCCCAACATTGTATTTGCATAAATAAGGAGAGGGCCTAAAGTCTGAAACCACACTGAAAATCTGGGATATAAGTATTAGGATTTAAATAAAATTAAAAGAATGTCGAATGAAGACGTAAGTGTAAAAAAATGTATAATAAATAATTAAGATTCTGCACTAATTACAGGCCACTAATCAATTGCCAGCAAATTGTTAGGTCTTTTGTAACTCTTTAAATACAGATTTAAACTTAGGTAATTTGAACACGTCAATTAATATTTTGCTTCTTTTTTTTTAATGTTAAAAAAATGCAAAAGGAGAATATACCAAATTCAAATGTAAATTAAAATGTAGATGCTGATAATCTTTAGCACCACAGCTAAAGTCATATTTTAACCTGTTTGCATTACGAATGAGATTACATATCCACAAAAATAATAAGTACAGCTTTTTATTTTGCTATGCTTGCAATCTGTACGCAATAAGATACAGTGCAACCAGCGTAGTAAGACTCACAAACAAATGAATCTTTTAAACATTTTTGTTAGTGAATCAAAACCATACAATGTGAGTAATGTGTGTAATCCAATTCATGAACAAATTATTCTTTTAAAACGATTATTTTTAGTGAACCAAAAACACACAGCACGACCAATGTGCTAGTCCGATTTAAGAAGTTGATAATTTTATAAAAATTCGACACTTTGTTAAATAACAGATTTACACAAGAAATGCAACTTAAAGTTTACTTCAGTTGCTATCTAGAGGGCAGTTTTTTGTTGTATTTATTATATTTGTTAAAACGCGATTACTGCATAGTTTGGGCACTAATGATGATTTTTTTTAGCAATATTTTTAGAAAGTCCCAAATTAGATGATTCCTTGTATAAGTTTCTGAGAGAGTTTCTGTGGATGATTTACATTTGCATTTGAGAAATACAATGTGTAATGGAAGGAAATTGGTATTAAATTAAAAAAAGTTTTTGCACGAATTAAAGTAAATTTCAGAATATTATTAAAGTAATATTAAAGAATATTTTTAAAGTAAATTTCACATGGAATTATGTAAACTCTACTTAAGTTAAGTGAAAGTAACAAAGAAAATAAGTAATTTTAACTTGGCTACTAAAAGGTTGAGTAATATCTATTTAGTTGAAGTTTCCTTTGCAATACATTTAACTCAAACAATATAACATTGAATTAAACCACACTTTTAAAGTATATGCTTTACTTAGAAACATCTATGTAATTAATACAATAGATATTATGTGAGACACCATATCTAGTTATCAGAAATTAAAAGACATTTGAACGCAGAGACCTCAATACTTGGTAGACTATACACAATGACGGTAACATTTGATGGATCGTTTTTGTTTTTGAATTTTTTCAAGAAAAAAATGAACTCCAAATGCCACAAAATGGCAAGTTACTAATCCTAACAACAAAAGCAAAAATGATAAAACAGTGTAAATACAGCTGGAAAACAGTGAAAAATGTACCTCATTAATTATTCAAGGCCCAGTGCATGATGGGAACACCAGTATCAGAAAAGTTGATATTTACACTTTCATTTCTACACACTTGAATTGAGTACTACGTTTTTTTTTAAATTCTTGACTGAACTAACATTTTCATGTAAATTACATTGTTTTTTTTTTTCTGTAGTATTTACTTCACCACAATATATATATATATTTTTATCAGTGTAGAAGCATTTTCCCTTGTGGTCCAAGATTGTGAACCTATCTGTGGATCAAATAAAAAAGAAGAAATATTCTATGGGTGTGATTTTAATTATAATGCTAATTCCTTTTATATCTATTTGAACTATAAAAGGATGGAAATTAAGTGACCCAAAGGATGGTGAGAAAATCCTTGGAGGTTATTTTGTTACTAGGCACAGTCACAATATATATGCAGTGTGGGAGTCTGGAGGAAATATGCATGCACATTATAAAATTAATGAGCAGCAGGTGATCTGTTCCTGTAACAATAGGAGGAAGCCCAGCGGCCTTCAGTGAGAGCTGAGTCAATGGGAATCAAGCAGTGAAAATTAGAAGAAAGCAGGAGGATGTGCTCACATCAAGATGGGGAGCACAAAAAGGATTTTCTCCTCTCTCCTTTCACTCCTCTGATTATCCTGCTCAGTAATAGGCAAGAGCTCAGTGGTGCCTCTCAGCAAACATCTCAGCTGTCTATCTCACTGTTTCTTTCCTTCATATCCAGACTCACACCTCAGGGCACGTTCAGATCAGCGTTAAAACAACCAGAAGAGAAAATGATTCCCTTATGTTGTTCTAATGTCTGTTGTTGACACCTTTGAATTCGATTTTGTCTTCTATGCAGAGAAAAATCAGTCCTGACAGGCGAATTGAACCATGATATATCTGGCTCATAATGCTAAGAGGATGGCTTTGCATAGTATCTACAACACCACCTCCCCAGACCCCAACCCACACCTCAGGGGTGTCCCGTACACCATTGGGCATATTCTGATTTTATTGTTACCTTAAAAGAGCTGACACCAAAAGACAATTTGAATTGCACGAGACCAACCTCAACAGAGGGCGTCCTGAAAACGGCAGATATTCCATTTAAAAGATTTGACCTCGCTGAAAGTCACTGTATAATTTGCACACTGACTATTACCACTTAGGGCATTCTGGGAAATGTCATCTCAAAATACTTCCCATCCTTAACGTCTTGTGAATAGATTCTCCCTAAAAGTGTGTTTTACAAATCTTTTTTTGTGTTTTTAAGATGTGCTAGCAGATGGAGTCTCTATCCTGCTGAATTATGAAAAATGTTCTCCTTCAGTAATTGGCGGAGAGAAGAGTTTTATTTTACTTTCTGCTTAATGACAGCCGATGGCCTGAGGCACAAGGGAGAGAAGTTCCATTTCACAGACACCTGCAGAGACGAACATTTTGTGGCTATAGAGACAATGCGCATGAACTCCCCATCTCACCCTCTAATGAGAACAGACTTTTTTGCTGTTTTAATTGCAGACTATGTATGCAGAATATTTTTCAGAAGTTCATGAATATGATATGAGGACATTTATTGATGCAGGAACACTTTTAGCTCTTGCAAAGTAAGCTGAATTTGTAAAGCAATCAAGCATTTTTGGAGAAAAATCTAAACAGGTTGTACAAACTGTCAGTGCAAATGAAACGCCAAATGGTCTGGCAAGTAGATTCTAGTTAGTTGCAAATTTAAAAGTTAAAAAGAAAAACTTTATGCAGTAACAGTTTCTTTTTTCCAATGAAACAAAACAAGGTGTTCACAAACTTACAGTATATAATTCTGTTCTATGTTGCCATACAGTTCTAACATTTGGGGTCTGTAAGCTTTTGTAATGTTTTTGAAGGAAGCTCTTATGCTTACCAAGACTGCATTTATTTAATCAATAATATGAAGGAAAACAAAACAATAATATTGTGAAATATTATTACAATTCAAAATATCTGTTTTCTATTTGAATATATTTGATCTATTCCTGTGATCAAAGCTGAATTTTCAGCATTATTTCTCCTGGCTTCAGAGTCCCATCCTTCAGAAATCATTCTAATATTGATTTGCTGCTCAAAAAACATTTCTTACCATAAATGTGGGAAATGATTTTGTCTTTGAGAACAGTGACCGTCAAGGTCACATCCCTTACCAAGAGTTCATTTATTATCATCAGCAGTTAGAGTGGCTGTGCTGCATTCCAGTGGAGGTACGGTAAAAGGGATCTGACACTGAATTAATGCCCCAATGAATTGTTCTGAAGCAGGCTTATGAAGTGTTATACTCCTCTAGCTTGTATTTCATGTGCATCTCAGTGGCAAAGACAAAGATTCAGTTCCAGGATCTGAAGCTGAGAGTTTGACTGACGTAACCTGCCAGAACTGACGCTATGCTTAATTTTTGTGAGCTCATTTAAAGTAAGGCCTTGTAAAGCATTTACAAAGGAGATTTAAGGAAACAAACACAACACAGTGATACAGAACATAGAAATATTTAACTGAGCCTTTAAATCTCCTTTACAAGGCATAACTAGTCCTCACTTTAGATGAGCTCACGAAAATAGTTAACTGACCACTACTAAATGCTTTATAACTACCTGAATTAACCCTGAATTACAGTAGAAATACATGTTAATAAAGCATTTAACATTACTATATGTCGGAATAATAAGATGTATAAATGTACATTTAAATAGTTTATTAATCATTTACTTACACTTTCTAAGTGATCGTATGAACCACTGACAACTAAATAACTGGTTTGTAAATAATCCAATACTTCCTTTAGAAATGATAAATTGATCATTAATTAAGTATGAAAATACAATTATTAATCACATTATAGATGTGCTTATAAATCAAGAATCAGGCATTTATAGCTGTATTTATAAACTGCTAATTAATGTCTATTAATGCTTTATAAATGATGAATTAACTGTTTACTTAACTATTGATTAATAGCGTGCAGTTATTACAAAATGTTACCAAAAGTTGCAAATTGTTACCTTTGTTTACATAGTTATTCATTTATAATTATTATAATCTGTCATACATGAAAAATGTAGATGGAAAGCAAAATGCTTGTTCTCTTAAACTATACACTGTAAAAAAAGTTTTTAAGTACTATCAACTTGGATGTTTAAGTCATTTCAACTTAAATTGCATTAAATTGACTTTAAAAATGAGTAGAATCTTGTTTTTTTATTTTTTTTTAATTGCTTGACTTTTTTTGGTGAGTTAGGCTAAAGCAATGTAAAAACATGTTGTCATAACCCAGCAAGCAATTTTGCATTTAAAAGAAATTTAATAGGCGTCCAAACACAGCCATGACGTCTAACAAGGCAAAATTTGGGCTGTCAGTGAAAATTTAAAGGGATAGTTCACTTTGAAATTAAATTTTGGTATGTTTTAGCTTACCTCAAGGGCATCCAAGATGTAGGTGTCTTTTTTTCCGCAGTAGTTTCAATTTTGATATTTTTAGGTCAAACCGTTCTTGTCTGACAGTCATATCATGCAGGTCTATGGTCACGGTCTCAAAGAGCATGCACAGAGTCCAAATTAAACATTTCCCCATCGTAAGTACACATTGATGGCCTAAGACATGAAACGAGCGGTTTGTGTGAGAAAACGAACAGTATTTATATCGTTTTTTAACTCTTGTACACAGCCACGTCCAAGTGATCTGAGGGCGCGGGCGCTTCCTGCTGTGTGACGTGTACGCAGACTGGTGCATAGATATATACACTAGATGTCGCCTTAAAGACATTCGTTCCAATGAACTGCCGTAGCCAATGCGACTTCTAGTGTATATACCTATGCACCAGTCTGCGCACACAACACACACCAGGATGCGCTCGCACCCTCAGATCACTTGGACGTGGTTGTGTTATAAGAGGAAAAAACGATATAAATACTGTTCGTTTTCTCACACAAACCGCTCGTTTCGTGTCTTAGGCCATCAATGTGTACTTACGATGGGGAATTGTTTAATTTGGACGATGGGGAATTGTTTTAATTTGGACTCTGTGCATGCTCTTTGAGACCGTGACCATAGACCTGCATGATATGACTGTCAGACAAGAACGGTTTGACCTAAAAATATCAAAATTGAAACTACTGCGGAAAAAAGACACCTACATCTTGGATGCCCTTCAGGTAAGCTAAAACATACCAAAATTTAATTTCAAAGTGAACTATCCCTTTAATAGACGTCTAAACCATAGATCAAGAGTAGACCAGTCATCAACAGATAACATGTCAAAGAAATGAAACCAAACACCTTGTAGTGAAACTAATCACTGTTGACTTTGCTTATACATGATGGAATATCATACTGTACATCTCGCAAGCTATATCGGCAAAAACGTCATGTAACCAAATTCAAGGTTATTTTGGCTAGATGTGGGTTACTCATAGCCGGACTATATGGTGTCTATGGTGAAATGACGGCTATTGCTTGCTGGGAACTTATTGATCATATCATTTTTTTTACAGTACTGACATGCGTTGAACACATAGACACAAAAACACTCATGAAATAATCAACAAACTGATTATACTGAGTAGAAGAGCAAACACATCTGACACCATAATTTACTAAACATGACAACAAAATCACAAACAGCATTGTAAGTCCTTGGTCAAACATACAACCATATTTATCATTCAAGTCCCAGTGCATGCTGTAAAGAGTGGATGGGACTAATCATTTCTTCAGTGTAGAACTAACAAAAATGCATTCATCCAAATCATATGCTATGCTTTTTGATTTGACTTAAAAAAACAGAGTATATCCTAATAGAAAAGCTTTTTGTTGTATTCCTGAAAGTTGTACTTTGCTAGAGCTCCATAGTACCTAAACAAAACACAATCAAGTAAATATGTTGTTGTTTTTTTACGTGATCTAGACTAGGAATGATTTTTTACTGCGTGGCATACTGAGCATGTATGATGAACGACACAGTCGTGTTAGAAGTAGCAACAACAAGGTTGATTGATCCCCAGAGGAATTCTGGTAATTATAAAACACAGAGATGACTCGCGTTAATTAACAATCCAATTACGCTTCCTTACATCTGATTTTTTTTTCACCCACATTGTAGACTAATCTTCCAATCTCAATCTCTTTCTCATTTAAATCATGGCATCTTGTAACGAGGTTTAATCAGTGTGATAATACACGGGCCAGCCAATTAAAATGCGTCAGTATTATTACTTCTCAGCTTTCGAAACCCCCTTAACACACACCCATCTGATACATAAGCTCTGTTAGATGACCAACTAAACTTAACTGAAACAGGACTTCCCTCACCTCACATCTCTTCCGCTCTCCCTCCCATCCTTTCTCCTTTATCTTTCTCTCTCTTTTCTTATCAAACACACGAAGTCTGCAGCAGCGGACGAGGAACATCGTCTGCGTGCGCGCGCGCGCCAGCTGTCTGTGTTCTTAAGTGTGTGTGTGTTATGTGTGTGTGTGTGCAGTGCGCGCACACATGTGCCTGTCTCAGTGATGTGAGAAATCAAGAGGGACGCATCTCTTAAGCCTCCTTGAGGTGGGATTTCAATTTGACGCAAAACGTAGCGCGCATCTTCGCTCTCACATACTCTCCTTGTATGTGTGTGAGTGCGAGCGTGTGTGCGCGTGAGCGTGTCCGCTCGCTGCAGCTCCGGCTTTGGGCAAACCCTCTCACTGCTGCACTTCAGCCAATGTGGAACAACTCGTCCGCCTCGCATGGCTCCTAAAGAAGCGGATATGCCCCAGTGCCACGGGAGACTGACGCCTTCACTGTCTTCCTCTCCTCCGCAAATGGTCCTCTTGGGGTGAGTCTGCCCTCCGTCCAGCTCCGTTTTCACATCAGGAAGAGCAGGAAGGTTTGTTTGTGCATTGCAATGTGATTCGTTGAAATACGGCTGGCTGACGGTTACTTACTGTACTGGTGCTAAGTGACTGATTGAGCTTGGTTTCAATTACACTTCATCTGTGTCTGTGCCACAAACTAGAGGATGATAATTCATTTCACTTTTTTTCTGTCCCCTGGAGACGATGGAGCTTGTGAGGTTTGAGATTTATGTGGTTTGTTTGAGCTATTTTATATAGTTGGTTCTGTCATGCAAAAGTCGGATGTTTAGTTCCAGTCTTTCTACAGCCTAAAATATTGTATGTTAAAAGCCACGTCACAATACGTCCTGAATGCTGCAATAACAGTATTTGTAGGTGTAAAAGCAATTTGATGAATGTTTGATTGTCCTTCGTGGATGAGGTTTTTTCTCTCCCACGCCTCAGCAGGTTCAGTATATGTTTGCGATTGGTTGCTGTAATTCTTTTTCTCTTATGAATAAGGTGTATCTTCAGTTAAAGTTATTTATTTTAATGGTGCATACTTGTTTAAAACCTATTATGGGTAGTTAGGGCTGGGAGAAAAAAAATCTATTCACCTAGCTATCGCGATTTTTTTTTTTTACGATTCTAAAATCGATTTTTTAAAAATATTTTATTATTAGCCTATTATGATTATTATTATTTTTAAATTGCATTAATTATTATTTTTTATTTTTTTTAATTAAAATTCACTTGCTTTATTTTTGTCCTTGCTTGTAGATGAGGTTGACAGAAGTTAGCCACTTTCGTTCCAACAGAGGATGAAATGTGTCATTATCTATGAGTGTTGAGTGACTTAATGGGCTATCCCAAGTGGAAGAGATGTGAGACTAAAAGCACTGAAAAGCCCTCGCGCTACTCATATGCTGAGAGAGAGATAAGACAAGCTGGACGATTCATCTTTAAAGAGGTGGTATAATGCCCTTTTCACAAGATGTAAAATAAGTCTCTGATGTCCCCGGAGTGTGTTTGTAAAAGTTTTAGCTCAAAATACCCCACAGATATTTTTATATAGCATGTTAAAATTTTCACTTTTTGAGTCTGTCCCTTTAAATACAAATGAGCTGCTGCTCCCGACACAGGGGGTGGAGCTTCAAGAGCTCTTGCTCTTTTACCTCACACAGACAAGCAATGAAAATTTCAAAAACTTTTAGCCTTTTATGTTCAAACCGAAGTCAGAAAGATGGAGAGACTCAAGAAGAAGTGACAACATCAACATTTCTGAATGGTTAGTTGATTAATTTATGTAGCTTATGTGTAGTTATCTTCTAGTCATTAATTAGCATATTCTGTCATGATAATCTATAAATCGCCTTCCCGGGGGCGGAGTTTATGTAACTTTTAGGGTTAGTGATGTCACTTACCCAAGGAAGCTTGTGTAGTCCTATACCAGCTGTTTGTTGTAGTCCTTAAAAAACGATTTCTTTAAAAGCAAATATCTCCCTTTGCTTGAACTTTGAGCATTGTAACTTTACAGATGTTTTATGCTTTATAATTTTATAGCTAAAATTTAAAAAGTGAAATCATAATCAACCACCCCTTTAAAAGACTGTGATCTCGCTTCAAACACCCACGCGATATTTCAATTCGTCTGTCTATTAAACTTTGACAAAATCATATGCAACATTCAAAGTTGGCGCTGCCGCTGACCCGGAGAGAGCTGTCATGAAACAGCTTCACAAAAAGTCTTTTCAACCTTATAGTATCATTATTTCTGTGATGCAATAGTTAAAATGATATTTGGATAAAAGTTTAAAGTTCAAATATGAACACTGATGTCTACGATAGCGATCAAAATCAGCTTTTGATAGAAACTTGGTGCTTAAAATTAACGCATTTATCATAACATTGTTTCGCCACTAAGTGGCGACAAGTGACTATTAAAAAATGTATTTGTCATTGAATCATTTATTCAAAAGCATGTATTATTGAATGATGCTTCTGAAATATTGTCAGAAAGATGTGATGATTTTGTTGACTCATCTTATACATCATGTACAGTCTGTATAAGTGTATGATTTAACTTTTCCCGATGGTCTAGTGTTAAAAATACACTCGAATCGCAATAGGCTACTTGTAGAATCGCAATCCTTAAATAAAAAAAAATCGCAATACATATCGTGTCGGCACCCAAGTATCGCGATAGTATCGAATCGGGAGATAGGTGTATCGTCCCATCCCTATTAAATAAGCATTTATTGATCTTCATATATTATTTATTACTTTATGTAAGGTATAAACCTGTCAGCAAAACATGAGAGGATGTGCCTTTGAATGATGGCATCCTTACTATATGATATTGTGCTACATTGTGTGTGTGCACGGGTGTGTGTGTGTATGAGAGAGAGAGTTTTCCACTTGGACCACCCTGTATGATAGAACGACACTTGCTATCTTCACTGTGATTCAGAATCTCATTTTCTTCAGATATGAACTTTTTGTCGTTTATACACATGCCAGAATGGAAAATTCTCCAGCGTATTACTTTTTACCCATTTTGAGTAAAATGTTCTCATCATTCTTTCATTATTTTTTCCTTGCAGGAAGATTAGATGCTGTTTTTTTTTTTTATACAGATTTACCTTTTGAGACTTCATCCTAAGGTCTGAAACCAGACTGAGTGAGGTATATTACATCCTTCCACCTCATTTTAGTATACCATTTTCATCCACCGTCTTCCCCAGTTCTACACAAGTCTTAGGCCTCTATTTGAACAGAGGATGAATGCTTTTTGTCACGCTCCAAAACATCTTTACTCTCTTTTTCTTATTTTTTGCTCCTTCTTCAGTTTTTGTTCACTTCTGTAAGTCATGACTGATGATGGTCCCTTTGAAATAAGCCTTTGAGTTTAAATTCTATAAATGTGTGAACAAAGGAAAGATAGTTTAAAGGATAAATTACAGTGTTTCACTTATTTTTTTCAGCACACCTAATCTCATTAATGATTTCATGGCAACATGTAGAGTTTATTAAACACTCACCTTTCTTTCAGCCCTTTCAGTCATGACGTCGTAGTCCACTGTAGAGGACATGTGTGTCAAAATACAGTGGGCTTTAGTTTTTGTATGATTTTGAAACATAAAAAAAAGTTATAGTTAAAGCTATAGTTAGGCTATATGTAAAATTTGTTAATTTTTTTTAAGAATCTACTCTATTTCTAGGTGGTCACTAAAACATAAGAACATTTGAGACATTTACAGACACTGTACAGATGTTCTTGCTTCAACTCAAGATGCTCTTTAGATCATTCTTAAATCATACTTAAGAACATGATCTTCAGGTTTTACACAGATTTGTGGAGTTCATGCAGCTTGAGTGCTGCTGTCAGTAAAGCAAAATGTAATTTTTTTTCAATCCCACCTAAATTATATTGGTAACCATGTTATAATGGAAAAAAAAAAGTAAATTAGAAAAATGCTAAATGGAAGAATTTGTGAATTTAGAATTTGAACCGCAAAGTATAACATTTTGAATAAAAAATGTGAATGATTCATTTTTTTTACTTAGCGATTGTGATTCATGCACCAAAAGGGTTAATTTTCTTTCTTTCTGTCATACACCAACCACTTACTAATGACACCCAAGTGTACATCACAAATCCAAAAGGGGATTCCTCCATTTTCAGTCACTTTAATACTTTAGCTTGTTAGTGGGATTAGTGCCACATTTCTCATTCACAGCCCCGCACACAGAGCTATGGTAATAGCAGTCATTTGATCCCACCGTACTCCTTACATGGCTTGCTGATAAGTCTGTAAATCCAGTGTTACAAACTAGTGCACTTTCAGTGTACCAGCCAGTCTCCAAAGGTTGTATGGAGAAAATGGTGATTTTTGGCCTGTTCCACCTTTCGACCTCCTCAGCTGAATGCAAAAATTAAAATCAGAAATTTCAGAATTTGTTTGATAGATAATTTTAGTAAATATGATTTTATAACAATATTTATAAAACCATATTTTAAAACAAAATTTCCCCCAAAAATCTAAATGTTTACAGTAGCTGTGTTTTTCTCCCACATACAAAAAAAAAAAAGCAAAATTCCTTAACAATAACATAATTTCAATCATGACAACTCTCTCTGAGTGAATTATGTAACCAGTATTTATTGGAATGGTGCAATGAATGTATATATGCTTGATTTTGGCTTATGATATCTGCTGCTGTTGTTGCTGAGCATGTACAATAATTGAGCAATAATTTTTTCAGCTTAGTTAAAATAATAAAGGACATGCTGCTGCAAGAATATTTGAAACCCCCCCATAGCAAACCTCAACAGGTGGTGCTGGGGAGGAGGAGGGGTAAAAAAAGTCTTTATAATCGTGCAGCAGGGCGATCGCAGGCTAGGGTACAAATATATATGGTTACGTGGATTAGGATGTACGTCTGGTTGGCTAATGCCACGGCGTTAGATAAACGAATCAGCGCTCGGTTAGAGTTTCATGACTGAACTATGTATATCGATGCTTTTTACAGCATGATGAGAAGACAAGGAAATACTCCCACTGGATTTTTACACAAAATTGTAGTGTTGACTGCATTTGTCAATCTAAAAAGTTATTGTAAGAAAAAAAAGTTCAAACTTTTCACAAGAAATATGTTTATCAGTAACTAATAGCATATTTATATTTATAAAATATACTGTATATCATAATCATTTATTCTGATTAGGATATTTATTTATTATTTAACATTTATTTTAATCTCAAGAGCCAGACTTTTTCTGAAGGTTAAACATCTATTTTTCACTGACTTCAGTTTTTAAGAGTATCAGGCCTAATTTGTACCCTTTTTTTTGGAAAGTTGCATATATGTTAGACAGCAGTGTGAAGACTTTTGGCCTCCCAGCGAGCAACCTTCCAGTGACTCATAACTTTTCACTGTACCGCAGTGTCAGTGCTTTCGGGTTTTAGACTGTGCAGCCATGTGGTGACAACGGAAGGCAACGGCAGCTCAGGAAAATCATTAGATTGTTTTTCACGTTAAGGTTTGGTGCTACAAGCAGGGCTCAAAGCCCTTTGCAGAATAAAAGACAGAGATTACAGCGCTCCCAATATTAATGACTGTTGCACCACATGCAGCTTGGGATTATGATAAAGGGAGGAGGGGGAGAGGATAAAAAGGAAAACATTGGACTGGCTGAGGATATTGTATTATCTGTGTGCTTTTGGAACAAGCGATACATTTATAAATAGCAAACACACCAAGGTTTTCCAAAGGAGACAAATACATTGCTGGAAGTCCATTTACAGGTTCTTTTTGACTGAAGTTAATAACTCATGTTCATGTTTTTTTAAGGCTGAATTGTAAAGGTAAGATCTGACAAATCAGCACAGAGACAGGTCAGCTTTCATTTTTAACGTGAACCCCAATGCTAATCAACGGTCATGCGTCACAAAAAATACGTCACATTTTGACATCTGTGACATTTCGAACAATGTTTTATTTCAAAGTGGTCAAGCCTTTTTTCAAAGGGACCTAATGAAATATGTCAGTTTAGTGTGTTATCAAAAGAGCAACAGACAAGGACGGCTCAAGACCTCAGCGTGATGCAGAAGGACAGTCAGTCAGGTGCTGTTTTATCTATGGCAGACAGGGCCAGATTTATGCATAGGCATTCTAGGTTCGTGCTTATGCTCACACGTCTCCTCAATTACAATGAGGAGAAATAATATATATATTTTTTAATTATTATTATTATTTCACTATAATGAAGAAGACGGTTTTAGTCTAGCATTTGTCATTGAGTCATAGTCAATACTGTGTTAAAAAGCCTGTGCGTAGCACTTCATTGTTTGGACAAATTACATAAAAACTGAGCACCCATGTAGTGAGTTTACTTTCGCCCATGAGACACCAATTATGTAGTGTTTGTTACTCGTGTCACCACTGACGTGGTGATTTTTGGTTAAGGTCAGACTTAAGGTGTGGTTATGAGTACATCAGATGACCACTTCCCCCCTCTCTTAGTTTGGGGCACCAGTCAAGGACTTTTACCTTGGCAGTATGGGAACACTCCCAGGAGTCTGTTCAGTCGTTTCGAATTCATGTAAACTGGAGGGAGTTGGTCAGCTGAATATATCTGAAAGATTGGTGAGATATTTTTAACTTGAAGAGCCTCTTCTGCATTATCAACACAAGTAAGACACAAATGTAATAACATATTTTTGTATTAACAAAAGATAAACAAGAATAACTAAGACAACAATAAATGAATACCATGAATGATAAAGGAATAAAGTGCATATGACGCATAAAATACAAGTGATTAAGTTGGGTGTGGCTATGGCAGAGTTATGTTATCTTAAACTGTTGTTTCTCTAAAACCAATAAGGTGAAGAACCTTATAATGCATCAAACAAATAAACCAAAGTTTATTTGGTTTTAGCTAGCATCAGCTATATTACCTCTAATAAAAATCAGAAAATTATATACTGATAATACACAACAATGCCAAGGTCACTGGAAAGAGATTTGGTAAAGTGATATTTACGTTCCACGTGGTCGAGTGAGCAGTCCTATGACGTTGACTTCTTCCACTGGTTGTGCTGTGTGACAATGCAGTGGGGAAAGGAGCCGGAATCCATTTCAACAGCTCTGTGGGATGCTGATCTCCGGGAGCACCAAAGGGTCCTAAAATCTGGAACACACAGATGAGGCCCTGAGGTAGGTGCAAAAGGTCCTTAACAATTTGGAACACGCAGACGAAGGAACCTTGAAGTGAAGGTTTGCTCCCCTGAGCTTAAACCTTGTTGCAAATGTCTGTTTGTCTTTAGCCTCTCTGGGCCAGACACTCAAAACTTGGTCAGTCCTCTTTTGTCTCTCTGGCATGGAGACTTGGAACGTGCTGCATCTGTTATTGTCTCGCTGGACGAAGACTCTGCAAGGTGGTCGTATCTGTTGCTGTCTCACAAGCTGTAGACCCAGATTATGGAATCTGTTGTCTCTCTGGACGAACCGGTGTATCTGTTATGTCTCGCCTGATGGGAGACTCAGAACTTGGTTGATCTGTTTATGTCTCACCTTCGCAAACCCGAGACTCAGAATAAATAGTGTCTGTTGAAAGGGTGCATTTATATTTATGTCTTTCCGATGAGGAGAAGATTGCAATTTGGCACTTCTCCATTCCAGTGCTGTGATCGGCTACTGACATCAGAGGGGACACACACAGTGTGGCCCACCCTTCTTTCCCCTGCGGAACTCATTTGCATAAAGCATACAGTTAGAACACTTTAAAGTGTGTTTAAAGTTTTACCAATGCATTTCTCACTTTCCAAACCACCACCAGAATACCTTTGGAAATATTCTAAACAAATAGAGTCCAAACAAGATGAGAAAAGATTGAACAGCCATGCATTCATTCATTTGTTCATTAACAACTGAATTTATGTAAGATGTTGCACTACAAATAGCTGTCACTGAGATTATTTATTTCTCTGAGTAAGTTTGACATGGATGTGTGTAGTTTACATCAGTTTTAAGGTTTCCAAACAGTTGTGAATGGATTTGGATGGATCATTGTGGTCTCTATTTGTTTCAATCACTGTTGCTGCATCCGGAGGTCCCGAGGAATTTTGATGGCAGTCACAGTCCAAAATCTTAGGAATTAGTCTCTAGATGGGTGAAAAAAAAAAAATGCATGTGGGCCAATGAGAAGTCTTGTCCTTCCTTGTCTTGGTACCAGAGGCCTTCTTCTTGCCCTTGGCTGGCTGTTGTCATAGCATCTTTATCTGATGGTGTTTGACAGTTATTTTGTGTTAGTCCACCAAGATCCAATCAAAATGTAGCAAATGTACAGAGAGGGGCCCTGCCATAAAACTGGGCCCTGGAATGTGCTGTTCACCACAATAGCTATAATAAACTGTATAACCTGTAAGTTGATGAAAACGTAATGAGATACAACATCTACCAGGATGTCTACATCTACGTAATGCGGACAAAACACATATTTCTGACATTCACTGTTCAAAAACCTTATTTGAGCTTGATTTTGGTACATTGTTAATAATATAATGACACATGCAAGTGTCTGATCATATAAAGCCACAATATCAACTCTAAAATCTCTCTCTCTCTCTCTCTCTCTGGGTTGAAAGCTTGCTGGTAGTTGGTTGATTGCTTCGCTCACAGGCGCCATCACAGAAATAAAAAAGGAAGACAGAAAATCAAGTCGTCAAATCAGCTCAGTTCAAACTGATGGTTTGAACCAGGCGTGATATTAGAAATACCATGGCTAAAATATGCCTGCATTCTCCACCATAATACATTCAAATTCATATTTAGCAGTCTGACAGAAAATCGTGGCTAGATAATCATTATAACAAAAACACAACCATTGTATAATCTGAATTATATTTTAATATATGTTGTCTCTAAGAATTAGAGAGCATTTCCCTGCTAAATGTTACAATGCTTCATTCACACACCATGCTTCATTTGCATTAATTTTTGTAGGTTTTACACAACAGCTGAGTACAATAGCACACAATAAAGCTTCCGATGCACACACAACAATAAAACCAGCAAGTACGGTTATATCACTGCGATGTAAAAGGAATACTAATTATATCTCTGTGGTAAAAAAGTCATATCAGCTCACAAATCCACAGCCAATCTTATTATCCACCCAAAATCATGAGATTAGGACAGATTTTTGATATGAATTCCCTGGTGGAACTGACCCCTAAATCTGAGGTCTCCTTTAATGCAGAATATAGAGGTTGTGTATATCAGGTTGTGCTCCAAGTTGATAGGATTAAAAAACTGAAGCAGGCATAAATGAGATCTGAAACATAAAGAAACATCTGAGAGGACACTGAATAGGGATATAAGATTATGTTTTGAACAAGACAGTGTTTGGGACATTGGCTCCCCTGCCAAAGAAAGAGCATTGGAAGCTTTACATATCTACAGTACCTACGATAACCATCTACAGTACCTACGATAACCATTCATGGACACAGCTGGATGAAAGTGTGGGTTAAATTAATAAATAAATATGTTGAAAATCTAGAAAAAAAAATGCATATAGTTATAGAGTTAAGTCTGTTTCTTTTTACAGTCGTTTTCAATAGGAGCAGCGGGCCTGTTTGAACTGACATGCTGCTAAAGTGCATGAGGAGAGTTAAGAGGATTACTTTTGCAATTTTAGATTCAATGCATTACTCATAATCCTGGGGTTGACGGTGGCCAAATTGTAAGGGTCGTAGGGGGACCTCTGCGTGTGTGCCTGGAAGTGCCTGAGAGTGAGAGAGATGCGGTTTTAAAGGGATAGTTAACCAAAAATTGTAATTGTGAAAGAATTTACAAGTTATTTTCCAATTACAGTGAATGACAACTGAGGCTTTTAACCATAAAGGTGATCTATATGACTTGTGCACTAGAAATTGAGACTTCTGAAGTCAATACAATAGCTTTGCGTGGCTGTCAGACTAATTTTTGAGTTGTTTTTTACTGATGATCTCTAGTTGAACTTGAGAATCAGATCAGTCTGATTTGTGAATTAATCATTCAGACAGCTTTTGTGAAACAAAAAGTAATTCTTCCCTAAAATGGACATAATTTCTTTTCTCATGAACACTCCAAAAAGAGCAAGAGCGTTTGTCAGTATTTTCAGTGAATAACCACCCGGTTCATTCATGTTCATATGGAATATTTTTATGATAATTGTATGGTGCTGTTGGGTCCTATTTGAAGTGTCATTTATTGTAATTGGCTGGAAAAACATAACCAGGGTGAGTATATGATGGGCGAATGTTTAGGTAAACTATCCCCCTTAAGAGTCCGGTCTCTATGTACTGTATAATGTCAAGGTATTTTTGCCGCATGCTCTTCGAGATGAGAATTATTCACTACAAATTATTGATGATGACAGTAATGATGACAGTAATTGCTGCCATCAAGAAACACGATTACAACACTAAAGTGTTGCTGGGGCCTCTGGTATCGACCATTAATACCTTCCACTAGAATAAACAGAATCAGTTGCACAAGTGTCCACTATTAGTTTTAATAATTGCCTCTATGTGGCTTTGAATGCCTTCCCAGGACATTTCAAAATCATTTCCCTGAACACCACAGTGAGTACTTACAAATGACCCAAAGATTCTTTTCAGTCCTAATCATTTTCACGATTCAGTTGGCACTTACGAGACACGCAGGTGAGCCACTACCATGTGGATTTAATTAAATTACAGAATCAATGAATCAATCAGCAATCGCCATCTGCTTAAGGACAGATGGTGCTATAAATCAGAGATTGGTGGGAGTGCAGATGCTATGAGAGATTTTGGGATGTGCAAGACAATACAATTCTGACAAGTGATTATATGTATTAAAAGCATTTATCTGGAAAACCACAAACTACATAGTGTTACAAACCCTGCATCACTCCTCTGGGTCTGCCACATGGCCTGCTGGGTAATAGTCCACCGACGCCATGAAGTCCACACCTCAGCGGGCTCTGCAAAAGTACACATCGAGGGGCAGTGACCACTCTTCTGAGGCCTAAAATGACAAATGGCTTCATTGACATGCACACAACTGATACCAAACCAGAATTATTTGCTGTTTGAATCCACTGTATATCATTTAGCATTATAGTTCATGTTTTAAAATGTACATTATTAACAGCGATATAATATTTTATTAATAGTTTGAATTAGCTTTTATTTTTAGATTTTCAGTTATAGTATTAGATATAATTTTAGTTGAACTTTTAGTAATTTTGTTTTTTAATCTTTATTTTATAGTAACCGTTTTAGATGTAGTTAATAATAACAACTGACTGAGGTACGTTTAACCCTGTTTGACAATCACTGCCATAATATACTGCATATTCTGCAGCCTGGCCAAAAGTACCCACCATGTTAGCTCCAAAAATTGACAGGACACCAGGCTCATTATTTTGAGATGCTGATTAAATCGTTAGCAGGGGCAGTTCAATGACTCAAGGAGGATGAGTGTTATCACTGTCGAGTCAGATAAGCTTACGGAGTGAAAATCAGACACCGAAAGAAACTGCTGCTGCCTGACGGATGACAAGGTGTCCATTTGCATTCTTCCCTGTTACTGAGCCTGCCAGACATTGCAATGACTAATAGTAAATGATGGACAACAGCTGAGTGAAATGAATATGATACAGAATGAAGTCTTGGCATATATCTACATGCTGAAACATTTATTTGACTTCGTATAGCCCAGCCGTGGCATGTTACAAATTGTGTAACGTGGAATTTATGCGTACAGCATTATAAGAACTTGGTGATCTGCGATTAGGAATCTTAAACAGAGTTATGGTGTTGAACTGTAATTTAAACCATAATTAGTGGTGCTTTGCTATTAGTATTGCTCATATGCGGTGTTAGGGATTTGAACAAACCACTAATCCTTAATAATAAACTATGAACATGAATGATATTTCAAATTGTGCAGTTTATTGAGGAACAACAATGTGTGCTATTACTTTTCTGAGCAAGACTGTAAGTCCAGTTCATTTTCATTGTGTTCATTTTCCCCTGTGCATTTCAGTTTATTCTGTCTGTTTCAAATGTATTTGTTCACATATAATATATATATATACTATATAGTAAAAATGTTTAAAACATCAACTACCTTAATTTATACCCTATACTGTAGGCTATGCATGCAGAGGATATAAATAAATACCAATATAACAAATAGAACATTTTGACATTTATGTTGTTGTAATTTAAATTTTTTGTGCACAGTTTAGATTAGATGTCATTTATTCACATAATGTTCTCGCTCTTAAAATATAAATGAGTGTAAAAGTCAACATCATCTACAGTATTGAAGTCTGTCACGGAAAACATGAGCTTATTGATGTGATCCATTTGGTTTGCCATTTTAGTCCAACTGTAACTCCTGGTCGTAGACTTCAGTATTTATTTATTGTATACGCAGGGTTATGTTTCTACTTTTTCCTTTTAAAGTTTAATGGTGCTGCCTTCAAATATTTAGTAGTAAGCAAGCTGTAACCTTGTGGCTATTTATGCTAAGTTAAGGAACTTGCACAAAAGTAGTGTTACTGCCCCCTATATCACTTAGAGGACTGCATATTTTTGATTTGGGCTAGCAAGCAACCACTGGCATCCACCCATAACACCTTAGAAACCATCTAGCAATTCCCCAGAACCACCCAGAACACCATAGCAATGCATCAAAACCACTTAGAACACTTTTGCAGCTGTATAGCATAGCCCTGGCAACCACTCACCCAAGCACTGTCAGTGAGTTTTGCACAGCCATAGTTGAAATTGAAAGCAAACTGGCAAATTATTCACAGTCCACCAACTGGTAAAGCAGAACTTTTTAGCACACACACCATCCATTAGATTTTTCAGTACAAGAGCAGCTTATTCTCATCCAAATTGCTAAAAAGTGACAACAGTGAAAACTCCTGTGCATCACTCTTTTTCCTGCACTTCCACACACATCTTTGATTGCTGATGTGTTTACACCATTTTGTTCCTCTTAATTCAGGTGTCATGTTTTCTTGCATGTCTGTATTTGCTATCAAGTGTTGAGTTATATTTCATATATAATGATTCAAAGGCCCTGTTCATCTTGTGCTTTACCCCCCATCTCCCATACTGGCAGCCTCATTAGAGAGATGAAGCCTTACTGTAATGAGAGAGCATGAATGCAGGTCGCTCTGTGTCAGCTGTGACTTCCACCGCTAAACAAAACACAGACGCACACAAAAAAAAAAAAAAAAAAAAACTAGCTTTGACTGCCAGGATGTTGTGCGCTGAAGAAAAGACAAAACTAGGCCATCTGTGCTTGAGCTGCAATCACTGCCATTTTATTAACTGTAAACTCTCTTGCCATCCCTCATTCTCTCTCTCTCTCTCTCTCTCTCTCTCTCTCTGTCGCAGGAGTTATGGTCAGTAAGGAGGCAGGCCGCTGCACTCTGTCAAGCTCAGAGTCTGACTCGGAGTCCGGCGGGCCTTCGCTGGAACAGAGCGGAGCAGACTCGGTACGCAAGCGAAACAAAGCCCTGCAGGTGCGCTTTAAAGACATCTGCGAGGCGCAGAATGAGGCCGCCCATCGAGGTGCCAGGAACCGCTCTGTTTCCTGCAAGGTCATCCACCGGAGGTACATGACCATGCCGGCACGCCGTTCCATCCCGAATGTCACCAAGAGCACAGGTGTGCAAACCTCACCCGACTTGAAAAAGCGCTACCAGACTTTCCCCTTCGAGCGCAAAAAGGGAAACGTAATTAAACACACCGCTCTGGTGGAGAACTACCCGGATCAAAACAACGGCTTTCTCAGTGACGTGAAGGGTGGGGAGCGAGCGGAAAGGTGTGACGGACGGGTGCAGCAGACCCGAGTGTTGCTCCACACTACGCCGCAGTGCAGCGACGCAAAGGACTTATGCGCCGGGCCAGACTGCTCGGATGGAAAACTCTGCCCTGATCCATTAGATACGGTTTCTGATCATGCGGACTCAAGGAGAGACGCCAGCGTCCCGGGGAGTGGGGCCAAGCACAAAGGATTATCAAGTGAGAGCGAGGCAGGGGCAGGCCAGCAGCCCAACTGTGCCTCCTCAACCACGCCGACTCAACCTCTGCAGGTCAGGGGTGACTGTTCAAAGATTTCCGGCCCTATTGCATGGACGTCTTTGACACAAGTGGAATGCCTGGAGAGTCCCTCAGGGAGCTGCAAACGCAAAAAAGACACAGCACAGCTGAACGGATTGCAGGGGCAGTCTCAGGCTTTGCCTCATTCGGCGAGCTGTGCTTCCCAGGCCCACATACATGCCCACTGTCACAGTAGCCAAAAGTCGGGCACCGCAGAGACCAGGCAGGGTACAAGGGGGCAGATGATTGCTCTTCCCGGGGCCGATGGGAATGTGAAAGCCAGGCTTCAAGCCATGGAGGCTCTGATCAGCTCCAGTCAAGAAACCATCAAAGTGCTGCTGGGGGTCATTCAGGAACTGGAAAGAGGAGAAGCACAGCGAGAGGGGTGAGTCACAGTGTTTATGCAACACATTTACTATTCATCAACTGTATCTGCTCAGTTTTTGTGTTTCCGGTTTGTTTTCTCAATGTGAAAAAAGGCAGCATCACATGTAAGTGTTTACAATATACATCTGTGACTCTGTTTCAAAAGTGTAACCATAACTATGCATCAGTTTGAATATTTTTCCGATAAACTTTCAAAAAGTATTTAAAAAGTTTCTGTATGCTAGTATTTTCTCTAAAATAAATATAAAAACCTAAATACTAAAATCAATCATTTTAAAGGTTAAGTGATTTTTGTCATCACAACATTACATGGTACAATTTGAAAAATGGATATTCATTTAGCAATAAAGATCACATTTTTTTTTATCAAAGGTCATTTAAATGTAAAAATAAGGAAAATAAATTTACAATATCAACTGATTCAGCACGTCCAATATCAATAAATTAAAAAAATTCTCAAATATTGGAGAGTAACCAATATGGTATTGATATGTTGTGCATCCCTAATTTTAAACAACTTGACAACTCAAGTAAAAAAAAAAAAACTTTGTTGCAAGGAAATTTAATTATCGACAGATCTTTTCTTATTTGTTGTTACGTACATCCTAATTAAATGGATAACAATGAAAATTAAAAAAAATCACTGTGGATTTGATTCAATTAACTGGTTATGTTTGGATGGAGGGCAAACTGAATGTAAGCTTGCAGTCAATTTGCAAGAAAGTGGTGGCAATTATGTACAGTAAGATCAATAACATGCATTTAGAAAATAAATAGGGCGAATTTTAATTTTATGATGACTTAAACTGAAGACTTCGAGTTTAAATAAAGTTCTTTAACAATGTAATACAATCCTTACATACAATATCTGCTTTAAAACGCTCAGGCCCCACGTGTCTAGACTTCCATGTTAAGTGTATTTGTATATAAATGTGATTCCTATTCATCCTATGTGATAATATTCCATATTATCATTGTCGGTGGTAATTAACAGGGCTCTACAGAAGTGGTCCAAATAACAAATTGTAAATATTCTGCAATATTCCTTTTAGCCTGGTGTTGGTACCAAGTTACAGTAGGTAGTTAAAATCACGTGTTATTGACACTTTCTTTCTGAGCATTTATGCGTTTAAATGCAATTCTTATGGAAATTGGGTCATTTATAATAGTGACACAAGTATCCAGAGGGGACCCAAGCAGTGTTTTTGTCTTTTTCCAAATCATTAAATAAACCTTGACAAGTGCATGAAGTGAATTAAACTGTGACACGCTTTTCTGAATGAACATGTTGAACATCCGTAAGAACACTGACATTTGCTCTGGGATTAATTAATCGTAACATCATATCATTTATGTATTGTTTCAGTTCATTGTAGTGTTGCTAGAGAGTACCATATTCACATTCACAGTACCACAGTGAGTGTGTTGTAGAAATGTTAGAAACAGTTCTGTTCACTTACACTAATGTTATCACTTGCCTTCAAATGACACTTTTCAGTTGATTGTGAAGCATTTGCCTCCATTGTGATTTGCAGTCTCTGCAGTTTTTAATCACATTACTGCAATATTTAACACTTTCTTTAAAGGCAACGTCACTATTCATTTGTTAAAGGGATAGTTCACCCAAAAATGAGAATCATCATTTACTCACCCTCAAGGTGTTTCAAACTTGTATGAATTTCTGCTGAACACAAAAGAAGAATTATGAACATTTTGAAGAATGCTGGTAACCAAACATTTGATGGGCCCCATTTACTTGCATAGTAAAGTTTTTTTTTTTTTCATAGAAAACAAGTACTAAAAACTCAGTGAGTGTTTTAGCGCAATTTTCTCACCTCATGGGATCACAACACTAAGAGATAGTAAATCTTTTCCTGGATTTTTTTTGTGCGTTCCCGAGATTAGACCTTCCTTAACATAATGCCGAAAACCCGAAGTCTCTAGGTGGTCTGGTTGAGGAGTAGATAGAAGTGCAAGATTGGTGCGCACAGACGCACAGAACAGAAATCATGAGTTAACAATCGCAATTTGTCCGGTGGAAAATTGCGCTAAAAAATGGTTACCGACTTTCATACAGTTTTGGAACAACTTGAGGGTGAGTAAATAATGACAGAATTTTCATTTTTGGGTGAACTATACCTTACCCTGTTACTACTTTATGAGCACATTTTTCTGACAATAACATCATTCCTATAAGATGTTTTGTCAAGCAAGAGTAGCAAAGGGATGCAGGGCTTAGTGAAGTGTCAAGTCATTGGCTGTATTAGTTATTGTTCACAAATCTTGAAGAATAATGTTTGTGCTGGAGCTACTCTTGTGTTGCACTATAAGCCTACTTCATTTAGCAGACAAGGTCACTGATAAACAAAGCATTTCTAAAATGATCCATCATACCTGATTTATGAATGAAAGGCAGATAGTCAGCAGGGAATATGTATTCAATTTCAGCAGCTTGAATATTTTAATTTCACAGCATTTATGGTGTCGGTGCCACACAGGTATAATCTGGCACTGTGAGCAACATGAACAGCCATTTATAACAAGTGTTTAAAGCTTTTAAATGCACTTCAGCTCCATTTTCATGTCAGCATCTTTAGTGAGTGCCAGAAATTCAGGGTTATGCATTGCGTGGTGACTGTTGAAATTGGGGAAGCAAATGAGTTGAAAAGATACTTTGGTGCCTGTTGAAAGCCACTTGCACAACAACACAGGGACACTTCAATGTCAGATGTCATCCTGCATTCCCTAATACCTGATGCTCCACAGGCACAGAGCCTACCTCACTTTCTCTCTGCCGCTTGTGACGGCCTGCCCGATGAGAGGAAAGAGCTCGATACAATCAGTGCTCCTCATGTTTAATAATGCCCCTCCATTAAGTGGACGTCTCTTCTGGTTGGGATGCTAGAAGCTTTAGAAGTGCCTGCCTCAGCTGTTGGCCGACGGGACGTGACACTTTATTTAGTAAAAGGTCGATAAGAGGCGCTTTTGGAAATATTAGCAGCTCTTAATCCCTGGTAGACTTCCAGAAGGAATGTTAGGCATTTTATGTTTTTTATACATATAGAGTACATTACCGGTCAAAAATTCAGGTCAGTTATATATATATATATATATATATATATATATATATATTATTTTATTATTTTTTTAAAGAAATGAATTATTTTATTCAGCAACGATGCATTAAATTGATCTAAAGCGACAGTAAAGACATATAATGTTACAAAATATATCTTTTTTAATTATATGCTGTTCTTTTGAGCTTTCATTAAATACTCATTAAAAAAATCCTGCAAAAATGTTTTACAAATTACAGTTTTCCCAAAAAAATATTATGCAACACAGATATTCAAAAGAGTATTGTCCCAACCAATGGACAAATGTCCTCGTGGGTTCAAACCCAACTCCTAGTAATAAGAATTAGGTTTTCAATTTGATTTGTAAACACAAATTATGCATTTGAAATAGCAGCTTAAAGTGGTAAATTCAAATGTGAGAAGTATTTTCCCAACCATGATGGCCGAGTAAGGCGTTGGACTTTAGATCCAATGGACAAAATGTTCTTGTGGCGTTGGACTTAAGATCCAATGGACGAATGTCCTTGTGGGTTCAAACCACACTTCTGTTAATTAAAATAAGTTTTTCAGATTTTTAAGCTCAAATTAAGCATTTGAAAGAGAGCAGTGGCACAACCAGGATGGCCAAGTGGTTAAGGCGTTGGACTTAAAGCTGCATTCCATAACTTTTTTGGGTTAAAAATTATCCAAAATAAATTTAGCAAGTACATAACCAGCCAGTGTTCAAAACTATCTGCTTGCCTTAGCTCGATTCAAAACGGTAAGCTTGTAATAGTGTTTTTTTTAAATTCCAGTTGTACTGGTGGATTTCCGCAGGAAATTCGAGCATGTCTTTGAATCATTACGTCACATCTGTACACATAAAGAAGGCATCTCGGCTAGTAGGCCATATTGCGTGTGAGGATGTTGGAAGTGGAGATTTACAGCCTTGAGATTTATAGCCATGGATGTTACTTACTTGTTCAGATGACATTTTCCGGTGAAAATTCTTATGTTGGTCATACTTCCAAAAAGTAGAATCTGTGATTCCGAATGACAGTATCCACACAGGCGCGGTGACTGACAGCTGCACATCTCCTCAAAACATTGGATTCATCCGCGCTGTGCAGTGCCGAGGCACAACCCACATAAAGTCGATAATTCCGCGAATAACTGCAATTACAGATTTCGAACAGAGATGGTGATAAAGAGGAAAAACTACGGACTGCAGCTTAAAGATCCAATGGACAAATTTCTTTGTGGGTTCAAACCCCACTCCTGGTATTAAAAATTATATTTTCAATTTGTTTTCATTTATAATAGTAAGAGATGTTTCTTGAGCACCAAATCAGCATTAGAATGATTTCTGAAGAAACATGTGACACTGAAGACTGGAGTAATGGGGGTTGAAAATTCATCTTTGCCATCACAGGAATAAATTACATTTTAAAATATATTAAAACAGAGAACAGTTGTTTTATATCGTAATAATATTTCACAGTGTTAATGTTTTACTGTTTTTTTTTTTTTTTTTTTTTGTGATCAAATAATTTAAGAGAACTACTAGGTATCTTAATAGTATTCTGAAACCCAAAAAAGGCTTATTTACATATCCCTAAAATATTCACCAAGCTCCACCCCTATTGTGTCACATTCTGTGTTTTGGCTTCGTTTTCATGGACTTTTAGTTTGTATCGGATTATTTCCTGCGTTTCTTTCTGTTGTCATAGTTTCTATTTTGTGTTCATTTGTTGTCATGGTGATTCATTGTTTCATTGATTAGTTCTCACCTGTTTTGTATTTAGTTAATTATCTTGTGTGTATATTGATACTTTGCAGTCACGTGATATCTGGCGGGCAACAAACGCGGTTAGTGCATCCAATCGCACAACAACTATCTGGCATGTCGTGTACAGTTCAAAACACCAACTTTTGTATATTAAAACTGTCAACGTCCTGGCAAGATCCTTGATTATTTACTGGTTTTCATTGCTAGAGAATGACGTTCTTGCCCGCCAGCCAGTACAACTGACGTCACGTGCAAAGTATCAATATAGCCTTTTGTTCTCTGAGTTAAAATTATCTGATGCTTTTCTTTTTATTGTTAAATTAAGCAGCAATGTGATTTAAAAACTGAAAATCTAAATCAAGGCTTCTCCTAGTCAAATGCATCTGAATCCTCAAAAGCAATTAGAACTGATAACAAAATCCTCTCTGGATACCTTGTGCCTATTAAGAGTGACCCGGCATCAACATTTGACCATAGTTGTGGATAATTTCTCTGAAATTACTCTTTCTCTATCCAAACACAGAGATCCTCTGTAGAATGACATGTGAGAAACCAAAAGTAGTTGATAATCCAACAGCTGCTAAGGTAGGGTCGGTCCATAACATTTTTAGGCTGGGCCTCAGTGAGGGGTCAATTATGGTCCAGTTCTAAATGGTAGCATTTTACGTCGACCTGCAGCCATACCATTACCCATTTAGTATGGCAGACGTCTCGTCAGCAGCAAATGGTTGTATTTGTGTATATCTCACCTTAACTATTCCTTGAAATGAGTCAAATTTGCCATTCAGAGCTGGTCTAAAACTTCTAGTCTCAGCACTTAAGGTCCTTCAGGCATTGCTTTGGGCAGTTAATGGCCCTCAAGCCTAACTCACTGTCTAAGGAGCGCTGGATTTCTTTCTGTTCCTAAGCCAGGGAGGGAAGCAAGGCGTATTTTTTTAGAGCACAAAACCACTACTCAAACAGCCTCAATTAGCAGTGCCTCATCAGGCAGCCCTTTCATCTTCCAAAGGACAAAGTGTGTCTGTTTTTTGCGTGTATGTGTAGCTTCCATCTTCCACAATGAGTGTGGGGACTATTATTAGAGGCAGGACCTCTGCGCCTGCTCTCCCACATGCTAGGTGTCATCAGAGCAGCTGAGCTCAGAACCGATGAGTGGCTCAGTGTGGGCACATGAAAGCCCAGCCAGTCTCCCTGGGTTAAACCAGCCCTAGCCAAGAGTTTGATGTTCCTCTCTGTCTGAGAGCAAAGCTTTTAGTGCAAACAAAGCGTCTGCATGCTGCTGACAGCCAGGGTGGGAAGAGCCTAAAATGCCAAGCACTTGGGAGCCCTGGCATGGATGTCTCTGGAACACTTTTAGTGCTGATAGAGATGTGCTGTACCTGGACATTTTTCCAGTTAGTTAGCTTTAGCTGGCAATAGAAAAAATACTACAGTACTTCACAATATTATCTGTGCACTGATTCATCAGTCTAACAGGATTTAGGCCATTTTTTTTACATACTGATCAGAGTAGGTAAGAATTCACGACATATCAAACAGTGAAATATTACTGGAAATAAATAAGCAACATCACACACGTAGCCATGTGATATTGCTCGATTGCCTCGTGCCATAGGCAATCGCAGCTGTGCTGATATAGAGCCATATCGCACAGCTACGAGTGCGATATTCTTTGATATTGCATTTATACAAAAGTTCAGCGGCAGTGTTTAAATAAACGACAACATAGTATCTTTAAAAAAAATTGTGCTAAACTACTTCCTTCCGTCACAGATTCAAATCTCAAGTTGACAGTTTAACTGTCGAGCCTCCGTTACTAATTATAAAATGTCACTTTAGAACTAGCAATGAAGGAATGCTGAGTTGCTTCATTGAATCTTAATATAATGTAGAGTAGAGTATTATAAGAGAGATATTGAATAAGCGAGTGCATTACCTGCATTGAGCTGATATTATTTATGTCAATCTTATATCTATAATCACAAAATCAGTTTAAATGTCCGATGAGGAAAGCAATATCTTTGTCTTTGTCCTTTTAACAGTAAAGGGGATTACCCATGACAGCGCTAGTCAATGCATTTGTAAGTTGCATCTTATAAGGCTTTGTTTAGCCATTATAAAATTATAAGACGTTTGTACAGGAAATAAACACAAGCAAACAGATTTCAGTCAAAAGTTCAAAAGCGGCTCTAGTTATAGTAGGCTACAGGATTTCAGTTAAATAAAAAAAAATAAAGTTATGAAACTTTAGCCAAATCACTTTTCTCTGGAACAAGTAATAGATTAATAAGATCAACGATTGCCCATTTGATATACCCAAAATGAATGATACCTCATGTTTAAACACTATCTACATAAGAGCCAGCAGCAAATTCCCGAAAGATTGGTCGAGGTAAACCGCTCAAGACGCGGTTACGTGAGCGCTGAATGTCCGCTGACGGCCTGAAGCTCACATCTCTGAAAACGTCTACACAAAGTTTATCTATCAGTTGCAAATTTTATTTCTAAATTACTACATTCTCACCAAAAAACTCTTAAAACAACATTTTGTAACACAACAACAGTAAAATTGGTAAAACTATAGTGGTTTGCTCGCCGCCATGATGCTGCGAAAAATGCTGCAAGCAAAGTGAGACAAGCGGTGAAATGGTTCCCGTGGTGATACTGGTAGAATGTCGCATGGCTGGAAAATGGCTCTCAGCCAATCAGAGTCGAGAACCAGAATGCACTGTTGTAAATATATATTATACTATACTGTAATCTTTTAAACTTTGAAAGGATGCATTAAATTGATCAACAGTTACAAGGAAGACAACTTTCCACTCAAGCTTTTGAACGTGTTTTTGTCGACATGTGATGATTCCTTCTGCGATACACTCCTATATGCACAACAAGTATAGATACTAAACACAATGAACATTTTTCAAATGCTGGCATGAGTTTCTTGTTTTTTATGGAGGCATTTGCAAGATAATTGTCGAGGAGGAATAAATGAAGATTTTGTGTTGCTTTGCTAACTTTACTGATCCCTCAAATGAGAAACAATACAACATTTTCTTCACAAGTACTTTAACACATTTATTTTTTCCGCTCACTGAGGCTCATTTCACCATTATATTAGATAATTGCAGCTTTTTTAATGCAGTATTTTCCAAGGACAGTCACTGGGTGATGTATCCAAACGGAGATCCAGCCGCCTGAACTGCTTTTTAATCATTATCACGACTGGCTCATTAGTGTGTCAATGACTTCTGCAGCCTATCCAGACGGCAACAGATTGTCAGTGTCTGGATGACAATGGGATTTCGCAAAGCATGCTCTGCTGTGGTTTGAGGGCATTTGGATTCCTTTACACTTCTAGTGCATTTCCAAGTATTCACAATACATGACAATGCAAACAAGAAATAGTCAATGATGCTTATTAGTGCTGCTAAGGCACACTAAATAGCTCTCTGAACACCTTAGCAATCCAATGTTTAGTTTATCCTGTCAAGCGTTCATTGTCACAGTTGTTAACACAACAGCTTTCTTCTTCCATGAGGGGGTTTGTCATCACGACAGCTTTGTTTCCAGGTGGAGGATTAAAGAAATCCTGTAGAATTCAACCAATCAGATGATGACTTCAAAACTCCTGAAGTGTTTTCAATTTTGTGTGCCATATGCATCAGACTTTCAGCCAATGGTACGTGGGTGTGACGTCTGAGGCTGAGACTAACTTAACACTAACTATACTTTATTACTTGAACAACCAGTCAGTAAGCACTGATCTGTCCTCTTAGCTAGATGTAAGCTAACTTTTTGTTTGATTCACTGAAAGGAACAAACTCTGAGTAACTTGTTAGGAAAGCGGACTACACTGCTTGTATATAATCTTTTGATTCACTAAAATGAACTAGATAATAAGATTCATTGGTTATGTAAACGGACTCATCAGCGGTTACTCAAGGCGAGTATGACTGTCCTCTCCACTGGGTCGTCTACTTGTGGGTCTTCAGATGGCTGTAGAGGCCGATCCGCATACTTTGGTGCAGTGTGAGAAGAGGAGAGTGGTGATCGTTGGTGGTGGTTGAGCCTTTTTGTCTTTCTCCTTGCGAAGCTGTCGCTTTGTCTCTGCTGCACGGCAGAGTTCTATTTCATGACGTGCAGCACTTTCCTGCATGGATTTCTTCCAGGAGCTCGAGTCCAGTGCAATGTGTTTCCAGTTGCTAGATGTGATGTGGAATTTCTTCAGAATGGTCTTGATATTGTCCTTGTAACATTTCTCTTGAAATCTGAAATTCTCTTCTACAGAATCTGATGGTGGAGACGTGCGGTATTGGACATGCGGATGACATGGCCGGTCTATCTGTAGACCAGGAGCCTGTACGTGATTTTGTTTAGCTTGGGGTGACTGGTGCACTGACAGCCACCACACAGTCTTTGGCAGATCTGGGCCAGAATGCAGTGGCATGGGGTCCAAGAAGACTGGGGGCCCTTTACTGCTGCAGCCTTTGTCCGCCTTCCCAGTCGGGGTGATGCTCCCCTAAGGCCAGCCATCATCCTCTGCCTGTTCCACCGTTGAGGTCTTGGTTGGATTGGTCTTTGTCAGGGATCTCCCCCTCAAACTTACCGTCATGGATGGCCCTACAAGGAGCATAGCTCCAGGCAGCATTGCTAATGGGATCACAGGACCACACAAGCCTCTCTGCTACAGGGGCTTTTCATAGTTCCTAGAACTATTGGCGGAAGTTCCTGGATTTTGGCACGTTCGCACCTCAGGAACTAGGAGCTATTTTAGTTCTAGGAATTCTTTTGGAGGAACTCATTTAGCTGCTACTTCAGAGTAGTGTCTAAACAAGCAATATAGGAACTATCCGTGACGTTAGTGTACACTGATTGGCCGAACGCGTTACGCACCCAAAACACCAGCACCCGCCATTTTTAAAAAGGCTGCGTATGTAAACACACAGATTATAGCCTATATATTTACTCCACAAAGTAACTCTATGAGCATGGAAACCAGTAATAGATGGGCCTCTTAACCTTTACGCTGAGGTGAAAATCCAACGCAACTTTGAGGGGACCTGGCGAAACATGATTATGTATTTCTGCTCAGCTAGCACCACTGGACATCAACCACACGGCATACGCAACTAACTTTTCATTACTGTCTACTTTCTACTTATAAAAGTTCTATCTAATAACATATTATACAGGACTGTTAGACATATCGTAAACTAATGAACACGGAGAATGCGAGCACTGTTTGCTCAGGCTCTGGCTGGCGTTCTCTGCGCCATATAAAGGTCTGCTGCGCCGTCAAAATAAAAGTCACAACAATGAGCATTGTTTACGTCACTTCAGAGTTCTTACTGGTGGTGCGAATGCAACCAGAAAACATTCCTAGGGGAACCATTAGTTCTCGGGGAACCATTCTGGTGGTTAGTTCCTAGAACTATCCTGTGCGAAAGGCCCTTATGACAAGGTGGCAATCCCTAGAGAGGAAACTCTGCAGTGTAAATTGACTACCCTGGTTGGGGCCTATGTTTTTATTTATTAAAAAAACTACCTCATAAGATTCACCAGTTAGACTACACTGGTTGCCCTATATGTTTTTGATTCACTGAAAAAAAAAAAAACTCACAAGAGTGATTTGTTCTGTAAACACACTATACTGGTTGCACCGTATTTTGATTCACTAAAAATGAACAGGCTCATAAGAGTCATTCTTTCAGGAATCAGACTATCAAGCTGTGTGTTTTTTCACTGAAGTTTCTGTATCAGTGATGCAGCGCAGTTACGTAACTATTGCAGGAAGCTGTCTGAATATTTTAGTGTGGTTTTCCATCTACATTGGCAGTTGATTGCCATTATACTGGGAATCAAACATCAACCGGTTCCTGGTTCCCAATCCTAGGCACGCACAAGTTACATTTAATTTAGATAACATAAAAATCTGGTTCTTCTTGTGTATTCGATCTTTGATAATCAACAGATGAATTATCCATGACCAACTTCCAGCACATATTTGTGTCTGAAGTCAAGGGACTTCAATATGAGTATCATCAGATGCTGCTGCTACTGATATTGTCACATATTACTTTCATTAGCGTGTGCTAAGACTGGTATGTCCTAATAGCATTCACTGAATTTCAACAACATGCCGAGCCATTGTGAATTCACGTTAGAAAGAAACATTAGCACGCTATTACACAGTGTGTAATGTGAGACGTGCTTCCTCTGCCAGTGTCAGTTTTTCACAGATTATTCCAGGAGCGTAGCAGTGTTCACCTCCCTGCAGACTCAGGGCACACCTCCAGTGAGAGAGGGCAGAGCGCGTCTTTCAACAGAGCTGATGTCTGCAATAACTGAGAGCCAGCTCGCAGGGAACACACAGCACTTGTGTGATTCAGTGACATGCACACACTGTCTGATCAATATTTATTTCAAAAGAACTGAAATATAAGATACTGTTTATACATAATATAAATGTATCCGCTCACAAAATAGAAAATGACCATAGAATTTGTCTAGTGACCTTGAAACTCTAAATTATTCCCTGCTGGAAAATTCATAGGTGTGTTTTGTAACATGGTAGATGGTTTCTAGTTGATCTAAACTGGTTATTAGTTGGTGTAAGATTGTAGACCATCTTGGATGGCCATATTAGCTTTAAGGAAGTTTACACAAAAATATATATTTGGTCATCATTTAATCACCCTCATGTTGCTACAAACCTTTTTGGCTTTTTGTTTAACAGAAATTAAGATATTTTAAAGAATGCACATCCAGTGTAAGTCATTGGGGTCCAAAACAACACTGGACTAGGCGTGTGCAATATTAATGAAAATTAGATTTAGTCATTAACAATAATTAGTCTATATTTTGCTGAGTATGTTTTTGTGCTGGTACTTTGCCGGGTTTAGGCCTGTCATAGACAGTATTCTTCTGAATCTTTTCAGCGGTTACAGTGACAGAAATCAACTTTTCCATTAAGGGGTGATATTTGATATACAGTAAACTGATTTCCAGGGGCATTTGTTTGTCTAACCTTATTATATGTAGGACTCTTTTATGGCAAAGTCTTATATTTAATCAATAAATACAATTAGAATAAAAAGACAAAAAGTGTTTTAAAAATAAAATTTCAAATATATTAAACATATTTTTAAATATAAAGCTAAAACCACCAGTATGCCAGTAAATGTAAATCTCTCTTAAATGTCTTAATGAGTCACTGAATCATTTATCAAAACAATGCGTTCAAAATGGCTGATTCAGAAACAAAGCTAGTGACTGTCTTTATAAATAGTTTATTGAATAATGTTCATGCAAATTCATTCTGTACTGAAACATCGCTGTGTTGCTCACAATGAAAGTGTGCACTTTCAGGTTTGTTTGGTTTTTGCAAAGTGAGTGACATACTCGATAATGTCTGCTTGCACAGGGTTAAAACAACAATTACGAGATTATCTTAGATGATATATATGGTTCACGCCCACATTGGACCTCATTAACTTTCATGGACAAAAAAAAAATACTGAGACAATTTACAAAATCTCATCTTTTGTGTCCCACAGAAGGGGGGAAAAGTGTGAGTAAATGATGACAGCATTTTATGTACATTCCTAAACACACACCAACCTGGACACAGCTCCAACAGACCTCATCACATATGGGTCACATCAACCACCAATAATTCCTTGCCCTCCCTGACCTTTAGGATAATTCTTCTCCAGTGCATCTACAGCGATGAAGGTTTCAATCTCATCTCACTCCCATTTATTCCAGATCATTTTGACCATATTGATTTTCTTCCAGTTAAGTACTCCTCTATCCTACCATGACATCATGGTGCCCTGATTCTGAGCCTGTATGGTAAAAATATCATTATGTTTAAAAATATAACTTTAGTCTATAAGCAAATATAGTAAAAGCCCAGTTCAAGTATTGTTCGTTCCTGCTGCATGGCTGCAGCAAATATTGATCTTCTACGATTGGACATAATGTGTGCAACTACTGTCGCTGTGAACTCCTCAGCATCATCAGATCGAACTGAATGCAGAATATCAATGACCATCCTGACACTTGAGCGCTCAGAGGGATAAAGTGATCCAATTAGGCTTTCATTAAGCTTTAATGAAAATGCATAACTGCATGGCTGCTGGGTACAGCCCCGTTATTGTCCTCGTAGAAATGCGAGGCATGTGTCACAGTGTCACATCAGCACACAAATAATATATCAAAACCACTTCAAGTATGCCAGGCTAGTGCATGATCCATCATCCCCTTGTACATACATTAATGCTGCTGAAGCCCAAGGGCCATGAGTAAAGTGCGGATAGATACAGGGAATTCAATCCCGGTGTCTTCCATCATGAAATAATCTATAGAAATCCTGGGCACTGGGTAGAATAAAGCAATAATCTGCAAGAAAGCTGTGCTTTAATAAAATACATCAATGCACAAGAATAATTTGGGGCTGTGAATCAGTCAAAACATTTTATTGAATTAATTTACATATGCGGTTTCATTAATCAAATTAATCAATCAATCTTGACACAATTAAAACAATAAAGCTATCACCATAGCTGCATTTAATTCATTCAAAATACAGTACTGTTTTATTTTTATTTATTTTAAATTAAATTTGATGCTTTATACATTTTTTATTATAATCAATGTTGAAAACTGTTGTGCTGGTTAATATTTTGTGGAAACCATGGATCTTTTTTTCAGGATTGTTTTTAGTGTCACTTGTGATTCATTGAATGCTTCCTTGTAAATAAAAGATAAAATAGTTCACCCAAAAAATAGTGGATAGTTCAACCAAAAATGAAAATTCTGTCATAATTTACTCACCCTCATTCTGTTTTAAACCTGAATGAATTACTTTTTTTTGTCCATACAGTGAAATTCAATGGGGCCCAATGTCGTTTGGACTTCAACATTCTTCAAAATGTCTTTTTTAGTGTTCCACAGAAAGTCATACAGGTTTGGAATGACATGAGGGTGATTCATTGATGACATAATTTTCATTTTTTGTGAACTATCCCTTTAAGTTAAGAGTAGTATTTTTTCTTTATGCTACTACAGTACATTTATCACAAACTGTTTTTCCACAGACTGTCATATCGAACTGGGCAGGACACATCCAACTGTGATACGTGTCGTAACAGTGCCTGCATCATCTACAGGTGAGTCTCAATCTGATACTATATCTGAATCTCTGAGCTTGGCCCAAATTTTTACACTTACTGATTTTTTTTTTTTATTGCACATTTTGATGCTCCATGCATATTACTCACACAGAGGGGCAACTGAATCCTTGATTCAAAGATTCATTTACATACTAAGGTGCAGATATCCCAAACAAACAAGTGCAGCTGCAGTGTCCAATCATATTATCAAATTTGTCTCTGTTGCAGTAGAGCTTTGAAGAACTGAAGAGTATAAAATCCATGCTGTTAGCCTGAGCTCTTCTACCAATGAAAATTTTCAAGGGTAAAATGAAAAATATCGTGACTGAGTGAGTTCCTTTGATGCATGCAGCATATAGACTTTATTCATTTTTACCAGACCAATTGAAAAATCCACTCGTAGATTAACTTTTTTTTTTTTTAAGTTTGATTTTTATACAGGAATGCAAGTTAGGTATAGCTGATATAATTCTATGATTCTCAGAAACATAGCCATTCCTCCTAAATTAATGGGTTTGCTGTTAATTATCTTGTTATAAAAGCAATAATCTCTAAATGATTTTGCAGTTAAAGGGCCAGTTGACTTTAAATGAAGCACTTTAAAAGCATCTTAAGTGCTCTCATTTTCTATACAAATAGCACGTTTCGTCATTCCACATCCCCCTTTTTCTGTTTTTCTTTCTCTCTCTTGCTACACACAAACATGAACACATATGGGTTGGATGGTTTAAAGGGGTCATGCATTGAGAAATCAAATTTTCCTTGATGTTTTGGCTTATAAGATGTCATTGTACTGTAAAAAAAAAAAAAAAAAAAAAAAACCCATCCTAAACGTTTCAGACCTCAAAGCTTCTTTGTTAGTCCAAACACAGCTTTTATTGAAATCAAGCTGTTAAAATGACTTGTCTCAGTATGAAATCATAGTGTGATGCAATACCGCCTCTGCAGAAGAAGATCAACGCTTACTTTTACATCATTGCCTCTCTAGCCCTGTCCACCGATCCGCGTTTGTCATGTAGTAATAAAAACGAGAGATGCAAAACAGCGTTACTCCAGCAACAAAAGATGCTTCTGAGGATTACAAGAAGTTTTTCAGTGGCAAGTTGTGGAAAAACAGTCTTCGCATTTCCTTCCTTGTGATCCTAAAATTAAGAAAGCGTGGCTGAATTTTATTTTTAACGAAGTTCCAGATCGCATCAGAAAGACGCATTTTGTGTTCGCTTCATTTTACTGCGGATTCTTTTTTTTTTTTTTAAACAAGACTGTTCAGGGAGACTGAAAATAAAAGATGATACAGTGACGACTATCTTGAATCCGACAGCAATGTCGCAACACGAGTGTGAGTAACAATGTTTTTACCATGGGTCACTATTGCTTTGTCTGATACAATTCGTTTGATATGTACTCACTTCACTGAAAAGTCACTTTACATTTACTTTATTGAAAATGATGAACGATGAATATAAGAACAACAATGCAGCAAACAATGGTAATTACTATAACTTTGGTAACTCCAAGTAGCCTACTTAAACTTTACTTGCCACAACCAAGACCAATAATATGTAATACACTTAAATGTTTCACAGTTGGCAAATGTTTAAACGATGTAACAAAATAAACATCTTCTTTTCAAAACTAATATAAGGTCATAAAATACAATACTACCTCACACATACATAAAGAAGAAATATACATTTTAATTCCTTATGTATTGTCTTCTGATTTGGCATCAGATTCTGGCTCAAAAATGTATGGCTGAATTTCACTGGTTGCCATTTTTCAACATCGGAAGTTTCAAAACAATTCCTCATGTTTAATGGCGGAACATTGGAAATTATTTCAATATGCAAAACTGTTACCTAATAATTAGCAGTAGACGGATGCAGTCTTGAAAGTCTTGAATGGGGGAACGTCTATCAAAATAAAGTCTTTCAAATAGGGTCAAAAACAGGACAGAAAATAGCCTATTACTAGCCTGTTACCTATGAGAACATCATAACAATTTGTAAAAAAAAAATTACTCACACTCGTGTCTTTCAAACTATTATGTCTCTGAAATCCAGAATGCTGCAAACCTAAATTACACACACACATGCACGCACACACGCAAGCACACACGCAAGCACACACACACACACACACACACACACACACACACACACACACACACACACACACACACACACACACACACACACACACACACACACACACACACACACACACACACACACACACGGCTATGTATTCATTAATGTTTGTTTTGCAGCAATATGTTGGCACATGGAAGCATCAAAAACTTTTTGCCTCTAAAGCATTTTTGTATTAATTCATTTACACATTGAAATCAAATGCAGTGACATGTACATAAAAGCATGCCATCTATCATCAGACAAATGCAGCACTTCACCGCAAACCAGACGACCTGGAATTCATTACCTGGGTCAGAAAAGAAATCAGAAATATGCAATTCAGTTTACACAGTGAGGGAAGTCAAATACACACAGATATGCATATAATGTATCAGCATGTCAGCTCTTTTTTGAACACTAGCCCAGAGGGCTGGAGTTACGCTACAATAGAGAAAAGCTAAAAAACATTCACCAAAGAGTGCACACTCTCATGCACACACAGTAATTGGCAGTTTATTTAGGTGTAATTGTTCAATTTAAATTAAATTAAAGTAATTTAAATAATTTAAAATCAACAATGAAATCTTTAAATGCTGTTTTTTGACATCCTATCATACACCCGGTGCAATGCAGCGCCAAGCGCAACGGAAGTTTGCTGGTTTCAGCCCGACGCAGCTTTCATTTTTACGTTCTGCGCCACGTTGTTTAAATAGCAAATGCATTTCCGCCTATTTGTGCACCCATGGGCGTGCTGGTCTGAAAACGAGGTGTGTTCGGCCGCATTGTTGGCGCATTGCTATTTTGAGGCAACTGAAATAGACTGCGCCATTGACCAACAAAAACCTGGTCTAAAGTCAATGGTGCAATATTTTTTTTGTAATTTAAAGAACATGTTAGTAATTTGCGCCTATAGGCGGGTCCACAACGTGCGTACACTCAGCTTATTGCACACACAGGGGAGCAGCACACAAACTAGCCAGTTATTAAAAATAAAAGGATTATATTGTGTACATAAAGATATGGTGGAATCCGGCTTGTCCTGTAGATGGTCTACTTGCATGCTTTGACCTTGCGCATGAGCACATCCGTTTGCTCTCTGAAGATGCGTTCAGGGCCTATTTTAACAATCTAAGCGCACGGCAAGTGCAGCGCAAGTGCACTTAGGGCATGTCCAAATCCACTTTTGCTAGTTTAACGATGGGAAAAATGGTCGGCGCTCGCGGCACATGGTCTAAAATGGTTGTCATTATTCTCTTAATGAGCAATGGGTGTGTTTTGGATAGGGCTCTCAGTCTTTCCACTTGCAAATTCCGTCATGTAAATAGCAATCTGCAATGGCGCGAGCACTACTGGCTTTTAAAGGGAATGGGAGATGAGACTCTGGTTGGTTTATTTCATGTTACACCCCAAACACACCCATTACTCATTAAGAGAATAGGGACGACCTTGCGCGCAGTCCATTTTTCCCGTCGTTAAACTAGCAAAAGTGGATTCGGACACGCCCTAAGTGCACTTGCGCCGTGCGCTTTAGACCATGCGCTTAGATCGTTTAAATAGGGCCCTTAATGTCAATCCAAATTTGTAATTTTGCACCAGTAAGATATGATAATATTGTTAACATCTGTATTAAAAGACTGTTTATTTGATTGTTTGTATGTTTATCGTGAATATTCATCCGTTCTGCTCTGGGGTGCTTCTGTTTGTTAAGCAAACCATGAAATTGAAGGATCTGATTCGCAAAAGCTATAATTGGTTGCGGTTCTCCGGTAGAAACATTTCACAGTGGAAGGGACAGTGAGTTTGGATGAGCAACATAGTGGGTTGAAATTGCAGTTCAATGCCTTTTCCAGATATCCCCTATAACCTCCCCATTGGAAGGTTCTAACAGAAGAGGACACACTGTGACATTAGTATGAGAGGAATACTGAGCAGAGAGAGAGAGAGAGAGAGAGAGAGAGAGAGAGAGAGAGAGAGAGAGAGAGAGAGAAAGAGAGAGAGAGAGAAAGAGAAAGAGAGAGAGAGAGAGAGAGAGAGTGTATTGGTGAGGATGATGTGGTTGTCATAGATACCAAAGTGATGAGGTGGTGAAGAGGGGAAAGGTGGTCCCCGCCTTTGTTGAGTGAATCAGACCCTGTCTTTGAGTGTGTGTGTGTGTGTGTGGTCAGACAGAGCACTTCATTCTACACTATAGGGTTGTTATGAACCACTTTAAAGGGTTAGTTCACCCAAAAATGAAAATTCTGTCAGTAATTACTCACCCTCATGTTGTTCCAACCATGTAAGTCTTTCGTTCATCTTCGGAACACAAATTAAGATATTTTTGATGAAATCTGACGGCTGCATCACTCCTCCATAGGCTTTCAGAGGGACCGAAACTCGCCGGCCCAGAATAGTTATTAAAAACATTGTTAAAATAGTCCAAGTGACTACAGTGGCTCTACATTACGTTTATCATGCGACGACAATACTTTTTGTGCGGAAAAACAACAAAAATAACGACTTTATCCAACTATTAGTGTACTTCAATGTGGGCCTCTGACGAGAGTTCACGGGAGCGCCAGGACGCATGCGCGAGAACTGAGATTACGGCGTTCTTCTTCTATTGTTACTGGCTGCTCAGTCCTTAGGAGTAGTACCGCCATTTACTGTACAAGATCATAGATATCATATAATAATATGATATCTATGTACAAGATGACGTCCCGACATTGCCGGAAGCGCAAAACGGTCTGTTTATAAGCAGAGGAAGACGCACGCTGTAGAACGAAGAAGAAGAAGAAGAAGAACGCCGTAATCTCAGTTCTCGCGCATGCGTCCTGGCGCTCCCGTGAACTCTCGTCAGAGGCCCACATTGAAGTACACTAATAGTGTTATAATAATTGTTGTTTTTCCGCACAAATAGTATTGTCGTCGCATGATAAACGTAATGTAGAGCCACTGTAGTCACTTGGACTATTTTAACGATGTTTTTAATTACTTTTTTGGGCCGACGAGTTTCGGTCCCTCTGAAAGCCTATGGAGGAGTGATGCAGCCGTCAGATTTCATCAAAAATATCTTAATTTGTGTTCCGAAGATAAACGAAAGACTTACATGGTTGGAACAACATGAGGGTGAGTAATTACTGACAGAATTTTCATTTTTGGGTGAACTAACCCTTTAAGTACCCGATACCTATAGACCCCTTTTCAATTGGTAAACATGGTGACTTTTTTTGTGGGCGGAGCTTAGGTGGTGGCAGAACGATCCCTCTGGTTGCTTCACTAACGTTAGTTTGCAAGTTTTGTTAGCTTGTTTTTTAATAATGACTGGAGAAAATCCGATTTTATCTTAATGTGCAAGGTCACTCACTGCCCAGGACCGTGATAGTTATTTTCAAAAGTTCATTTTAACGGACATCCCAGATTGGCTGACCCGTACACGCTCAGTCAATGAATGGACGATCTGACAGGATTAACGTTAATGCTACCTCCGGTTGAGTGGCCTGACTTCTACACCTACCTGATAGAGAAACTGAGCGTAAAGAGAAACTGAGGGCATATAAATCTTTAGATGCCTATAACTGTAATAAATGGTCACGTACAAGACTTGTGTGGTTGCCTACGATCCGCAGTTCTGCCTAGCCAGCGCCAAGGACAGACAGAAGACGACAATGTAAAGAGTGACATTACGGTGCAATTTTAACGATGTGAATATTTTCTAGAAATAAAAATTCCAGATACAGCATATTCATTTTTTTAACTATATATTTGTTTACCCTCTTACCAGGTTCTTCAAAAAGTATAGTCACAATCAATCAAAACAATGTATAAAATCATAGATGATTCACAAATAATCACAATCATTTAGAAAACATTATGCGATAAAATTTCAAATTGGAGCCTGTACTCCGTCGATTCTTGCACCCAACAACACAACAAGATGACATTTAATAACAATAATAATAATTCAAGCTCCTTATTATGTAGCCGAATATGTGCTGGTTTGTATTGGCCGCCTCCAGTTTTCCCTTTGTTTTGCCTCCAGCTAACGCCGTGACGTAACTGTGACGTCAGCTCGAAATTGGTCTATACCAGTGAAATTTCAAGTGTGTGTAAAAAATACACACACACTTGAAAAAAACTTTCAAATTGAAAGTCTCTGTGTCAATTAAGATTCCACAGCAAAAGTTAATATATAACATTTATTTAATTGACCCTACTTACTGTAATTATTACATTTAATAGTAATGTTTTAATACATATTAAATTAAAATAATGGCATGCAGCTTTCAAGTATTTCAAGTGGTGGACAGCAACAAATTATTTTAGTGCAAGTTAATTTTTCAAGTATCTGTTGACTACTTTATTGCAGTATTTTTATTTCGGGAAAATTTCTCTTCACTACATTCGAAAGCATAATATAATACTTTTTACTCCACTACATTTAATCTTTTCTCATTATTTTAAAATGAAGAAATCATCACCTGCTCTGAGACGCAATAGCGGAGTCTGATTCATGAACTTGCTCATTCTTTTCAGTAAACCTGATAAATCGGTTCGCAAATCGCACTAAAGGATTCTTTTGTGGATTGGGCCGGTCCGATTGCATCTGTTCTTGAGTCAACAATTCACTGAACTCACAAGTCTGAATCAAAATGATCCAAGAATGAGAGATCCTCAGAGCTCTATTGTGTGCGACTGGTGACGCAAAAAGTTACAAATGCCAAATTTGGGGATTTATTATTGTAAATGAAAATCATATTTACGTCATGACTGTCAGTTATTTGTGAACAAAATCTGTTGTAAAAGGGTGAGCTGTTTAAGCCCACTGTATGTAATGCTTGAATGCAAACAACATTTTGTATTACAATCTGAATGGGGTAGGTTAAAATAACGCAAATTAATGTTTAAAATGATATAAAACTAGTATGTTTGCTGTTGTTCTCCTTAAATTTTAACGCATTTTCCCAAATATGTGACGTCTGTTTTAAATTATGTCTGTTTATATTTGTCCACATATTTGTCTCATTTTATATGGTTTATTTTATTTTTTACTTGTTTGCACACTTGAATTATCAGTAATTATCAGTAATTGTTTATGACAAGTTTTAGTAATAAAGTAAACATTTTGAGCAGTAGGATGGAGTAGGCCCTATAAAATGTCAAAATAAATAAACATTCATCAATCAGTACTTTTTACTTTTAATACTTAAGTACATTACAAATTAAGTTTGTTTGTACTTTTACTCAAGTAAAATTGAAAATGATTTTATTGGAGTACAATTTTATTAGGCTATCTGTACTTTTTTCAGGCATGCAACAGCAGTATTCAAGTAAACAATCAGAAATTGGATGTAGTTTTAAGATTAGTTCTAAGATTTAATCAAATGTAAAATAAAGACATTTAAACATTGTTTTCTTATTTTAGTATAAATTTCGTACTAATATATTGTACTTTGACATTCCTGTACACTATCCAACTGCTCACAAATCCTTCTGGACAAGAGAAGGCGGCCTACAGGGTCAAAGTTCATTGCTCATTCAGTGTACTCCACAAGAAAATGGATGCCAGCATGATGCAAGACAGCTCACACAGTTCCTCCATCACAACTTTCACAAAGCAACAGAGAAAGCACTGTAAGAGAGCAGCATGCTCCCAGCAAACAACCAACTAGCTGGCTGCATCATACTGTGCCACATTGTTGTTTTAGTCATCAAACAATGACACATCCTTCACTTAACCTAAACTATTTTATGTGTATTTCTTCTCCAAACCTTTGCATTGATGAAAGCTTATCAGGTGTCTTGGAGTTCTATATCAGAACAGTGTGACATATTCTATTCTATTCTATTCTATTCTATTCTATTCTATTCTATTCTATTCTATTCTATTCTATTCTATGAAGAAAAATAATAAGAAACTTTAATGAACACCATTACCACAGAAAAGAGAACAAAGAAAACAGAAGGCTTAAATACACTACAGATAAATAATGAAACATGGAACAGGTGTGTAACAAATCAGAAACCATGGAAACAACCTACGAACTAGAAATCAGGCAAAACAGTGACAGGGAACCTATGATAACTATAAACTATGAACTAAAGAAGACATAAATGTGACATATTACAGTGACATATTCAGTGCACTATTTAACTGGCCTTAATCTTTGAATTTATACACTGCTAAATTGACTGACAAGAACAATAAAATTTTCATGAACAGTTAAGCACCTTTCAGCTAATATGGACTTACAAAAGGCCAAACCACACAACCTTGTTTAGTAAATTTTAAATAAGGATGCACATAGCAGATTAAAAAGATATTCTAGGAAAAATAAATAAAATCGAAGACTTTTAAAAGAATGACCCTGACTTTTTGCTACATGTGTAGTGAGTTTATAAGCATCGTATACTGTGGGTATTTTTAGTTGTAACTGAACCTTTAGTGCACTTTACTTGTGTCTTGATGCTCGATTCTCATTCTGCGTTTGCATCAGCTCAACTAAGCTCAAATTCTTAGTGCTTTTGTTTGGCGCTCATATCTCAAAGAACACGGCTACAAAGATTCTTATCAAAAGCCCAATGCACCAGAACATATGGCAAAAACAGCATCGGCTTTATAATCCAGGGACTTATTTCTTCACTGAACCACATGACTCCCTGAATATGCTCTCTAAAGCATGTGCACAAATTGGTTAAAAAAAGCAAGCCTGCAGGATGAGGTCTTGCACTGCATGGTGTCACTGCTAAAGCATTAATAGAAATATCACAGAAAACATTCTATCATCATTTATTCTCCCTGATGTCATTCTAAACCTGAATGTCTTTCTCTCCTCTGCTGAAGACAAATAATTAACAAACAAGTTCCGTGGAAATAAATAAAGAATTTAAAATATATATAGCTGAAAAATATATGGCAATGCAACAGCGGACGCTTCTGCAAACTTCTGTGTATGTAAAGACAAAATTGTATCAGCATGCACATGTGCCTCAAAAGTCTGCACTTGTTTTTTATACATTCAGGTACATGCACTTTTGTATATTTGTACATTCTCATATGTCAGAGTAGTGAAGCCAGCATGGTGTGATTTTGCTGCGATGTCTCTGTAGTTGGACACATACTGGGAGACAGATAGCGACAGAATGAACAGCCCGACCTGTGGTCGTCCTGCCGCAGCCTCTGTCCTCGGGGTGCGCTGACAGGAGACAGGCATGACTCATTCATCAGAAGTAGGAAAAAAAACAACCATTAGAGTTTTGAAATAGTGGCAACCGCCAGTTTTTCTGCGCGGTGTCCAAGATAACTCCCTATGGTATTCATACAGTACACATTTAGCACCTTTTCCCTTCCAACTTCATTTATTTTGTGTCACATCGCACGGCGGCCCAGTTGGTTTCTACAGACGTTTGGCAATACCTTTATGAGCTTATGAAGAAGACCTATTAATGGTGCCAAATTCAGTAGCAGTTTATTCCATTTGGATCTGTACATGGTATTTTATATTTCTTTGTTTATTTCCAAGCGGATTACTGTAAGTGTCTTTCGTGCATCAATTATTGAGATGGTGTGATACAGATTTCCTCCTCTCACTTTCAAAGGCTGCAATAGTTCTCATTATAAGCAGCGAGTCGGTTTCCATTAAGTATTTATGAACCAGGAATAAACTGGGTAAATCTTGTGCTTTGTACAGGCTCTAGATGATTTCTCAAAATGTAGGAAAGTGTCCCCGTTCTTTCTCTCTATTTCTCAGCCTAACACCCTGGCAGCTCAGAGAAATGCAGCTAATCACAATGGCTACATTCACACAGCAGCAGAATATGGCTGTTTTAGAGTGATAAATATTACTGCGTTCACACAAAGTTTGTTATCAGCAAAAGTGACAATTGCTTTTTATTATCGAACTGGCTAACGTACATTTTTTGGATTCACGTGCATCCAAGGTCAAAAAACACATTGCACATCACCTGATTTCTCAAAGTGTCTGAAACGGTTTGGACGAAGATTGGTCTCTATAAACTCTTCCATTCCATGAGCCTACTCAGCTCTGATTGGTCGGATGGCCCAGTCCGTTGTGATTGGTCTACCGCTTACAGATTGTGTTCGAAACGAAACTCCCATTAGCATATCTAAATTTATTCAGTAACAATGGTATCAATTTACCAAAACATTGGAAGAATAGTTCAATCTGGACCAGTAAAATGATGGGAACACAACAAAAGTTTGGAGTAATACTGCTGTGGTAACATTGGAAAAATTAATTTCTAAAATCTCTTCACATCCTCAGCTTTTGGAAGTGTATACAAAGAAAATTTGCTTTCGTAGCGTCTTCTCGTTATGTCAACAATACAAACCAACTAAAGTGTTTGGGTGTTAAAGGTCAAAGTAGACGATGACCAATGTTGACCATAGGCTTGCATTATGCAAATTGTTTAAAAATCTACGTAGATGTGTAACTAAAGAGAGACTGGATTTGCAGACCACTCGTTTTGGCAGTTCAGAATCGATTTGTTCTTTTAGTAGACAATAACTTTATTTGTTGTGCACTTTGATCTTTAAAACTTTGCAGACATTTTACATTCACAAACAGCTTTACACACTACAAAGCATAATAGGGACCTTTTAATTAGTTAATTTTTAATCATCTTTTGACATTTTTATCAAATCAAAATGATTTATGTATTTTAATCAAACAGGATGGAATGTTTGAAAAAAATAAACTAATACAAATCAACTAATGACAGAAAACATCACAGAATTCAAGCTAATACTTACTAATGTTTGTGCTGCTGTCCCAACATGATGATGTCACTTCTTGGAGATTCATGTTGTCAGGATTATGTTTTATTTAGTTGTCTTTTCGTTCCCTGTGTTTGTTTCTTGTGCTTCAGTCCAGTTTAGCCTTGATTGTTTCCTAGTTTGTCTCCTTGGTTACTTATGAAGTTCAGCTGTCGATCATTAGTTTTACTTGTCACTTCTGTGTAAGTACTCCCTCTTTTGTTCAGTTCTTTGTTGGTGATTGTCAGTAATTAATGTGCTAAGGTTTTGTGTTCTTGTGAGATTCTCCTGCTTAACTATTTTGTGGATTAAAGCTTTATTGGACTAAATTCCTGCGTTCTCGTTTTGGATGGCATCACCACACGTGACACATGCCAGTTAAAAGGATATTACGAAAAAGAATGAAAGCATGAAAATCAATATAGGGGCTCACTAGGGGTCTCAGAAAACTTCTAAGGGGGCCGCAGGATGTTTATGGAATCACAAAATTAATTGTGATTAATTTAATATAAATTCTTCCAGTTTCTGTTAACAAAAAAGCCATAATTACAGCAGAAATACTGGAAATATTATAGTGTACATAGAAGGGGGCCTTCAAATATTGGGTTTAACAACAGGGGGGCTTAAGCAGTATAAAGTATACAGAAAAAACAAACAATATTACTATTTATAGTGTTTGAAATATTGATCAGAGATTTCCTAATGACCTTCAAGTTTTTATTTATGTTCACCTACTTGATAAGTGTTAAAAAAACTTGTTTAATAATTCTAAAATATTAAGCTATACATTGGGGTCCATATGTCTGGGACCACTAGTGAAAATGCTCATGTTGCTTTATTATAATTTTTTTTAATTCATAATAATATTTTTTAAAAGATTTGGAGACTTTTAAAGTGAAAAGTCTGAATAAAAAAAGTACAATAATGTCAGAATTTGACATACCTTTTGTATTATTATTAGTTATTTTTCTTTCTTTGTTTTAAAGAACATTTGAACCTCTATAAATATGATAAAAAAATAATCATACTGTATAGTAGGATTGACCCAGAGAGTGAAGATTTTTGCAGTTGGATGCCGGTGCTCACTGGTGCTGAACACTGCGTGCTCCACTCAGCACTAATGAGCAGATCAGTTCTTCACTACCAAACAGAGGAGAGGAAACAGAAGACAAGAGGAAGTCTGATTGTCTGATTGCCAAAAATCTCATTTCCTGCCCTGAGCTGGGAGAGCGGCCAGTGAGGAAGTGCTGATTGTGATGCCTATTGCTGGCATAGTGGACTGGATAAGTTCACTCTGCGGCTGCCTTTACAAGGCTGCAAGTACAATGTGGCCATTAGTCACATGACGGGCCTGTCCTTCAGCACAACCTTGCCCTGACCTGTCCATGCAGCACCACATGAATTCAGACATGGACACAGGAGGGTATAGCGGTATAGTTTGAATAAGAAGTGGCAGAGAGACCTGGCAATGTGCACATCAGGGAAGGACAACGGAGCCACTCAAGCAAAAATTACAGACAAAGCTTGAGAATAATCCACTATAGCTTCTGTAAAACCCTCAGAAATGATCCAACTGATCTCTCGCACCAGCCTCCGCTCACTCGGATAAAAACCTTTAGGACTCCTTCTAAAATCAATTGTGATCTTGACTCGTACTGGAACATTATTTGACATTGTTGTGTCCAAGATTGAACTATATTAAAATTTTCCCCTGTGGTAATATTTCTGGCATCTGACGTTTGTACCCTGTCATTGACTCAGGCACACAACTAAATGTTTGTATACCTATATAAAGGATAACATCAGTGTTACTGTGATTAAATATTTAGCTCCATGTTTACTGCCCCCTGAGTTTGACTGTATGTTTGTGTGTGTATGTTTCTGCATTACCGAGAAGCAGTGAAGCAAATAATTGAGCAAGAACCAGGGTCACTTATATTTGATGTTAACAACTGGGAGTTATTTTAACATTCGCCTATTCATAATCACAGCGGTTTATTAAAAATCAATTTCAAATTAAATTCCTGTGAATTTACTGGAAGCCAAAAGGATTGTTCACACAAAAATGAACATTTATTTACTCAACCTCATGTTGTTCCAAACCCATATAACAGGGAACATTATAGGAAATATTTAGCAGAATGTTCAATTTGCTCTTTTTCCAAAACATTTCACCAAAAAGGTTTAGAATGACATTCATCATGGTTTTGGCTGAACTATTCAGTTTTTTTTTGTTTTTGTTTTTTTGTTTTTTTGCCAAAGTATATATTAAAGTTCATAAATTGCTGCTCTTTTTGATGAACATTCGATTATTATTGTTATTATTATTCACCATAAAGGTTTGGAATGACAAGATCTTTTGGGTGAATTATTCCTTTAAAAGACTTCAAATTATTAAAATTTTAGTCAAAACATCTATTAAAATGTGTAAATTGCTTTTTAATAAAATTATGCACAGTATTAATATTATTATTATTTAATTTCTTTACAAAAACATTTGTAGAAACAGAATACAGACGTGATAATATAATATAATATAATATAATATAATATAATATAATATAATATAATATAATATAATATAATATAATATAATATAATATAATATAGAGTATCATCATTTTTTTCTATAGTAAGATTTTCATTTTGGTCAACAATATCTTATTACAAAATCCTATTTGCTTTGAATGAGTATCGAGTATGAATTGAACTGATAATCAGCATTTGTTGTTGCAAAACCCTATCTGGGTCAACAGAAAACAAAAGATAATTTCTTAGAATACATGACAACCTTAAGACATTATGAAGGTAAAAGAGTAGCAAAACTCTAGAGCATGTAGATGTGAATTTGAGAACTTGTACAATAAATATTTGTACTTGTACGCAAAATTTTACACTCACAGCTCAGATGTGAAAACCTGTAAAATACAAATCTGAAGTTGAATGTTGAATTCGTACTCACAGACAATAGTCCCAAACCTGTATTCTGAATTTGAAGTTGCAGACAAGTAGTCACAAATGTGTAAAATGTCATTCACAGAAATACAATAACAGACACAAACTTCAAGTTACTACAAGTTTGTGTCATTTCTGTGAATGACACTTTACACATTTGTGACTATTTTTCTGCAACAACTACGAGTGCAAATCTCAACATTCAACTTCAGATTTGTATTTTACAGGTTTTCACAGGAACTTGTACAATAAATATTGTACAGGAGTGTACATTTTAGTGTGCAAGTACAAATATTTATTGTACAAGTTCTCAAATTCACATCTACATGCTCTCGAGTTTTGCTTCTCTTTTACCGTCATAAGACATCCTCTTTATTTTGAGCCAGGTTTGCAAATTCTGCAGTTGTTTACTGTGCATTGTTTACCAGGCACCCTTATGTTTCATTCCCTCCTGTCGGTAGTGTACACAAGGTAACTGCTCAGGTTTGTCCTGTGATTAATTGCTGAGTGTAGTATAGCTCAACCTGGAGCAGGAACACACTGTTGTTCCATTCTCTTTCACCCTCAGAGAGTCTGCCGAGAATCGCTGCGCTTTCACAACTTCTGTAAATAGACAAACCAAACACTGCAGCTTCTAAATATATCATTCCAGAAAAGTTTTTCTGATCATTTGTGAAAATCCAGGGCAGACTTGAAAATGATATGCAGATCGCTTTGTCTCTGTGGGGTTTAGTCTGTTTTTGGAACGCACTGTTGTCACAGTACAACTGTTTTGGGGAAAAAGTCCTTGGTTTTTAAGGTTTGTTTATGTGGATATGTGATAAAGCACTATTGTATTAAGTTAAAATTCAATGCATAGCAGCATTATTTGGGTTATCTAATACAAAACTTTGGATTTTTGCAAGACTTCTGTCTATAAGAAGTAGGCATTCCTTACCGCAAATCAAATAAACCCTCAGTGTAAGGACGTAGATAAAACATAATTGACTCCCATGCTACAATTTGGTCAGAGAGATGTTTTTTTGCACACATCTAAATAAATGGGTGTAATTGATGAGTCAAACAGCATTGATTTCCAATACGCTCATTTGCATTGCAGGAAAGTCAAAAGAAGAGAGAAATGGGGCAGTTGTGTGTGATTGGTTTGTCTGTCTCTGTTCTTTACACTGCTTTGTGAATGATTTCATTTAGATCAGATTAAAGCTGCCTCTGACGGTTAATCTGGGAGTTTAGCCACTGCAATCATCAGGAATCATCTGATTGTCATGGGATTATGACTTTAGAGAGATGACGAGGTCAGACGGCTGTGCGAGGACATTCAAACCTATACATAGACACATACACTGAGACTGAGCTAAACAGCTTAGTCATGATGTTAGAGGTCAGGACTGAGGTGCGTATAGCATAAAATTTGCTAAGGCAAACAGAACTCGGACATGAAACGGCATTTGCACCTCAATGTACTTTCATAACATTGCGAATTTCTGAGTAAAACAGGATTTTCAACTGGAAAAAAAAAGATTTTAACTATTGGGAATTGATCATTAAAACTGTGTAAAACAATGGCTAAACAGCTATTTGGTGATTGGCTAAAATTATCTAATGATATTAAAATACTGTTCAAAACCTTTTGGGTCGGAAATACAGTAATACTAATATTGTGAAATATTATTACAAATTTATTATTACATGTGACTGTCACTTTTGATCAATTTAACCTTTCTGAATAGAAGTATTAATTTCTTAATTTTTTCAAATGTTTAAAAATGTTTTTAAGTATTGTAATGTGCAGACTTGTTTTAGTTTAATGTTTCATGGAATTTTAGTTTGGTTCTCATTGTTTTCTGTTTTTCCTTTCTGTTATCTTGGTTTCTAAGTATATTTGCATTTGTTGTCATAGTGATTCTTTAGTTGATTAATTAGTCCCCATCTGTGCCTTGTTTTCATCAGTTAACCTGTCTATATATGGCCCTCATTCTCAGTTGGTTTTTGTTTGTTCTTGTTGCAGTTTAGTTTGCTTTCTCCTGCGTGCTTCTGTTCTGTCCAGTGTTCCAGAGTGTTTTGTTATTTTTGATCTACTGTTAATTAAAGTTGACTGCTGCAAATAGTGATGGGAGAAACAAAGCTTTTCAAAGCTTCAAATGAATTGAACTAATTGCTTCACGAAATGGGTCACTGTTTCGAAGTGTTCGAAACCCTTATGCTGGTGATGCCTGCTGGTCAAAACAGTGTAAATGCAACATAAACCCCCCCATAAAAACAGCTTTTACAAATCATTGCAAATGTTTTCTTGAAAGTATAATCTATCAAATGCAATTAACTAATCATCTAATACAATTATAATTATTATGTCTCTGTATAGTATATGTTCTGATCAGACTGATCAGAGATAAGGTGAAAACTATAGACACTTGTTCAATGGTTCGCTGCTGGGGGGCGATCTCAGTGAATTTGCATGATTCATGGCTTCAGAGATCACCACCGCCCCATTTTCTGAAATCACGTGACTTTGGCAGGTTGATATGCGCTCCGAACCACTGATTCGAGACAAAATATTTGTAAAGGTTTCAAAGCTTCATGAAGCAGTGTTTCAAAAGCGTCAATCACTAGCTGCAAATAGATCCTGTTTCTGTAACGGACGTAGGCCAGTAAGAGCTGTGCGTGTAAACCTCACTCCCCTGGCCTCAAGAAGCACCCTATAGCACAGGGATGGGCAACTTCGGTCCTGGAGGGCCACTGTCCTACAGAGTTTAGCTCCAACCCTGAAAAAAAATCACCTGCATGTAATTTTCTAGTAATCCTGAGGACCTTGATTAACTTGTTCAGGTGTGTTTGATTAGGGTTGAAGCTAAACTCTGTAGGACAGTGGCCCTCCAGGACCGAAGTTGCCCATCCCTGCTATAGCGACTGTGGGTTTTAGTGTCCTTGTTAGCGTGCCCGCCTCCCACACCAGAGACCACGGTTCAAATCACACTCGGAGTGGGTCAAGTAGGACTGATTACATATACACTCCCTTCTTGCAACCAACCGTAACAATTATAATTTTTTTATACTATCAAAACAGCCTGTGAGTGATGTTAGCTAAAAGGGAATGTTATTTCAGAGGTGGTTCAAGTTATTACATTTTGATGAAAAATTATGAAAGACAAACTTTGTTTTTGAAAAATGTTGATGCACTAGCGTTTTGAGATCATGAAATGGGCACAATATGACAAAAGGAGATTAATTTAACATAAGTAAATGGAGTCAACTTTGATTTATTGTTGACTTTATCATGACCCCCATTCAGACAGTGGAATCTGATTTTATATGATCTCTACTCTACTGTACATTGTCCTCACCTAAAATGTTCCCCTTTTTTTCTTTTAGTGTGGAACTAGATTTTAAACTTCAAGAGGACAAACTGCAGCCCTTAATGAAGAGACTGTGTCCTTTAGAAGAGCCGTGCTACCCGTCTCTGCCTTACACACACGAGGTGTTCACCTCCACACCCAAACGCAAGTCCAAGACTGAGACCAAGAAGCACGCTCGATGGAAACTCTGGTTCCTCTAACATATGGATTCAGGGAACCTTAAACCATCAGGCCACCACAACGAGCAAATTCTAGTAGAATTCTGCTTCACTAAATGGATAAACATGGAGAAATGCTCACTGCTAGCCACCGTTTTGGAACATGCACCATGGGATCCATCGAGTGACTGGATTTTAATAAGGAATAACAGTTGTTTTCTAATCATGACCCTCTGATAAACCCTCTGAGTTTGGGAACTGCTGAATTCACCTGATCTCACGTTTTCCAAAGGGATTACACAATGATCCTTTGGTTTAGACAAGTTAGCAAGGTAAGAGAGCAGGGATGTTTGTACTGTAGATGCAGTGTGTATGTGTGTGTGTGTGTGTGTGTTGTTTCCCATATTTAACTCTGATCATTCTCTCTCCTTTCTACATTTATCCTGTTGTATTTAGGGACCCTGCAGAGGCGACAAGAAACTTCAAAGCTAAATGATAGTTTGCCACAAAACTACTTTGGAGCCGTACATCAAAGACATCTAATCAGCAAAGCACAAACTTTTGAGAGTTATAAAGTAGATTTGATAGCTAAGATATACCTCTGTCTCTTTCTTTCTTGCTTTCCTTCTTTCTAAAAGTCTCTCACCTCTTCAATTTTAAATGAAAATTGGTTATCATTCTATGACTAAATAAATAAAAAATTGTAGTGAGTAAAAGCAGAATCAGTTGACGGCATGCACTAATAATCGATGGCTTTGTAGAGATATTTTTCCTGAAAAACGTGGAGGATGTACAATTAGTATGTCAGAAATTGTTAAGCTGTAAATGTATGAATGAAAATGGGTTTACACAGTTGTTTAAAGTTTTAATTTATTTTTTGAAAATACAAACTGTGAATTGTCTTTCAATTATATTGATTTCTGTATCAAATATTGGGCTATAAACATTTTTGAGATGAGAATAGCATTCACAGAAAAATGTGAATTTGCAGTGTTTCAGGCCTGAATATTTTCTTGGGAATATGAAGCTGTATTTACAGCATAAACATAAATTTATATATCTATAATTCATATATTTGTCAGACTCATAAAGATGCTTGAAAATAATACTAAATTGGCTGAAAATTGGTAACATATAATATGTCCCATGATGAAAAAGTATGTTAGCCTATATGTTATATGGTGGAAAGTGCACAACTTCAAAACACAAAACAATAGATACAGGCTCTATAATACACACCACTCTGTTCAAGCTGACGTGTCATTTGCTCAATTAAATTTGAATATGATGGCAGCCAATCACTGAAATCTTGTGCTTGTTTGCCCACCTAAAGCAATGTAATGATGAAACGATCACAACACACAATTTGGGAAGTATAATAATGCAGGTAACATATAGAGGGCTATGTATATACAATCTGTGCTTAGCATTTATTTAGCTTTAAAAAGTGTTTGTATTTATACACAAGTCAAATGTCTTCAACACATTCACTACAGTGCCAAACACTGTATTTAGCTGGTAGCCCAAGAACCTTGATACTTGGAGGGCATTTTGATAACTATATGTCATATATTTAAAAGTAATAATGAGTTGGTCAATTCACAATATCTTGTTTAATTGGAGCACAGTACCTGCATAACGTATTCTTGTAGCATAACACAGATGCATCATTATACTTTGAGAAAGTGCAATTGATTTATATTGTGCAATATTAAATTTTATACAATTTCTACCCACAGTGCATTTACAATAAAGAAACTGATGCAAAATATTATGACTCTACTGTCCTGTTCCCATGAATGTTCTTTTAGACTAGAGTAAGACCAAAGAAATGTGGGTTGCTTTGGGATTCTTGCAAAGTGGATTCTGGTGGTGATACTCAATTCAGGAAGATGATTGAATAGTGCTTTGAACAGGACTCAGCTGGAGGACGAGATGGTTGCAACACTTCTCTCTAAAATTGATTGGCTTCAGCTTTGGCGCACACTCCACAGACGTGCTCTGTGATTGGACGGCCTCCAGTAGAACACCTGCTGCCAATATACTGTCACTCACTTTGACTCAAGGGAAGAAACATTCCTCTGAACTCATTCTGCGAACATAACTAACGTAAACATAGCGAATGTAATTCTGCTGACCCATCGAAGGGAAATGACTCCAAATTAATCTCTCAAGACTTTGCATGCACTTATACTCTGATCAAACAGCCTTATTTTAGTATTGATAACAGTAGCCACTTAAGCTAATGAGCACATGGAAGTCATGACCAAAATGACTTAGAAAACTGATTGCAGTTTTGTCTCCTTGCAATCTTTCCAAACAGATTCACAGAGGAGTCTTGATTACACTTTTTTTTTTTTTTTTTTGGTGCAGGGAAAACCAAAAACAAATGGATTTGCAAAAAGTGAAAGCTTTTCAAGAACAGAAACCTCATTTATCCTCAAAGTCACCATAAAATCAAAATGAACAATTCTCGTTCTTTTATGGAATATTGCCGTAATTATTAGAAATGATTTATCCATTCACATCATTGTTTTTTTTTAAACCCCCTTATAATCTTTAATCAAAATAACTTCCTATGTCACTTGCAGCAACAATCTCTTTTCTGATGATTACTGGCAGGAGGGCGGGACAACCTGTCACTCACATGACATCACAGCAATTAGCAAATCACAACCATCCAATCAATTCCTTGGAAAAAAATCAAGTCCCACCCTATATGCAGTTTCTCTTGAATATACTGTATGTCACAATAGGGAAGAAAATACTATTTTACTGTTTAAACGGAATAGAAACCTTGAGATTTAAATAATAATAATAACAATAATGGAATGAAAATTTTTGTTTTTGTTTTATGTATTCATTTTTGACTTTTTTATTTTATTTTATTTTTTTTATAGAAAAGTACAGACACATTTTCGAATATTCTTACACTTCCTTGCCAAAACTACAACAAAGGCTGTAGAGGATTGTGATTGTGGCAGAAAACAATTTTACCAGTGAACAGATAACCAGATCTCATTTCAAAGAGAATTGTGCTGAGGATAAATCTTATATAGCATATGTGACTGTAATCTTCCCAATAGCCACTCATGCTTTGAGTGCCTCTTGTGTCTGACAAAATCCATATTTCGAAACTGGCCTTTAAAAAGCAAGATTTAGCAGTGAAAAGTTGTCCAGCTTGCCTGCTCCCATGACCTCAGAATAATAACTGTAGACTATCGAATAAGTGTAGACCAGAGAATAACAAGATCTCAATATAATATGAACCAGAGGTTTTTAAATAAATCAAAGAGAAAAAATACTTCTATATAAAAACACTTTATAAATTATTATAAAGTACTAAATGTTTATTTAATTGAACCATTTTTATTCATTAAATAAATGTTTAACGATATTTTAAAGCATTTTACAAATTTGCTATTATTATTTTGCTTTCTTAAGACTGGATGGAAATCATGATATTTTTTAATGAAATTATCTCTAGATTATATTTTTAGAATTTGCTTTGGCCTTAGAACAGTGGAATTAAAGCTACTCATTTAAATTTGGAAACAACATGTCTTTATAATATGATTCATATTGTATTTACACATGAAATTATGTACATAATTAATAAAATTGTCATATTATAAATTCAACATAATTACTTATTAAATAAATTGCAGCTGAATTTTAACATCTGGCATAGTCAGTTTTTTATGGGAAATGATTGTGTATAGACTTTCCATATTCTATTTTGAAACCCTCTAAATATGGGCTGGTGAGGGCAGTTGTAAAAGGAAGCTGTGTCCTTTTTGAAATGGCAGTAGAAGCCCAGACTATCACACACAACACACTTATAGGTGTAGAAATGGTCACCCTTAAAGTGATTTTCCCTACGAGCGAGAGGGAACAGCATAAATGTTCAGTAAACACAGTCTCACACACAGCAGGAACAGGTTGAGCATTTTATACAGCAAAGTATCTCAAAGCACGTTCTGTTAATAAATTAAGGGTTTGCATTAGGAGTAATAACAACGGCGAGAGAGAGAGAGAGAGAGAGAGAGAGAGAGAGAGAGAGAGAGAGAGAGAGAGAGAGAGAGAGAGAGAGAGAGAGAGAGAGAGAGAGAGAGAGAGAGAGAGAGAGAGAGAGAGAGAGAGAGAGAGAGAGAGAGAGAGAGAGAGAGAGAGAGAGAAAAGTCAGCAAAAGCCGGATGGGCTTGTCGACAACCGGTTTGGGCTAAATTTTAATCTCCATCCCTCACTGCTTTAAAAATTCAAGGTTTCCTAACAGCTCATTAATAAATTATAGAGGACTTGAGCTTAGTGGGCTTTAAAAGTAAGCAGCCCGGGCCCGTGCCCCCAACCCTTCAAATGTTTATGAGGACACTCAGTCTCAGCAGTGGACTTAACAAGGCCTTGTGACAACTGAAGGTTGAGGAGCTTTAATGTAAATTACAGCCTAAGGTTAACGTGTGCAAGAACCACTGTACTTGTAAAATGCTTACTCTGCATCTGCGGACCTGTTCAGATCTCCAAATGAACCATCTGAGCTACGGATTGCAGTATTATCCATTCATATGATTTGCGATTAGTCTAAATGCAAGTAACTTGTTTTCCCCTGTTTTACAATGTTGTATCTCATTGAGCAGATATGAGGATCTGCCGTCAGTGACTTTATTGGGGTAATTGTTGATCAGTTTTACAGCTGACAGATTACTGCAACTTTTTATGGTTTGCTTGGAGATTTAAAGGGTATAGAAGTAAAGTTATCTATAGGAAAGAGAAAACACTGAGGTCTGTAATAATTCATATTTTGTTGTTTAGTGAATTTTCACGGGTGAAATCCAGTCATTTCAATAGGAAGAGTTTCTTGTGAGAGCAAAAGATTTCCCCATGCAGATGTTGGTCATGTTCAAGATGGTTACGCAAATTTGATGGGCACTTCAATCAGCAGACTAAAAAAACAACCTGCGGCAACAGTGTAAAAGTAGCCCAATTCCACGGGAAAACCGTGGACTTGGCAACACTGTGTGTGATAAACACATGTTGAAAAAAGGATCGAGACATGTGCAATGAGCATGTTTAATAAAACGAGTGAAACAACTTTTATGTGAACTTGCCTTTAGTTCACACAGCACCCGCTTTTGCATTTGATTAAAAATGTGAAATGCAGGGTAGTGGAATGGTAAAAAAAAACAAAAAAAACAACAAAAGCAAGGTCAAGAGACACATTTTATAAAAGTTCCACCTTATTAGACTGCTGTGTAGTGCAAAAGACGCAAGCACAGAGGTCTAAGAAGTGGAATGTAGAGCCGCGTTCTGTGTTGACGGCAGTCAATTTGATACTTTTAGGAAACATACAGTAAATGAGAACTCAGACAATAAAATATATTTCCTTCGAGTAGGCAAATTCACTTGTAGCCTATTTCAGAAATGCAAAACAAATAAATTAAGTACACCCTTTGCATACATCTAGAAAAAAAAATAGAAAAGAAAAAAAAGAGTGCAAGAGTTTTGTATCTCTTGCTTTGTAAGGGGAGTTAATCACTGGGAGAATAACACTAGCGAGTCGCGACTAATGGACTGAAATGTTGAATGAGATGAGGAGTTAAACAGGGTCTTTCTAAGAACTCAGTTTTCACATATGAGACCTGCCCTGTTGTGTCAGGAGGGGAATGTGATAATAAGGCCCTGAGACTATAACACCACAGTCCTTCTATTATCCTGTGCCACAATGGAAGAGAGTGAGAAAAAAAGTGTCACCGGCCCACCACAGCCATTACATATTTAAAACAGTAATATCCTATACTAAACCTAAACTAATCTTGACAAACTATATATCATTTGAAAGCTAACAATCTCTAGTTTTCAGTTTTTAGTTCTCAGGTGATTTTCAAAATAAATTACAAAGGAGCCGTAATTTATCAATTTGCAACAAGAATATTTTCATACTCCTAAGGCGTGTTCAGACCTTTATTTTGAAATGGTAATGAACATAAAAAAATCATGAAAGAATGGACGAAACCTCAGTTCGTTTTCATGCCAAGAGTTCAAAAGATAGCATCCATTCAATTTTTTTTTTTAATAAAAGGTCTGAAAATGTTAATAGATTAACAAAAATAATAATAGAAAAAATAGAAAAAAATAATAGATTCACCATTTGTGATGTGGCAGCGAGCTATAAACACACGTGTTCTTTTTACTTGTTTCTTAGAGGTTGAATTCATATCAAAATCAGCCAAACTTCCAATACTACTACTGAATAGGATGTCTACTTCATAAATTGTATGAAAATTGTGGAAATAATGGTTCAGATCACTCAAACCACATATGGAAATGGAGGCCCTTATATGGGAAGTAATAGAGTCAGTTTGTCACCTAGTGAAAAAGTTTAGTACTGCGCCCAAACAAAATCTTACCGAAAGCTCATTTTTTGAGATATCAATCTAAAATTTGAAACACAACTTGTTCAGATTTTTTTTTTCAGTTTTAGAGTCCAACATGTTTTGAAAATATATATTTTATAGAAATAATATATTTTTTTTACATTGTACATTTTCATAAACTCAAACTTCTATAACTTTTTTTCTGTTTCACTTTCTTAATTTATTTCACTTCTACAAAAGTCTTCTTTAAAACAAGACCAAATACGTCTATATTCAAAAGAATTCTTGAATTACAACCATTTAAGTTTGGAATGTGCATTTTCATGTCTATTCAAAAAATGGGAGGATGACACTTTTTTTTTAAGGTTTTAAGGTCATGTGAGAAAGCGAGAAACATACACTGATGTTTATAGTGCCATCCGTTCTCCCATCTAACCCTAACTGTGTTTATTTACAGTAAGCCACTAACAGCTTGGTTTTTGCTTTCAAAGCCGTAATAGCCTCTGAAAGTCTCTGTAGACATTAAAGCCTGTACAATTTCACGCCGCCGTGCCCCACAAGTGCTTGAAGGCAGGGGTAAAAAAAATTCGGTTTGATTTAGAGCTTTAGAATTGGTCCCACAAAAAGTGACAGAAGAAACGATCTAAACTTTCTTGCTGTACTTCATGGAGGGATCATACTGGTCTAAAGGCCCAGGGCGCAGGTCTAAGCCTGGAAGATAAAGCATGAATAATGCATGGCACGGATCTGCAGGGGGAAAAAAAGCACAGCTCCTTGGATATCGTTCTTTCTCTGCTCAGTGGAATGGAGGTTTCCAGTCCTGCTGGCCAACAGCTGCAAAACTCATCCAAAAAGACCTCCAGATCAGAGCCACAGTATCAGCCCCCTCTCAGCAAATGCTAACCCACAAATTACCATTTTGACTAAATTCATCCATCCAGGTCGTCTCAGATAGTCACAGGTGCACTAATCAGGTGTTAACCAGGTGCTCCATCATTAGAACCATTAAAGATTTATACTCCAAAAAATGTATATATATATATATATATATATATAAAATGTTGCATACCAAGTTGCACTACCAATATTAGAATACTTAATTGAATACAAATACATTATATTTATATGTCTTGACGAACGGCTGGTGTAATAGAGCGCTTAAAACTTTAAACTTAATGTCTTTAATACAATTATCCACAGAGAAGAAACACAGGGGAAACATATCAACTCTGCATTCATATTCATGGAGTAATCATACTAGTCTAAAGGCCCATGGCGCAGCTCTAATCCCGAACAGGATGATACAGGACAAAGAATCAAGGACAACTCAGGGCTTAAATACCCAGAGGAACTAATGAGATAATTAATAGAATGACAGGTGAACAGAATGAATAATCAAGGGAAAACACTAGAAAACTGGGGATATATATATATATGCATTTAACATTCAGCAGGGAACCTTGCAGTGGAGACACTGAGGAATGTTTACCTGAATCAGTCCATTTTCTTCCCCATCGCTCACTAGTGTGAAGGGGGCCTGGCCACTTCACACGGTCGATAAGTGGACATTAGGGGCCAGATCTCACTATATGAAGGATAGGCAGTGGGGATCAAAATGAACAGGTTTACTCCCAGAGCTCTGGCTTAGAGCCATGAAAACACAAGAACAATAAGCTAAAGCCGGTTCCCATTAGATGGGAAAATTTGATGTTAACACAAAAGATTGATGGCTGCATCCCTAAGGGTGTAAAACCCCCGTAAGGCTCTAGTTATGGTCCTGATGTAAAGACATATTGAATGTGGATTTTCTAAGCTTAGTAATCATTATAATATCCCAATAAAGGCCAACTTAATTTCATGTCTCATCTCTCCATGGAGTTGATCATCTGCACAGGAAATTAGATCTACAATGTGTGAATGTCACATGGGATATTGGGCTTAAGGATTTAGAGGAGAAATTTACTTGGAGAAATCTTATGAATTTGCTACATGTCACAAATGAAAACTCTCAATAAATATCATTCATATATCATATATATAAAAATTTCTAACAAGATTTTTTTTTAATGTAACTTATAATCATTAGTCCTTGAGTAATAACATCACTAGAAAAGCTATGCTGGTATGACTAACAGTAACAGTATGACTAGGAAGGGCTGGGAACCAAAAAATCAGGTAGTCTGATTTTTTTTTAGCCATTCTCTTAAGTGAATCAAAAACAGATAGCATGGCAAGTGTAGTTTGATTTGTGAATGAATGTGTCAGGTTTGGTTCTGTTTAGTTTCATTGTGTTTTAGTTTGATTTTCCCTGTGATCCTTGTTTGTTTATAGTTACTCCTCATGCCCTTGTTTGTTTCCATAGTTTGTTCCCTAATTAGCATGTCACTTGTTCTTAGTACCCTTTAAGCCCTTAGTTCTCCCCACTTTGTCCTGCGTTAAAGTGATGTAATGAAATGTTGTGTTCACATTAGTGTGGTTAATGGTAAGTGTTCTATCTTGTTCCTGTATTCTCTAGTGTTTTTGGATCGTAATTAAAAACTGCTTGAGTATATCTCCTTCGTCGTACATTTACTAAACAGCAGTACGTGACAGAATGACCGAATGTCACACAGTACGTGACATTATTTGACATCTCCTGTCAGTGTGGGAGCAGGGACGCACTGTTCCATTAGCCAGAGCGCCAGTCCGTAATTAAAAATTTCCAGCCCTATTCTGGCATCTTATAAAACACTAAGGAGGACAATCTGCCAGACCAGTCAGCAGCTAAGACATTTTTAATATGCTAAATAATGCATTCAAAAAGTGTGTGTGTGTGTGTGTATGTAACGTATAGGCAGGGACGAAGCGGAGAGAGAGAGAATCCATATGCAAACACAAGTTTAATATAGACAACGATAAACGCAAGATAATCCAAAAACAAGGGAAACATCCACAAAGCAGGGGAACAACGACCGGAATTCACAAACGGGAACAATGACCGACAAACAACATCTGGGTAGGGTTGCACCAGCCGTTCGTAAGTTCTTTCTTAAATTGGAAAGTTAAGTCCACACTAGAGGCTTAGTAACTACTAGCTAGTTTGTAACTAACTCTGTACTTTATTCCGTTGCGCCATCTGTTCGTAAGGCATAACGTAGCTAGTAGGTCGTAAGCTCTCCGTAAAGTAATGCGTATAGTCGCATTATATGACGATGATCCAATAGCAGCCTTCAAATACTTGAGCAGAAGTTGTGTTGAAATGCCGTGAATTTCAGTTTATCCTTCATTCTTTTGCCTCACGTTACTAACGGTAAAAATAAGTTTCCATTAAATACGATACTTGATCATGAATAGCATAAGTGTTTTTATATGTAAATAACATTCACAAACTGTATTTGAAATGAAATTAATAAGGATCAATAAATATTGGTACAAAAAACATAAGAAATTTCGTTTATTGATTATGACTGATATTTGACATGCACAACATGGACTGATGCACACAGCGTCATGCTGTTCGTGTTAAAGAGCCGCTAACAAGGTAAACTTTTCACATAATGTTCTCTCTTAAAATGTAAGCGAGTGTAAATGTCAGCATTATCATATATGTCTACAGAATTGAAGTCTGTCCGGTAAAAAAAGAGCTTATTGATGCAGTTCAGTCTGTCTGATATTTTATTCCAACCGTTACTCCTGATCGGAGGCTGCCGTAAATATTTAGTTCATACGTAGAGTTACGCTTTAACTAAGTTTAATGGTGCAACGCAAAAATATTTAGAAGTGCGTAAGTCGTAACTTAGTGTCCATTTACGTCAAAACTAGGCTAAGTTGTAACTTACGCACAGCTGGTGCAACTGGCACAGAGTTTTAAATAGACTGGTTAACAAGGGGCTGATGAGGGACAGGTGTTGATGATTGATGTCATGGGAAATAATAAGGGTAACTATGGTGACAAACAAGGTACAAGGCAAAACAGGAACCAAACACAGGAAGTGAACACAGAAACAATGGGGAACTAAGAATATACTTCAACATAAAAGTCCTACAAAACACAAGACAGTACAGGGATCGTGACAGTGTTTTGTGTTTTGAGATGACACTGTCCGTTTTATTGTTGATCTGAATTATATATTTTGACAAAAAATGTTATGGATATTTCTGTATTTCCACATTCAGTTAGAGCATGTACAATACGTTCCATGTGTTTAGATAGCTTTATACAAAATTTTAAATGAAATCTTGAGCCTCATGTCCAAATAAACATGTACATTATAACATCAAGAGGGACATACAGTACATATTCTCCATGATAAATTAATCTCTTAAAGTTACACACATTAAATAAATGTAGATTTATTTATCATTTAGATAAATGATATATATATATATATATATATATATATATATATATATATATATATATATATATATATATATATATATATATGAGAGAGAGAGAGAGAGAGAGAGAGAGAGAGATAGAGATAGAGATAGATAGATAGATAGATAGAGATGTATAAGAGTCTTCATTCCAACCAACCTAAAAAAATCCAATCAAACTTGACCACTTTATAAGAACCTTTTCTGAAATTCGTGCTGTTCAGAAATGTCTTAATTTCTATGGGACATTCTAAAGCTTGTCTGAGCGAGCAACAGTAACCAAATTCTAGGAAACAATAACAAAATCCTGCGATTTATGAGTATACGGGTGCCTGGATTTCTCTTGGAACATTCAGCAATTGTTTTTATACAGTATATTATAAATGTCTGACATTTGCATATTTGCCATTACAGATTAAGGATTTATGAAGATTTCAACCTAATCCTGTAAAATAAAGAAAGAATAACCAATGCATGTGTTGATGCTTTACAAGTACTTCAGAGACATCATGAAGAATCATGAAAACGGATATCGAGCGATCCCATGCAAGGAGATCAAAGTCTTCAAACAACAGCGCAGTGAGGAAGACAGATTCGTACCTGGAGACCGATTTGTTTTCCTGGGCTTTCAGACTGCTGTGATAACTGCATTATGTTGGCTGAGCTCTTCTGTAGTAGATCTCAGCATAACAGCAGAGCTGCAGCTTTGGCCTGTGAGAGCTGAAGGCAGCAGAGTGGAACTATCAGCGCAGACCAGCACAGTGCTCAGACACACACACACACCATCATACGACACATACTCATATCACAGCACTTAACAATTTATGTCATTGATTTCATTTAACGACTTCAAAAAGTGAAATGAGAGTTTAAAAAATGCAGCAGCTAACACCTTTATTTCGAGACATATTGACGGTACTTTTACCACCTGAATGAAGTGGATATTGAGCGAACAAACTCCATGTATAATGCCGAAAGTAATCCTATTTGTCCAGTAAAATAGAAAAGGCAAGTTTCATTCTCGACTGGCATTCCAACATAAGAGCTTTTCCAAATCCAAACTGCACACTTATTTATTCAAAGAGGTACTAAATGTTCTTGAATGATTGAGTTCTTGAAATTATTGGCACAAATGTGCGTTTGAAGTCAGCTGTCAACAGAACTGAGTTCATCTTGGATTATAAATGTTTTTCAGATGAATGAATTGTGCAAAGGAATTCATTTCAATTAGAAAGCATTTTCAATTGTTCAGATTTCCATTATTCTCTACACTGATGCCGTTAGAAATGCACTGAAGTGAAGTTTTGAAATGTGGTATAATATAGGTTACAAGGTATCTTGGAAGTCTTTTGTGATTTTTTTTTAAACAAAAAAAGTACAAAGTTCACTGTCATGGTTGCATGCAGTGAGCCTAATGAAGATGATGCGTGATACAGAATGCACAAATAAAGAGACTTTTATTAAACACAAGGAGTACGAGAAACACACCACACTTTAACACTGACAACACCGAACAATGAACAGAAAGGCCTGAGGGCTTAAATACACAGAAGGACTGATCGACAGAACAAGAAACGGGTGTGTAACTCAATTAGAAACAATAGCAACAAACTAGAAAGAAGAAGTCCTGGCAGACAGGAACAGGGAAAACCATGAAAATGAAACAATTAAACTAAACAAGACAAGATTGTGACATTCACATGGTCAGTGTCACAAATTTGATTATTGGCTTAGAAATATAGCAAAAATATGATCTGAAAAATGTGACCATAATATTTATTAGTGTTACATAAAGTAAGAATATTATATGTTATTTTGGTAATGGGATGATGGATAAATTCTGCGTTGAAAATGTTTCAACCCTTTATAAAAAAGTAGAGTAAGGATAAAAGTTGGAGATGTAGGGGATTTTGGCTAATAGGATAATTAGAAAGGGAGGGATGCCTATCAATCCTTTCAAAAAACATGTGCCGGCCTGTGCCTTTCTGCGTCCTTCCTAAACCAAACCGGGTGGCCTGTCGACAGGTCTGCCTAGGGGAAGGCATTGATATTTCTACAAAAAACCTAACCTAACAGTCTAATACTCCAATTATAGTTAGTTGACATGTAGTTGCAAATTAAAGATAATTAGTTGACATGTAGGTTCAACGTTACTTAAAGTGTAAACCAATAATGAATCCATTTATTGTTCAAATTTAAATCCTTGAGAGAGAGAGAGAGAGAGAGAGAGAGAGAGAGAGAGAGAGAGAGAGAGAGAGAGAGAGAGAGACTTTGACTTTTGGTCATTCTTTAATTTAACATTTTCTTGCCACTTAATTAAAATATCAATATACAAAACACATAGATATACATGTAAAATACACTCTGTAAAAAAACAAAAACAACAAACACAAAAAATACATTACATACACAGAAAAAAGGCTACCTCATACATTCCACCTTCTGAATTACATAGAACATCATTCAGAGCCCAAGTAAGATTGAAAGTATCAAGATCTCCAGCAATTTTATAATATGCATACTCAGCAGTAAGCCGTGAATATATCAGACCTCTTAAAGGGTAACTAAACCCTAAACCAACTTTTTTTTAGTTAATGATCTGTAAGAATGGGGCCTTATTCATTGATTCGAGTAACTTTTTTGACACATGGTTATAAAGTGTTTTAATTCTACAATATATGGTGTAAAAACGTCTGAGTGCTGCCCTCTTCAGGTTGAATGGTGGCTACTGCAGATGAATTTTCCTATTGTATGTTTGCGGTACTATGTGACGTTAAAGCTCACCACGCCCTTGGTACGAGCTCACCACGCCCTTGGCGGTATAAAAACCATCTTGTTTCGTCAAAACCACTGTAGCGAGTCAGGAGTTGGAATTGCGAGTATTGAAAACAATCAGCATAGAGTAGAAATGGGCTTCTCCACACAGCTCGCGCTGAAAAGCGACGCAGTGCCAAACGCTGCTCCTCCTGCATGGACTCCACCACCGCAGCGGCGTCTTGATGTGAGTGATCATATATATTTTAATCACAATTTATGGTTAGGCTAAAGTTAATCCTCTGGGGTCGACAAACGCGTCGGCGCATTTTGCTGGATTTTTTCACATAGCGGCAAAATATGAATATGCCTACAGCGCGCTGTTGACATCAACTCGATATAAATCATCAGATGCATGTAGGCTACTTTACGTCGTCTTGCGACCCTGTGAGGAAGTATTTATTTTCATTCAGACACTGGCCCCATTCTCCCTTGCGCGGCTGCTTCGCTAGAATTGTCGGATGCCGATCGCGATGCAGGAGTTAAGACCGCAGTTTGAGTCAGTGGCTCGAATTGATATGGCTCTGGCCCTGTGTCCACAAACAATTCACCCTCCTCCACTTCAGGTGAAGGTGGGGGAGAAAAGTCCTCGACTTCAAATGACAGCTCTGTTGCAAAGCTACTTGCGTCACTCCAGTCACTCTCCATTTTAGAGTCTGACAGCAGCTGTCAATTAATCCGTCACTACGGGTCTCAGGTGCACGCCCCCTCCCCTTTACTCCATTCTTCCAACAATAAAAACATTGGCTTTAATCTTTCACACTGCAAGAATAAGTGATGCACATCTTCAGACTCAAAACAAAATGGCCATTCATCCTTTACTGTAGGATCGATATGTGCCCTATGTCTATTGGTAGTTATTACTCCATGTATTATCCGCCATTGGAGGTCACCAGTTCTCTTATCAATAGGACGTTTATATAAAGTCCTCCAGCTACCTTTAGGGGATAAATCAAATCCCTCTATTTCTTGCCATTTAGAGTCTGAAACAGATTTTAACGATTCAAAATGCATTACTTTTACACAAGTATGATACAGTGCTCGCTTTCCAGTATCACAGAACAAATTAAGTTCTGGAGTTTTAAAACTCACTTTTATAAACCTGCCTGCATTGAATGAGAGTTCAAGATTTTCACAGGTATTGCAGGATTGTAAAGAAGAGGTTCCTCTTTAATCCATGATCCACTTACAATTCCCTGTTGTCGAACAATTCTTAAGACATTCCATGATTTTAGAACCATCTTATAAAAAGGAGCTAATTCAACTAGTGCCACATCCTTCAAATTCATTAAAAACAATTGGCGGTCTAGTCCCAGTCATCCTCCTCTCCTTAAGAGATCACAAGCCACATCAGCCCAACTGACATCTTTCCCATACAAAAGTCTCTGGGTAGCTTGTAGCCTAAAAGCAGCAATCCTGCATGCTATGTCAGTTAGACCTTGCCCTCCTTCATGAAGAGGCAGGTAAAGTACAGCAGGTCTCAACCAATGCTGACCTGTCCAAAAGACGTCAACAAGACATCTCTGAATGTCCTTAATGACAGCAGCAGGGGGGTCCAATACAGTCATTTTGTGCCACAACGATGAAGCAACAAGATTATTGACTATTAAGACCCTTCCCCTCTAGGACAGCTGGGGAATTAGCCATTTCCAGTTAAATAACCGGAGACATACTTTTTCCAATAGTCCTTCCCAGTTTTTTTTTCTTGTATATCTCAGAATCTAAAAACACTCCTAAAAACTTGAATCCATCTCGTTTCCATATTATATTATTAGGCAGCTGTGGGACATTTGACCTCTCTGAACCACACCATAATGCCTCACTTTTTGTCCAATTTATTTTTCGCTGATGATGCTCTTCCATAACATTTAAGATTTTCTAAAACCACTTTAATATCATTACTGTTCCTAATTATTACAGTTACATCGGCATAGGCGGATCATTTCACATCATTTGAAAAACTTGACCCCTCAATATATAAACCAGTCAACTGCTCTCTTAATTTGCACAATAGGGGTTCAATTGCAAGGCTATAAATTTGTCCTGAAAGAGGACATCCTTGCCTTATTCCCCTTTGTACTTTAATAGGAACACTTAAACCTCCAGCTATTTTGACCATACATTCAGCTTCATTGTACAATAAATTAACCCATGAAATAAAACCATCTCCAAAACCAAAAGCCTTCAGTAAATCAAACAAATAAGCGTGGTCCACTCTATCAAACGCTTTCTCTTGATCAAGAGATATCAACCCTAAATCATTATCATTATACATTGCATAATCTATTATATCTCTTATTACATCGCCCCTTTACACAATATGATTGTTCTTTCATGATTAATACTCATATAATTATTTAGTCTACTGGCAATACATTTTGAATTATTTTAATAATCCATACACCAACTCTGCATTGAATTTAAAAGCATTTCAAAATAATCCTTATTTTGCCAGAAACATTTATAAAATTCAGATGGAAGACCATCTAGGAGCAGGAGCCTTCTCTGATGCAAGATCTTTTACAGATTTTGTCACTTCTTGAAAAGTAATTGGTAAATCAATAACCTCCTGCTGCTCAGGCATCAACTTCTTAAGACATGAAAATAATTCTTCTTTACATTCAGGATCTGTGACATTGGCTGTGTATAAGTCAGAATAAAAATCAACAGCAATTCTTCTCATTTGATGAGAGTCATGGGTAACAACACCTTCATCATTTTTTTAAACCCACCATCAAATTTCTTTGATTAGTCTTTCGTTCTAAATCGAAAAAGAATTTTGTCTTAATTTTGGATAAAACGTGCCCTAACAAGGGCACCTTTCACTTAATCATACCATAGAGAATTTAACTGAAGTTTTCTTTGAAAGAGCAGTTTCCAAATGCAGTCCACTCCTTGCCATCATTTTCTCATCAATATCAGAGATCTCATTTTCCAAGTCCTGTCTCCTGGTCTTTAATGTCCTTTTTGAATATGAAGAATATTGTTTACAGAAAACTCTAATTTGCACTTTTCCAATATACCACCATTGTTTTATATCATCATAATTTCCCTTTTGCATTTGCCATGTTTCCCAAAACAATTTAAAATTCACACAAACAACATTGTCTTGCAAAAGCTTAATATTAAAATACCAATACAGACTCCTTTTTATTTTCATTTAAAATGACAAAATCCATTGTTATCATTTTGTGATCTGAAATTATATTTGGAATTACATTAATATTACCCACTCTGTTTCTTGAATCATATGTAATATAAAATCTATCCAATCTAGCAGCATGAACTCTACCATCTGTCACTTTTACCCAAGTGTATTGTTTAAGCAATGGATTTTTTATTCTCCAAATATCTTCCAGATTTAAGCTTTTAACCACATCGGATAAAACAAGTGCTGATTTATGGTGAGGTTCTTCAGCATTTCTATCTATATTGAAATTCAAAGTGCAATTCCAGTCTCCTGCCATTATAATTATATCTCCGGAATTAAGATCTTTTAAAACATGACCCAATTTCTCAAATAAAAGAACTCTTTCAGTTCCACAATTAGGGGCATACATATTAACAAAAAGAAAATGAAAATTATTTATTTCGGCTCTTAAAGTAATTTTCCAGGTTCTATGTCATCTAGATAGGATTTTTGCTTTTAAAGTAGCCTAGAGTTAAACATGATCGCAACTCCTGCGCTTACATTACAGCCATGACTTAAAACATATTCTCCCTTCCACCACAATCCCCATTCAGACTCATTGCTTATATTACTATGGGTTTCTTGAAGAAAACCTACTGCAATATTCTTAATATTAACATATTCTGACACTAAAGCCTGCTTTTTCTTATCTCTCAGACCATTCACATTTAGAGAACCTATTCTAAAATACTCCATGAGATAGAAAGGGTACAAAGAACAGCAGAAGAAAAGGAAAAATACACACATATACATACAAGCCATAGTGTTCATTTAGTTTTTCCTCGAACCCTTCTTTCATTCTCAATCCTTTTACCCTGTCTTATCATCGTTATATACTTAAGTCTGTGCCGTTTCTGCTGCGATAACACAGTATGGTTGTACGTTTTACGTAGCCTACCACTATACAGAAGCGACGAACACTTTTACTTATCAGGGAAAAAATCTCCTATCTACCTTTCTCCCTTTAGTCTCGTCCAAAAAAAGCATATCTGTTCTACAGAATACAAATCATCATCAGCTTTATAGAGTTGTGACAAATCCGACAAACTCTCGTCATCCTTCATATCATCCTGAGATTCCTGACTATACGTCATGATATCAGAGGCAACAACATCATCCTCCTCCTCGATGCTCGCACACTGCACACTACTGACGTGTAGGCCTACACGATCAACTACAAGTTGTTCTTCTACAACTGCTGCAGTGCCATTTACATTACTACAACTCGGCTTTTTATTATCAACATGGTTTAAGTTACTCACAACGCTCTCACTCACCTCCAATCCATTGTCCTTAACTTACTTGTCTTAGCCACCGAAGCTCCGTCCAAGCCTGACTTTTCCTCTCCTTGTTTCTGCTTCAACTCCACATCTTTGCGCACCGATGATTCATCCGTCTCAACACTAATCTTTGATTCTGCATAATAAGTTTTCTTTTGAGGGCACGAGAGTCTTTTATGTCCGAACTCCCCACATTCAAAACATCGCAAACTCTCCTACTTGCAAATATCCGATACGAACTATCGCCATCTTTCAGTCTAAACGATACATCCAGTAATTTATCCGGAGAACTCAAAAACATGAACACTTGTCTCCTAAAAGACGTCACATGTTTAAGCGCAGGGTTTTTACATCCTAGCAACCGTTTTAACCGCGCTTACCATTTTTCCGAATCTTGCAAGTTCTCTCACAATGATCTCATTTTCAATTAACGGATGGACGTTTGAAATGATTACTTTAGTATCCGGAGCAAACAGCTGAGTGGTAGGTTATTAACGAACATTTCTTTCACCCACAAACCGTTCTCAATAACCTTGTTGACCAATGCTTCTGTTTTAAGAAAAACAACTCCTACTATGGCTTTATTCATCCTCCAAAGCCGAGACAATATTTTCATAGCCTAACTGCTCACCAACCGCTATTAAAACATCTTCAACTGTAGCACTCGCCTCTGGCACGCACCTGAAACCATAGCGGAGGGATAATGGCGTTCCACTTCCGTGCAAAGCACGGCACGCAAGGCCTACTGACTGGAACCCTAAATTAATCTTTACAAACAATAAACTATAAGAATCAAGAAATAGAAAAGAAAAAACACAAAAGAAAGTATAAAGAACAGTGCACTATTAGAAACACGCTCTCACTCCAACATGCACTGAGAGAGAGAGAGAGAGAGAGAGAGTATGAGCTTTAAAAGAGGCCAAGCAGGCCTGCAAACACATCATTTAACACAAGCAGCCTGCAATCCTCAGAGGGAGGTCAAAGCAGGAACATGAGGAAAACATCATAGCTCTCTGTTCTCTCAATGAGGCTTTTAGGTTTCCGCAGCGATATCGTTTTTTTTTTTTTTTTTTTTTTTTTTTTGGATTCTCGAAAGATTGAATGTTGCAGTGAAGAAGGTGGATAGCCATGTGTGAGATATAGATGAAGAAACATAGAGTGGATTCTGACTGTGAGAGGAGAGAGTGATGAAGAGGGCAGGGAAAGATGAGATCGCAAGAAAGCAATATAGATTGAGGAAAGAGGCTGTGGAAAACCCAATTCTGAGATTGGCGAACATTTTCCCGCTAATAGCTGTATAGTATTTGCAATGAACTGGATATGATGGCCTAACCTGTTACCGCCTGCTCTCCTCTCATCTGTATCTGCGTGGCTTTTGAGTGGCTTATTTACTGATGTTATGCTATTTCGCTGTCCTCAGAAACGTTTTCACAACCTGAGCTCAGCTCATACTAAAAATACTTTGGATTTTGAAATGAATTGACCTCATCCAACACAAGTAGAATTGCATTTGGAAAAAAAAAACATAATGGTATTCTGGGAAATTAAGTGTTCTTCTACCCTGATTCATGTTTATCTATAAAGCCCATTACCATCAACCTTCAAGAGTTCTCTTTTTTATTTCTTATAAACAAGCCTGCCATGCATTCAAAGTTTACCTTTTCTTGTTATTATATGTCTGCTAGGGGTAAGATGCCATAAATAAAAGAAAAGAACAAAAGGCTTCCAGCAGGCCGTCAGACCAAAAGGACCAAGGAAAACAATAAATTATAATATAAATGTATTGTAAATCACAGAAATAAGTAGCAAATCAGTAGGATTCATTAGAGGGATCAACGGCCCAAACACACTGAAATAATAAAGTAGGATTCGTTTAACAAAAATAAAGAAATAAATCAATAAGGTGATATTTTTCGTCAGAGAGACCCAAGGCCCAAAATAACAAACAAAACCCAATCTAACAAAATTAAACAACAATGTAAATAACCTAACACAAAGAAAAGAAAAAGAATTACAATAAACCTTACCTAACTACACTTAGCAAAAACATAAAATAAATGAGTTTCATTCAAAAGGGCAGGTCTCTCCTACAGTAATACCACATTCTAAATTAAACAAACAAGCAAAAGAAATATAAGCGAACATTTTGGTCTGGTGGCTGGCAGGAATCTTGACCAATGCGACCGACCCGTAGTTGCAACAGTCTCCTTCTGATGAGAGAAAGAGGCGTTTTAAGAGGACTGCCCGCTGATCACCCAATTACCGCTGGCAGGTGGCAGCAGAAAATCAGCGGTGATCTGAAACTCAAAAGAACAACATCGAAAAGGATACACAAATATTATGAAAACACAAGGGAAAATAAACATCATAATGTTACATTGTTAAAATTACACATACTGGGGTTATACTAACTACTCTGTATTTAAATTATTACAACCTAGGCCTAGGGACATTCATAGACATACACACTACTCCTTCCATACAAAACTATCAGAGCGAGATTTCCTCTATTACTGTAAAATGTTCCTTTCTCTCTTTATTCTCTTTTCATCTCCAGGGCTATTTGATTCTTTTTCTCTCAGATGAAACTCTCAGAGCGGTAAGCACAGGTTGTGGGAAGCGCCATCTGCTTGGTCTCCTGGTTGAGTGGGTCATATAATGGAAGGTAAATAAAGTATGAGCCGGGTGTATCTACTATAGGTCTACTCTATCGGATCTATTATAGCATAACCCAGCTGCTCTCCCTCGGTCCTGATGAGACCAAGAGACCTTACCTGGAGACACACACATACTGTACATGCACACACACACTGTACATGCACACACATATAGATGATGCACCGGGTTGACCGTCTATCAGTCGTTTTTATGGTTCATTTTGGCCAGTCTCTGTTCCGAACATGCACATAAACTGCATTGCAGTAATTTCCTAAAATGTCATTTGTGTGGACATACTATGAATTATGTAAACAGGACGTTAACACAGAACAGAGACACACTGAAGATGGATGCAAAGAGGTGAGGAAAGCCCTGTTCACGATGCTTAAAATATTAGAAGAAAAATAAATATATTCAGTTGGGTGTGGGGTTTTTATTTACATTTAATAATTTAGCATCCAAAGCTACTTAAAAATGAATAGAACAATAGAAGCAATCAAAAACATATAAACAATATGTAAGTGCTATGTAAGTGCTGTGACAAGTCCCATTTAGTTTAGCACAGTACACATAGCAAGGTTTTTTTTTTATTAGAAAAATAGAAATAGAAAAAGAATTGATAAAATTGACATAATAGAATAGTAAGAGTTAGTATTAATGGGTCAAGTGTTGATGAAAAAGATACGTCTTTAGCCATTTTTTGGAAAACATGTTCTGGTTGAGTTAGGCAGGTCATTTCACCAGTAGGTCCAAGAAAGTGATTTTGTGCCTCTTTGAGATGGCACCACAAGGCGCCGTTCACTAGCAGAATGGAAGCTTCTGGAGGGCACATAAATCTGAAGAAGTGAGTTGAGGTATGGGGGTGTAGAGCCAGTGGTCATTCTGTAAGCAAGCATCAGTGCCTTAAATTAGATACGAGCTGTTACAGGCAAACAGAGAAAATTAATGAAGAGAGGAGTGACGTGCGCTCTCTTTGGCTTGTTAAAGGCCACTTTCGCTGCTGCATTTTGGATCAGTTGCAGAGGTTTGACAGTACATGCTGGAAGGGAAATAGAGCATTACAATAGTCCAGCATGGATAGAGCAAGAGCTTGAACAAGGGGATGTGTATCATGGTCAAATAGGAAGGGCCTGATCTTGCTAATGTTGTGTAAGGCAAACCTGCAGGACTGAGCCATTCTAGCAATGTGGTATGTGAAGTAAATGATCATCAATCATAATTCCAAGGTTCCTGGCTGTCCTGGAAGGAGTTATGGATGATGAGCCTAGCTGAATGGAGAAGTTGAAGTGTTGAGTTGGCCAAGATCACAAGCAGTTCTGTCTTTGGAAGGTTGAGTTGAAGGTGGTGGTCCTTCATCCAGTCCAAAATGTCTGTTAGGCAGGCTGAGATTCGGGCAGCAACCGTCAGATCATATGGCTGGAATGAGAGGTAGAGTTGTGTGTAATCAGCATAGCAGAAATAGGAAAAGCCATGTTTCTGAATGACAGATCCTAGTGATGTCATGTAGATGTAGAAGAGAAGTGGTCTAAGCACTGAGCCCTGAGGCCCCCCAGTAGCTAGATGTTGCGACTTAGACCCCCCTCACCCCTCCAAGACACCCCAAAGGACCTACCTGAAAGGTAAGACTTGAACCATTGGAGTGTGTTTCCTGTGATGCCTATTGACATGAGGGTTGACAGAAGGATCTGGTGGTTAACCGTGTCAGAAGCAGAAGACAGATCCAGCAAGATGAGTTTTGATGATTTGGAAGCTGCTCTTGCCAGTCTCAGAGCTTCAATAACTGAGAGCAAGGGAGTTTTGATTGAGTGGCCGCTTTTGAAGCCAGACTGGTTGTTGTGCAGTAGGTTGTTCTGTGTGACAAAGCTTAAGACTTGGTTGAACACTACTCGCTCAAGTGTCTTAGCAATGAATGGAAGGAGGGGTACCAGTCTGTAATTTTCTAAAAGTGCGGTGTTTAGAGTTGGTTTCTTAAGCAGTGGACTTATCAGAGCCTGCTTAAATGTTGTGGGAAAGATACCAGTGTGGAGAGGTGTTGATAATGTGAGTGAGTGCAAGTACATCTGTAAAAATGGCTTGAAGCATTTGATAGCTTTGGAGACTTCTGCCTGCGAGAGTGGAGAGAAGCAGGAGAGAAAGCGCGCGTGTGTGTGTGTGTGTGTGTGCGTTTGCTGTTAAGGTGTTTGTCAGTTTGTAGTGTGGAGAATTGGCTGCTGCTTGTTGTTTTTTTATGAAGAATGTGGCAAAGTCTTCAGCTGTTAGAGTTGAGGTAGGAGGGGGGTGGAGGATAAAGGAGAAAGGAAAATGTTTTGAAAGTGTGCGAGAATCAGAAGAATTGTTAATTTTGCTGAGGTAGAATGTAGGCCTGGGCGAAAAATCGATTGAATGAATTAATTCGATTTTTTTGTTGCGGGCGATTAAAAAAAAAAGTAAATCGAGTTTTTGTGTAATGATCATTTTGGTCGCATATGCTCCTGAAATTTAATCTGTGCGACCTAAAAGTATATTTGGGAGCATTTGTGCGAGTGCAAATAATGGTTGTGGTGCGACCTGTTTTAATTTCTCTAAAACAAAACGTTTGCAAACTACTTCACAGTGTGTACCTTATGTGCGCTGATATATAAGCACGAGAGAGAGCCCCGGTCGCGCGCGCGCACTTTCACGTCTTCAAACAACACGAGCGCTATCTTGCTCTCTCTCCCTCCCTCGCACATATTAATCAAAATCAATTGACACGATAGAAAAAGGGCGGAAGACCGAAGTTTCACGTGAAGCATTCGGAGATTTTCTCCTGAATTACAGCGGAGTGTGAATTGTGCTAAAAATTAAACTGCCGGGATCACACAACGCGTGCCTTAGGCTACCCTACACGTCCACATGACACGTCCGATTCTTCATCTTTTTATTTGGTGTTTATTGGCGGTTGGCAACCGACATGTCCGATTCGCAAACTAATGACTCATTTGAACCGATTCACTTGAATAAATGGTTAAAACAACTGATCTGTCCAACACTGAACTCACGAGACGTCTGAATCGGTGTATAACAAATCGGTAACACTTTACAATAATATTCCATTTATTAAATTCTAGTTAACTACATTAGTTAACATGTACTATTAATAAACTGTACTTTGTTAATTTGTTAACCATTGTTAATGTTAATTTCAACATTTAGGCTAGGCTACTAATAGCCTACATTATGCTATTGAAGTGTTTTTTCTTTCTTTTATTTGTTAACATAGTTAATGCACTGTGAAGTAACATGAACGAATAATAAACAGCTGTATTTTATTAACTAAGATTAACAAAGATTAATACAGCATATTAATAGCAATAAAGTGCCAAGCAAAAAATGCAGGGACAGGTGTGTGGCAAACAAATCAGGTTCATCAGGTTCGATTATTAAGGCTGTTAATGGTCAGGATGCTGCTGGTCGTTTCGCTCTACTGGCAGAGCTAATTATACGTCAAATATAACACCGCATACACCATCGCCAAAGAAGAGCTTGCCTTCACTAAATTTAAACCTATGTTGCAGCTCATGGAAAAAGAACGGAATTGCGATTAACATGACATAATGCAAATGACAAATCATGTGCCATTATCATCGGGTTGAGATGATATAGAGCCAGAGGACTAAATTTCAAATCTTGGCCACAGGATGTGTCTGTAAAGCCCCAGTGAAATGAAATCTGTTCATATATAATTTGTAGTTGTGGTGCTCCTTAATTTTTGGTGGGTGCTCCTAACTTTTTGAAGTTGGGAGCACCAGTGCTACCAAGTAAAAAAGTCAATTTCGAGCCCTGCATCCAGCCGAATATGAAAAATGCCAGTCTCTCCGAGACAAACAAAACCGCAGTGACCAACAAACCTTAGCTAAAAAACAGCTAACTGTATTGCTTTAAATTTAAATACAGCTAAAATTTGCTTTAAGTTGTCTGCCGTTTGTACTTATTGCTTTCCTTAATAAGTAGGGGGGGAAATCGGGAAAAAATCGTAAATCGAATTAAAAAAAATAAAATCGGAGATTTTATTTTTAGGCCATATCGCCCAGCCCTAGTAGAATGTTGTTTGCAGAGAAGGAAGAGAGGAGGGACAGGTACAAACTAAGGTCAGTGGGATCTTTTAATTTACACTCTGCTTCCCTGAGAATGAGAGGATGAGAGTGAGCATAGGTTACACCAAAAGGTGGCTAGTGGAGGATTGTGTATTGTGTCAGGACAGGAGCCAGGTTGAGGTTAAGAAGGAAGTGAAGTGTGCAGTGCAGTAACCAGCGAATGATCAGTGGAGCAGTAGTGTGAGTAAATAATGTCCAGTTAGTTACCTGATTTTAGCCACAGTAGACACTCGTTTGAGGTCAAATGAGGCAAGCAGAGTGTGGAAGTCAGCAGTCTGAGGTTTTTTTAAGGTGGATTTTGAAGTCTCCAAGCACTACCAGAGCAGGACCATCCTGAGGGAAGGATAAGAGTAACACACTTCTAGCAAGTCTTTCGGTAGTGGAGCAATTGGCGAAAGGGATGGGTCTTAGCCATAGGTGCCCCTCTTTCTCTGCAGCTCCTGCTGGATGGTGGAGATTGGCTGTCGGTAGGGTCGACACCTCATTTGCTGATGGTTGGTGAGAGTGCCCAATTCACACCAGACTTCCTGAAAGCACTTTGTGTTTTTTTTCCTTAGATTGAACGGCAGTTGAGGGAGCATATAGCTCTCTCCTGAGGCCTCTCCCCAGTCCTTAGGATGAGATGCTAACATTTTTGCACTTCCTTTGGAGAGGTTGCCCCTTAGAGCAAGGCCAAGGGTTCGGATGGTCGAGAGAGCAGCGCAGGAACTTCGGCCTCCCTAATTAGCTCTGCCCTGGTATAGTTATACAGGAAATATTAAGAGAATTGAGCTGTGGACCTCAGACCACCGTCTCTAAAGCTCTTGTTCACTAGGTGCATTGAATGAAAAAAAATTGTTCTGGCTATGGCTTAGTTCACTAGGGAATTCACAGCACAGTGGGCAGGCATTTGATCAGTATGGCACAGTGTGTATTGTCGTTCCCATAGCGTCAACTGACAATGCAGTGTAGAGTTTCACTTCAAAGGGGAACATCTAGGTTACCCTAAGAAGGGGAATGAGAAGCTGCATCGCGTTGCCAAACTTCTGACATGCCCGTACCTCTTCCTTCAGACTTTTGAACCTGATGACGCCTTCTCTAGGGGCCCTTTTATACTCAGTTGGTGACTCTTCCCCTTCTCAAGGAACCGGGGTTACATACATAACTTAGATGTTGCCTCTAAATTCAAATGGATACAGATTTTTTGTTTAAGTCCAGTTTCGCCTGTAATAGAACAAATAAAGAACAAATAAATTTGCTAAAAAAAAAAGGCAACTGGTATCGGAATTATCCCATTTGCTTGAAGAACATCGGCAATCGGAATTGTCCATGACATATCATGATTGGTATCGTCCCTAATTCTTCAAATAAGGAAACTACTTTAAGTCTTGAAAACTGAAAATTGTTCAAAATAGTTTTCATTATGTTAAAACATTATGATAAATATCTCATCATAGCCTTGATCAACCTTTAAAGGGATTTTTTTTAAATGGTGTGGATTGTTGAATTAGGTCCATAATTATGTCTTGCGTATGGTCCTTAAAACTGTTCATGGTGCCTTTGCACACATGCATTTTACAAATTAACATAAATATGTTAATGACCCCTAATAAAGCTACTACAGTATATAATTACATTTACAAGATAAAGGTTGAGAAATCCCTTTCACCTTAATCGCTTCACTCTCATTAGTCTAAAAGGAACCTATCCAGAGGTATAGCTTACTCAAAAACTAGAATATTTCATTGTGGATCTTAATATGTTGTCAGCAGTCCGTCCTGATTTGATATAAGTTACACAGTTTTTACTCTAATAAATAAGACTAGGATCTGGGGAGCTTTTCCTGGACTGGAATAGAGAGAAAGAAAAAAAAAAACGGAACTAATTCTCAGCTGCCTACAGTGATTCATTCCAGCTGAGCCAAGATTTTCAGCATTTTTTTTAACATTCCATGAAACAGAGCAGTGAATGGGTTGAATACACCCTACAAATTAGGTGGAATTTCCTCGTCAACATCACCATTGTCCTTCAAGTAATGACTGCAAAACATCTGCAAAATGCGGAGAGTGCACAATATTACAACTGACACTTATGCTAGAATTTACATTTAGGTGTTAGCATTTACATTTGCATTTAATGTGAGATTGTTGTGGTCAACAGATGGCATTTAGAAAGTTACCTTAATAATATAATTAAGGATTCCTCTTAAAAAAAAGAATACTTCAAGGTTAAACAAACTTAATGTTCAAGTATATTTTCTAAGTATACTTTAGTAAGTCAAATCAGTGTAAAATGCTTTGTTTAACTCCACTTTTAGACATAAACTCGTGAACTTCCCTAAGCACTTCCCATCGGAGCTTAATTTACCCCACCCCATACAACCCCAGTGGATGATATTGGAATTATTTCAACAATTAATCACATAATACTTGTAGCTACCTTATCCTGCCTGTTTTTTTTACACAGTTTTTTAACCGCACGCTTACAACGGCAAGATGGGAGTGTCAGCACTCTGTCAACAAACCAAGAACAAACAGACCAAAGTGACAGAACCCTGACAAACTTGACACTTAAATTCTTAAATCATTCTCAAAACTGTCCTAAAAAATACATGTCTATCGAGAGTGATGTTCGCTTAAAATTGGATTGGACTTTTCAGCTAGAGGAACAAGGAAAATAAGTTTCTAAAGTTATGCCGGTTGAATTTATTCATACTTGAGCACAAATTGAACTCTCTAAAGTGGCTAATGGCCTAGTAACAGTTTTATTTGGTGTAGAGGGGCATACTGTGACCTGAAGCCCTGGTTATCTGAAGGCACCCCGCTGCTAATAGGTATACTGATAATTTAATAGCTAGATATATTATTTAAGAGGCTACTCTATCAAAAGAGTAAACACAACAATTATACTTAGAATATAATTAAACTTTCATGTAAACTTTCAACTTTCATCTCGATCAAACGATTAAGTACACATAAATATACTTTGCTGTTATACTTAAATAATTTTGGGAAGCATATCAGATAACAGCAAAATTATTTTTTTATAAGAAGTATAACAATAGCACACTTGTAAGGGTGGAATTCCTGCAGTGGTTCAAGCTGCAAGAACTGCCGAATGACTAAAGAAACGTTATTGGCAAGATGGTAGAAAACTGCACATTTCTTGTCTATACCACCCACTGCCACTTATACCAACGACGGAAATAAGTGCAGTTACAATAGCTTAATATTTGTGGGAGAGCGTTGCTATAGATAGTGACGATATTGTATTGCAATATGTAGCACTTCAAAGTCAATACCAAATCAAAACTAGTTAGTACATTAGTTGCAATTGAAAAGGTTTAATGACAAATTATGGTTATGGTTACACTTAAAATAGTTACAAAACAGATGTATGAAATGATGATAACTTATATTATTAATTGTACCCAGCATACATAAAGTCACTACATTGATACTTGAGTCCAGAATGGCGGCCTGAAGATCTTCAGGTTCCCATGCTCCTATTTGCTGTGAGGCAATGTGGTGCACTCTAGATATAACTAGTTCCACGAGAAGAACCCTTGGGAGCAGAAACGCTGAAGACCCTGTCTACCCAGGCCACAGGAGGACCTAGCAAAGCCTTGTCCGCTCAGCTGATCTGCACTGTCTTGGGAATGGGAGAGAGCTGTCTTTGAAGTCTAGCGATCTCATAAATCACAGCAGCCTCATCAGTACATACCCTTCCAGGAAGCAATACAGCGGGTTTAGCGGCAGCAGACACTTGTGATTCCTAATTACGCTATGCAGATTATGCTAATTTTCGTCTATCGGGTGAACAACATTGTGCGGTTAATTAGATGACAAAACATGCTGGTGCTGTCAACCCTCATAGTGTCATTTTCTCTAAAGAGTTTACAGGTTATAAAATTTTAAGGTACAGCGAGAGCTCTATTGCAACTGAGATTGGAGGCTTGTATATATTATGTGGCTCGTCCTCATGGCTAAGTGGCCACAAGCAGTTTAATGGCCTTTAACGGTTTGTTGACAGATGATAAGCAAGATGCTAATTAGTAGGTAATCTGTGCACATGTGGTGTAATGAATTTACTGACACAGGTCGGAGACATAGTGACTGCCACCAGTGACCCTACTGGCACCAGTGAAACAATGTGTTTGTGTCTATTCATGCTGACAGACTGCTTAAAATGTTTGGCAGGAATATTCCAGGTTCAAGTTAAGCTCAATCGACAGCACTTGTGGAGTAATGTTGATAAAGGTTACAATTTTTTTTTTTACGTTTTAAAAAAATTTAATAATTTTTAAAGCACTTTCATGCTTTTTTTTTTGGTCAAAAAAAGTTTTAAAATAACCATTTTACAGTGCATTTGTGGTTTCAGGCATTATGTTGTCATGGTGACATGAGTTGTAAATTTAAAATGACTATTCATAGCAGATTTGTAAGCGATTTTATTCACGCTAAAATCAAGTTAGCGCGCATATTGTTTAATTATTGTGGATCCTGAAACACTGATATCACAGATTGGCCCCATTCACTTTTTTATTATAAATGCCTCACTGTTATTTTTTTTATTTTATTTTTAAGTGGAAATATTTTTTTTTGTGGTAATGAATTTTATGTCAAAAAGTGGTTGATTGAGCTTAACTTGTACTGGACTCAAAATAGTCATTTTGAGCATTAGCTATTTCCAATCCCGATCAAACTGTGAGCTTCAGGGTGGGCATTATTCCCCCCTTTTTTTTTTTGTAGATCTGTTCCCCAAGATCAATTTTTAATTTACTGACAGTTCAACTAATAACAAATCCAATTACACAGCATCTGCGTCCAAATAGACTTATTGGAGCCTGTGTTTTTACCGTCTGAAAGAGAGAGGACTCTAGCGTGGAAGACTCTGTGTGATCTGTTTACTTATTAGCATTCAGAGAAGGAAAGGGTAAAGCAGTGGAGGGAGTGAGAGTAGAATGGCAAGAGAGGAGATTTGAGAGGTTGCTTGGGATAAACCTAAAGGTCATTTCAACCACCAAGTGTCATAACAGCATCAATTTATGACTATTCTAAGGGAGAAATAAACTGAGCTCTCAAACTTCAGTCTCCTCAAAAATAATTTCAAACATTCCACCAGAATATTATTCATTGTAGTCTTTAGAAAAAACTGATGCGCTGAAACAGTGACAATGTTTTATGTTTGCGTTCATGTTTGAATATACACAGACATAAATTAATGTTCAGTTATGGCGGATGTTCTGAATAAGGTGTTTATATTAAATTAAATAAATATTAAATTCTGATTAATACAGGTACAGCACAGTATATGCCAGCTGTCATTTCTAAACCAAAATAATTGCCTTGATTTGATTACAGCAATCAGATTAATGATACATTGCAAAATGATCAAATTCTGATTAATAAACACTACCAGCCAAAAGTTACCAAATATTTTATGTAGGCCAAGTCTTATTCTTTTTCCATAGTTTTGTTAATTTTTCGAGGATAAGGTTATGCTACGCAATGTGTCCTCATTGGTATCTGCCTAATTTGGCTGCATAATTATGTTGGTAGTTGCATTTTATCATTTGCATATAGCATTGCTGTCTTGTCTGCTGTCTACAACACGCCGAAGCATCTGTACTGCCAACATCACTCAATATTTGTTAACAATATAAAGAAAACAAAAGGTTTGTTTCAGCATTGAAGCAGGTATGATACTGTCCTCCAGTGCCAGAGAATCCTCTATCATCACCAGGAGACTCATCCATCAGAACAACAGAACTATCTTCCTGCCAGTCAGCCGTTCACATCCACCCATTACAAAGCCATTATCCATTATGAATGCGCTTCAAAAGATTATTAATAGAGAAAATGGTTCCTCTGCTATTAATCACATCCGGTCTGTGGCCCCTACAGCTAAAATGTGGCTCCCTGAGTCATTTACATTTTATGAAAATCAAATTCTCAAACTGCAGGAATAAAAAGCACATGCTAATAATGGCTTGAACTTCAAACCTTTTGTAAAGTTCATGTCCAAACTGCTCACGCTTGCAGTTAGTCACAAATCTGATTGGGGTCTGGAAATATCTAGAACAGTCAACCCCAAATATTTGGTTTTCTAATTTCATTTTCGGAGATAATTTCAGTCTCATAATGTAGTCAGCCAGATGTCAGTTTTTGTTACATGCATGATTCTCTCTAATTGCTACGAGCAGAATGTCGACATCAGTGCCTTGCAATCAGACATAAATATTCACAAAATATAAATAATTAGATGCACAGACTCTTTTTATCTCTCTATCGCTGGACACAAATTTCCAAATGATGCAGATTATATCTGATCTGCAGACATAAACTCTCTCACATGCACACTCAAGCTCATTAATTTGTTGAGATATATCCTGGGAGGTCTTGAAAATCACTTGGTTGCTAGGATACACGATTAGGTGAGGTATACCCTATGTGTCCCCATGCTTTCATGTCAAAGTACTCTCAGCACAAGCCAACTCCAGACAGAGAGAGGCTCTAATTCAAAACGACTCCTGTTTTTACACTATTAATTCAATTAATTCAATTCACTTGTGCTTTGTTACATTTTAAGATAAACATAATTGCAAAAATATAGTTTAAAAGCACAAATGATCAACTTAGCACTGCTCTGCATCTTCAATTAGACGAATACATTTTTTATAATAGACACAATATCCAGCTGAGAGCAATGAGCCATCCAAGCCAATAATGAGTCGAGCAGCGTCCAGAAATTCCCCGAACTTTTTTTTTTTTTTTGGATATGAAACAGCGAACTGGGATGAGAGACAATCCCTTGCACGGCAGAAGCTGATTTCCCTGAGGCTCTTGTGAGTGGCAAAGGCTCCCAGCAGTGCTCAGTTGGAGACAGTGATACATGAAGATGTGTCAGAGGAGGATCTTTTCAGTGTCTCTATAGAACCTCTGTATAAACACAGTGGCTACACAAAATTACCTCTTCTTTCTCTATCTGGGTTACAGGAAAGTTGGAGAACAGTGAAAGATTCCCCTGTTGTGGATTGTGTTTTGGGAAATGATCCAATGTTTTGTAGCGAACTATTTTTCTGTAAACACACATTCCTGAGGTTTGTGCCTGCCTTCTTGTACGCATGAAAATTTTAACAATGCATAGAATCATTTTAGTAGCATTCAATATAGATCTGGTGTTGTGCCGATTTCTGAGCCCCGCCAAATAATTACCCTCGGTAGATTAGGATTAGGCAATCAGTTAGCGACTTCAATGAGGTTAATAATTTGGAAGGCAGTCAGAATTTGGCACAACAACAGTCCTCAAATTTGAATGCTGTGTTTCTGCATTCCACTGCTTTGTTTTTCCCCCTTTTCTATGTAAACTTGACAGATGTGTTTGACAGTTGCATCTCTCATCTTTTGCTCCATCTCGTGTGTGAAAAAGCGATTGTAAGGCAGGTGCCATTAAGTCTGGGCTACCCCGCGAGAAAGCAAAAGGCTCTCCTGAGAATTAACATTTGAATACTCTCTTGCATATGTAACAGCAACATCTGAGATTTACCACACAGTGCAGCTCACACCTCACTTTTACAGTCTCATCATCTCTCCCTGCTCCCCCTCTTCTCCTCACCTAAAACTCACTAAAAACCTATGCAATGTTAAATGTGTACAATAAGTAATTATACATGTTTGGTATCATTTGAAATGTCTCAGTGCGACTGGTACAAAGGTCTCATTCCCAAAGTAAAACAAAAGGTAATGAAGTTTTTAAGAGTTAAGAGATAACTTGCACACAGAGGAGGGTGCGTCTTCCAGGAAAATGGCCTCCTGCTCTCAAAAGGTGTAAACTCTGAATGCAAATTCCCATTGTTAGCAAATGTTTCCATGTGAAAGAAGTTTCTGTCTTGGTCTGGTATAATGAATTGCAACTAGAGGCTTGGGGCGATTTGTAAATGAAAGCTTTAGCGTAAGTTCTGCCAGGAAGACTCAATCAGCGCGTCATGTATTACCTCACTTCTAACCAATCATGTGCTATCACTCGTAGTATAAAAGATTGGTACTTACATTTGTCTGAGTTCGCAGATGCTGACACTGCCAATTACCTCCATCCTCCCCAACCACCACCAAGATGGTACCTTCCCCTTCATCCTCCCCACCACCACCAGGATGGTTCCTTCCTTTACCTCCAGGGGGTCGGCTGCGCCCCTGCCTTCATCTTCAGGCAGGATATGCAGCTTCCGCTACCCTCGCTTTGCGCGCTAAGGACGGGGCCTACGCCAAAGAACTTTATAAATTTATGCTTGCTGGGCTGTTAATAAATATTCGCTTGTTATATCAATTTATCTCCCGAGTCTTTCTGGTAGAACTCAAATTAGCCCGTGATGCTGAGTGTTTGCAAAACACTTCAGGATCATCAGGATCGCATCTTCTCTCTTAATTCCAGAGCATTTGATGTTTTGTATTTATTATCTTTGAACTAATTATGAAATCGCCATGATACATTTACCTGACATAATAAATTGTTACATTTGATTTTATTCCGACTGACTCTGAAATTGTTTTCCCAAATAGATTAAACGGATTCGTATGTTACCGCAAGTTTTGCGTCAGATTAGTGACGACTAATATTTGGCACTAATTCAAGTGTACGTGTTTTGCAAAGACAAGAAGTGAATTTCCGTTTAGGGCAGCAAAAGTGCTGCTTGACCAACCTAAATCTGGGTGTGTCTTACCTCTGTTTTAATTGAATGACTTTAGATAACTGTACGAGGAAACCACGGCATGGCCAATCCAAAGCTATTATAAGAGAAGTAATGTTGGTCAGTTTATATCTGTAGTAGTGGCCATACCTCTACTGAAGTAAACATATACTTTGATTTCAAGTGTATGCAATCACGGGGGCTATACCAAAGTATCTTTGATTGTGTAAGCGTGAATGCGACCGATCTCAGGTATATAAAAATTACCTCTGTTTAGTGACCGAAGCTGGCGAGATTGTGATCGTGAGACCCACGTTAAACAAGGCGTGAGGACCTCTGAGCGACATAGCTTCCTAATATGAACGGGTAAAATATAAGTAAAGAGTTAAATAGAACAATCAAATGAATTGCTTATTATATAATTGACCAATAACCAATTGGCAATCTAACTTGAATTTGAGGTCGCGATAAAATGGAGTCAGATATAAAATGGAGTCAGATAAAAGCTTGATGGAATTAAATTACTTTGCCTCGCGGAAAGACAGTAACACGCAGAGACCTTCACCCGTTCATGGTGGAAACCCCCATTTGGACGGGCTAACACACTTAAGTTAAAATTTTAGTAAACGCGAATCCTGACAACAGAAATATGATTTTTTTCTGTAACACATACATTTTTTCATCTTAATCTTCCCTGTCTTTCTGCCTCCCCCCTTTTATTGGTGTGCTACAGATGCAGCACATTTTTCTACCCCCCTTCAGTTTTATTCTTCCAATATTTCATATTTCAGTCTTATCCACTGGGGTGGAGATATTTGTCACTGTCAGTGGGCCATAACTTCACCATCATTAAGCTGTCAGGTGCCATGCATTGACCTGTTTAATACATGCTAAAGGTGACTCTTCAAGACAAAAACATCCATGTGGAGTGTCAAAGGACGTAAATGTAAGTGACACAAGCATGATTTACATCTGACAGATAACAGTATATTCATTATTTATGTTGTAAATAGAATAAAGAAAATAAGGGGTTGTTTCTGACCATGTAACCTTGTACTCCTGCTGAGAAAAAGAATAATTTACCTTCATAAATATTAAATGCAGTTAAATAAACATCCCTTCAATGCCAAGACATACATTGAATGCTAGATGACTGCCAGAGAAGGTTTTAAACACTTGTGGATAATCGCTGCTAGACAGAAAAGCGTGATTTCCCATTCAAATAAATGGTATTAAATGGAACAGCATTGGAAATTATTTTGGTTATGATTTATGTAATTTAATCATATGCAAAAACATACAAATTGATTTAAACATTTTAATAATAAACCTTTCACGTTCCTCAGTGGCAGCAGGAAATTACTTTTAAGTATTGGAGTGTCCCAGTTTGCATATTTATGCACTATGCCATTTTTTAGTATAAATATTGCAAGTAGTGTTTTCACACTGAAATTTGACTCAATTGTCACAGCTTTCCTTATGTAGCAGAGGGAGAGGGGCGATCAGAAAGTTGTATGACAAAATAACCTTTTAACATTTATACATTAGATGGTAGAGTACATAGCGCATGGTATAAGTGCATAGTGCGTCATTTGGGACACAACTTATCTCTGTCCAATCACTTCCTCATTGAACAATACAGTAGATTGAACCCTTGGAGAGAGTGTGACACACAAGGGTTTAAGCAACATCTTATTTCCACTTTAAACAACCACCAGAATACTCACAATGTGATGTCACAGGCGTAAGCATGTCACAAGTGATCAAGTGTAATCAAGTTTGTTTTTGTTCTTAAAGGCGCTAGCAACGCCAATAGGTTTAGGTCCTAGGAAACATAAATAAAGCAATTATATATGTATTTTGACTTAGTCAATATGGCACACCCGCATTCCCTTGACTGACTGAGTACCGGGCTATTATTTATTTTTCCTGTGTTTTCTGTCCAAATCTTTGTGGAGCCTGCAATTTTTTCCACAGCAGTCTATTATTGTAGTATTACCTATTTCGGGAAAATAACCCCCCCAAAATGACAACAAAAATAAAACAAAACAAACTACAAAAGACTAAAATTTAATGCGCTGTAATTTGCTGTAATTCGCTTCGGATAAAAGCGTCTGGCAAACGCATAAAATGTAAATGTAACAAGACTCCTGATTGTGTCATTAAACCTCAGCTCTCACAGTGAACAGCAGGCAAGCAGTGATAAGCATCATGAACCCTGCAGTGACATCACTTTCAGTGTTTATGGAGTGATGCTAAACGGTATTGGGCACACACTGTATTAAACCAGTGACATTACTTCCAACCGCCAGCCATTTAGATGCAGCAGGGTTGCTTGTCTGAGATCACAGTCTTGTGGTACATCATTCTGATGACCCAGACAGTGAAAATGTGTGAGATGCAATCCCGGTCTGGGATGCTTGAAGATAAAAATGACTTGCATATGCCCAAATGAGAGGTTTATGTAATCCCTCTGAAACATGGCAGACAGGTACACATCCCTCATTAGAATGCTAAAGTAATCCAGAAGTGTTTTACATGAACACCGTGTGCCAGACTGTAGGAGGAGGACCCTGAGATGAAGTTGGAATTTAAAATAAGACAGGGTTGAAGATTTGAACTCTTTCTCATTCACACACACATATAAGGTTGTTGTGAGATCTGCACCTCCTTGCACCTGCTCACCTTTGTCAATACATCAATCCTTCTTTCAAAAAGTGTTTCACTATGAGAAGCCTATTATAAGCGTTTATATTTTAAACCTGTCGGGATGGTTTCCGCAGGAAATTGCGTACATACGTCACTTGCCCGTGCATGTCTCCTCATATCCAAAAATGGAGAAAAGTTACTCCGGCTACTTTGGTTCATGTATGGTGTGGGAGCATAGGTTAGTTGTCACAAAAGGGTGAGAAGGAGCACGCTAAATCTCAAACCTCCGGGGAATCACACATTTAAAAAAAATGCCGAACAGAGGAGAGTCTTCTGGCAAAAAGAGCGTAACAGAGCTTGTAATAAAACGAGAATCAACATTGGCTCGGCTTTTCGGAGATGACGAGAACTGAGGGATCTGAAATGTTGTAAAAGCGATGCGGAGATGGCATTTTATTACTCAACAGGTGAGTAAGGTATTTTATTGAACAGATAAACAGCCATTTGTTGCTCTCTGACAGAGTTCATTGACGAGCATTATCTATTGTGAAGGGTCATTTCATTATGGCTGTTAGCGCTGTGCTGGAATTTTCAAGGAAGTACCGTGTCTATTAATAGGTAAAGCTACAGTAACATCTTCAGCTAATCAGCTTGAGATCCTTTCCATTTAAACTGGTTATATCTCCTAAGCTTTGTAGGGAATGTTTTGTGAGCAGCAGTTGGATAAGCTCTCTCTCTTTTTATTTATGAAAAGGAAACATATTCATCCGCTCAGGCACACACAACCAAAACAATGTTCTTCCACAAAATACATGCAGTTTTGTTTTTTAACTGCTAGAGGGACAACAGTTATATTAAGGTCTTGAAGTAAAGTGATTTTTATTTTTCCACAAAAAAATAGTATTTTAAATCAGCACATCAGTGTGTAAATTTAAGGTTATCCTTTTACAAAAAAGACATTGAACAGAAGATAATTAAAAAAACTTCACCTTCACTGTTACAAAACAAAGGGGTTCACATGTATACTATATGACATGCAGAGTATGATTTATCATAGCTCACCAAGCACTACATTTACCATGTTCAAAAGATACAAAACTGCAATGCCCATTTTTAATAATCGTGAGAATTTCAATAATAAACCGATTGCAGAACTAGAAATGTGCCGGGTTTGTACTTCAGAAATCTACAAAAACACTCCCACTAACCATCTGCGCAGCATCTGTATTAGCATTCAAACAGTTTCCAGTTCAGAATAATGTCTGCAGGCTAAGGAGGTCTCTGAGTCAGAAGTGGCCATACATCTCAATATCAGATCAAGTTGTAATTTATGATTACAGGACAGGAGGTTATACAGTGCTCTGCATGCATAAATTCATATTCAGCTCAAAAAGCCTGGTCGTAAATAATATATCAACTCATTGGAAAAGGGATAAATAATGCTACCAATCAGGCATATGTGTGCTATTCTGCACAGACTCTTGAGAGTTTTTATATTATGTTTTTTTTTCTTGAGATGTGAAAGATGAATTTAATCCTAACCCCTAATCTGTTTAAAAACAGTCATCATTTTAGATATCAAATAGTATATTTGAGTGTAAACGTTTCTATGATTGTACACCTAGTTGTCATATGGCATTTATCTTTCATTTACTGCTGTGAAGAGGCACCTCACATATAGCTGTGCAGGATTGTTTGAAAAAGTTGTCTGTCAAACTGAACTCCTGACCTGTGAGTTATCTCGATTTGAACAATACATCAGTCTTCACACAAACTTCAAGAAACAATTGCATGCATGATTTATAAGCCTTTTTATCCAGTGCTTCGTTGAACATGCACTCAACAAACACACGCACAGGCTCTTTTCTATTGCTCCTGATGTGCACTATAGAACAATCAATGGATTAATATGTACTGTTTTATAGAAGACATATGGAAGTGTGTTCAAAAGTGCATCTATATTTATCAAAATAAATCTATTTTGTATGGATGTTTAAATGTGTGTGCACGCACAAACACATTTAAACATCCACTTTAAACTTCTATGTAAAACATGGAATGTTTGAGTGCTGGTGCACAAAACAATCTGCACTCTTAGAACACCCTTTGTCCAGGCTCTTAGAATACCCTTTTGTACCAAATTAGTGGTGCTGAACTAATTGTTGCATAATTATTAAATAAACATGTATCAAGGGTGTTAGAGTCACAATGTCTAAGTGTATTTGCTGTGCTGAATGTCATGTTCATTAATCTTTCATGCTATTTAAACAATAACATAGACAATCATGCTATAACCATTTACATTACAAGAGCAAAATCACATCTGGACAATGCATGAGTGGGAATGCACAATTGATCCCAAACCCCATTCCAACACATCCTAAGATTGATTTCCATCAAGAGAAAGCTATGATTCTATCATAAATTGGATTGCATTTTAAGTAAAAGTCTTTCCTGTCCAATTAATCCCAGACTGCACACATAAAGAGGTGATCTGTTTACATATTGGATCAGTTTTAGTTATTGGATCAGCGCGCATGTTGTCTCTGTAGTTTTAGTCATAAAATGACAAGAGATTCACCAGCTACTGTTCCTGCAAAATCAAGAGCACCACCTGGTACATCAAACTCTTCTCACAGCCAGAGGAAAACAGCAGCAGCTAGTCTCTTTCATTCATAAACCATTTCAAAGTTGCCAGCTGGTCTCTTTTTAGTCTAGACAGGCTTTCAAAATTAGCAACAACAGGAGCAACAACACGCTCAGCCTGCACTCTGTTTCCATGAGTAAATCTGGCCACTTTTGCATCATGAGTTGTCTTGTAGTGAAAGAACAGACTGGAGAGTGCAGCTCTATTAGTCTTACTTAAGATATGTAGCCTAGATTAAACAAGCTGTTAGATAACAAACAAGCTCATCAGATTCCATGCATTATCTTCATTTCACTCTTTATCCCGATCAGCTGAAACTGTTAGCATTAGAATAGAAAATTACACAATGATTGATGACAACACAACAATGGAATAAAGTGTGCCACATTCAGGGACATTCAATCACCCATGTTAGCATTAATTAACAATGCATTAGTTTAATGAACCAACTTTGGCGCAAGGCCTCCACATGCACTTTTCAAATTAACTGTAAGAGATTCCTCACGACACACTAGCAGGGTCTAAAATGAAAACACTTCCAAGCATAAAATTGGCGTAAAAATTGGTTTGGCGAGTAAATACAATGCAGATACTCGCCAATGGCTGGTAGCTTTATAAAGGAACTAGAAAATATTGTTCCTGAAAAACACTTATGCTATTATTCATGCCCAGCAGTTGACAAAATAGAAGAAAAAATGTTTCTTAAAATAACTTTGTTATTTGTTAAGAAAATGCTTATGATGCTTAAACACGCTTTATGGATTTACTTTTTTGTAGACATGCTACTTTTTAGTAAAGGCTAATAAGACTGTTCTGAGCATCTGTTTTTTTAAAGGGGACCTATCATGCCCCTTTTTACAAGATTTAATATAAGTCTCAAAATACCCCACAGATCATTTGACCATGTTGTAAAATGCATATACACTCACACTTTTTGAGTGGAAGGAAAAACATGCTGGTACATGTATCTTTAAATGCAAATGAGCTGCTGCTCCCCATCCATTTTTGACAGCTCCTGCCTTGGATACTCTGCCAAAAAAAACTAAAACATCTCTTTGGTTTTGATTATCAGCTCTATCGCTGCCACACTTACATGACATTGCAGTTCTTCATCATGAAAGTTTATTATTTTTGGGCAGAACAACAAGATTTAGATTTATATAGAACAACAAGACCAGGCGCTGATGATTGTGTGAAGCAGGTTTATATGGAGTGGAACTGATGAGGGTGAATGACAGGTGTGGATGATTTGAAGTGTGTGGAGGTGTGAGCCAGGAGGGATTATGGGAAATGCAGTGTGAGGTGACTGGTCTGGTGACTGAGATTCTGTAAAATAAGAGCAGTTACCGACCCTCCTGCATTCCTCTCTCTTGTGTCGTCTTTTTTATACCAAGTTACCACAGTGACACTTACATATTGCCACCAACTGGCATAATGTCATAACCTGCAGAAAAAGTCACTGAACAAATCAATAAACAAATTTTATTTAAACTTAAACTTTTAGGGAAAAAATTCAAATCTCATATTTTTGTGACTAGTCAAATCTCATACTGTACTTGAGGCTGCATGTGACACAATGACCTTTATGGAAGCTTGTTTCCGCCACTGAATAAAATATAAAAAAAGGTAATTGCATTTATTTTAATCTCACAATTACGAAATATATACAAATACTTTTTTTTTTAGAATTGCATGATAATTGTGAGTTATGAAGTCAGAATTGTGAGATATTGGGCCCTATTTTAATGATCTAAGCTCATGGCCTAAAGCGCACGGTGCAAGTGCACTTAGGGCATTTCCGAATCCACTTTTTTGTTGTGGACCCGCCTATAGGTGCACATTACTAACGAGCTCTTTAAATAACAAAAAAAATACTGCGCCATTGATTTTTAGACCAGTTTTTCGTTGGTCAATGGCACAGTCTATTTCAGTTGCCTCAAAATAGCAATGCGCCAACAATGCGTTTGAATACACCTCGTTTTCAGACCAGCACGCCCATGGGCGCAAATGCATTTGCTATTTAAACAACGTGGCTCAGGACGTGAAAATGATAACTGCATTGGGCTGAAACTATTTGGGCAAAAAACACTTGCGTCGCGCCTGGCACTGCATTGCACCAGATGTATGATGGGGCCCCTAAACTCGCAATTCTGAGAGAAAAAAGCCAGTCTTTTTCAGAATTGCGTGTTTAAAAATCAGAATTGCGAGACATAAACTCTCAATTGCGAGAAAAAAATTCAAAATTGCGAGATGAAGACTTGCAATTGTGAGAAAGTCATCATTGTGTGAGATAATTCTCATATTCCAATGTTGGAAACAAGCTTCCATAGACCTTTGTTGCTAATATTATGGGTGAAAATTTAGAATTTTACAGTTTTCATTTTAATTTTAGTTTAAATTTTTGTAATTTCTAATTCTGTAATTTGTATTAGTTTTTGTTTAATTTTAATATTTATTTAATTTATTTTTAGTTAAGTAGTACTTCAACTTAATTTCAACTTATTTCATTTAGTTTATATTGTAGTTGGTGATGCCACTTTGAAAAGAAACGTAATATGCATGCGCATGATGTCACCGCTTTCACAAATTTGCTTTTTGTAGTTTACACAGAGATGATAATGTTTTAGTTTTCAAAAACCTGCACTTTAAAACCCATTTTCAAAAGTGAACGGCCATAATGCATAAAAAGTGTTTTTAGTTGAAAACAGTGCCATGTAAACGGCCCTTTAGTTAGCAATAGCAGCACTGTGCAGTTGTGGACCCTGCACAACGGTATTTATCACTGCAATATAATAGCCTGATGAACACTGGGACATAGGGCTAATTTGCATACAAATACATATTTATACACACTGCTTACTATTTGCAACAAATATCACCTGAATGAACTATATTCTCTTTGATTCTTAATGACATTTGAGGTTGGTTATCTCTGTGGCAGCTCTTTTGATTTAATAAGTGCTCTATGAAACACAAGTGGGGAGGCTTTACAAGCCTCTTCAAGAAATACCAAGGGTTGAAGTATATGATAATACGCCCATCTATAATGGATGTTAGGCCTGATGTGATGATTCAGGGGTAAATCAATCCTGATCAGTGGGCGGTGTGGAGCTTCCACGTAGCATCAGCGCTAGCTTATTAGCGCCTGACAAAAGCAAATGAATATGAATGCTGTTAGCAGCAATGCTACCTTGCTCTGTGCTCACTTATATCACTAGTACTGACCTTAAATGTCAGCTATACAAACTGAGAAAAGGAAGGGTAGGAAAAAAAGAGAAAAAAAATCGAGGATGAAAATAGTCAAGGTCAAATCTATGCAAGTGACCAGATGTTATAAAAAGATTTTATTGTATACAACATTAAAATATTAGATGGAGAACTTTAAAAACATTAAAAGAAAGTTTGAACAAAAGTGAGAATTGTTGCTTTGGCTACTAAAACTAAAGTTGAAACACTAAAATGACAAACTAAAACTGAAATATATTTTTTTTAAATATGAATATTATATATTTTTTATTAATAATTGACAAAAATAAAATTGAAAACTGAAAATATAAAAATAAAAGCTACAAACCTGCATGATTTACTTTTTTTTTTTTTTTACTGTGAAACACAAAAGATAGGCTATTTGAAAAATAATAAAGTCAAACAAGTGTGGAGCTCACTGACTGCATTATCAAACTGAAACAAATGACCTTAATAAAAAGGTAATTATGTTTATTTAATTAAAATGGATAAGAAAATGTAAAATAAAATGATTAAATATAAATGATGTCTGTATATGATAAATAAATAAATTAGCTGCATGAAAGGGGGGGGGGGGGGGGGGGACTACTGGACAATTATTTCACAATAAAAAAAATCATTTTGAAAATAATGACCACTTCATCTGTAAACACATTAATCAAAAGAGAAATATTCAGATCTTATCTCACTTCTCTACCTTATCCTATTGTCCTTTGAGGAAAACGGACTACGGATAAAAAGTATGACTGCAGATTTGCTAAATAAAGCAACCATTCCTGGATTCAGGTCATGAGTCATACAGCATAAATCAAAGAGCTCAGCGCAGAGAGAGTCTAAACTCATGAGTTAATTACGGCACTCAGGGCTGGTGTGCATGTGGACTCTAGGTAATGCATGTGGCCTGAATGGTGTCTGGTGAGGTAATTATCAATGTGCTTTTAATGAAGTCTCATGGGAATCACCAAACATCACCTCTGTAAAGTACAGATAATCAGCTTTTAGACACTGCCCACTCCACTATATAGGACAGGAGGAACCAAGCTCTTGTAGAGGAGATAATATGCTAATGAAGGTGTGCTTACAGTGTGACATTGAACATTTCCGTGATCCGGGCAGGTAAAGGCAAAAGATTATCTCTTGGAGAAATACGCATACTGTCTAACCCATAGGCTGGAAGTCAGCTTGAGAATGAGCTAAACACAAAAGCAGCATTAGTAATAAAGATGCATAAAGGCACAAAAAGCTAACTTATTTAGCTTGATGTTGTCTATGGCCTTTAAAAAAAGTATCTCCATCAGATTTAATCTATTAGCCTTATTTGTGTATTGAATGTGAATTTGAACTGTATAAAAAAAGAATAAGGTAATTTCTATTGCCAACCAGCAATAGAGAGAGTATACACTCTTGTTGGGGGAGGAGAGAGAGTGAACAAGAGGGAGATTTGAAGACTGTTGAAAGAGAGATGACTGAAAGATTACAAAAGAGAAAAGGTCAGAGGAATATCACTGGAAAAGAAGGGTTATGATCAGGCAAGAGCTTTAGGAACCATGTTAATATTAGAAAAGCTTTCCAGCGAGACCTTGGAGAGGCTAAGTGGGAATGCCTGAAAACGGACGCAGAGGTTGCGTTGCTTCTGATCCATACTATCAGGTTTATGTTCCGTTTGTTTGCATTTTAGTTTGGTTTGCCCGGTCTGTCTATCTGCCCGTCTGTATTCACTACTTAGTTTACTTGGTTACTGATCATGTTATGCACTTGTCACTGAATGTGACAGAATACCAGACCCAACAAATACATGGATTTGCCAGCAGGCAAGATGATCTGCCTGGAGATGGGAGATCGTTCCCTCGAGGATCACACGAGGGACTTTTTAGATTTGTTGTGCCCTGATCGACACTTACGTACGGTTGAAGGCACACCGAATGGTCCTAGGGAGCTTAGAGCAAAGAAAGGGAGGGTGTGTTTGGGTGGATTTCAAATATCAACATTGCTTCTCAGAAATTGCCTTTAAGTATGTTTATCATTATCTTTTATTATTATAAAACTATTCAACTTTTGTCTGCCAAATCACAGTCATGTGGTCTGGTCATACAGAAGAAAAAACATAAAGCAGGAAAACCCCTGCAAACCCTCATGACTGTGAGTCAATGTTATTACTTTTACTAGTAACTACCAGTACCAACTAGACACATCTTACCCTTCATATATACTGTAGTAGCAGAAAGATTGGGTCATTTCATTAGGCTAACTGGGTGAGAATAATATTGCAACCACTACTTTTGATTCCTGCTGGTGTCACATTGGAGTTACGCTGACAGTTGACAAGCCTGGGAAGTTTTTTTTGTTCCAACACTTCAAACATGGTTTGATGTCAAATCATCAATGTGCAGCAGGCTTTCTGACTGGTGCCCCATTTGAGGAATATAGAGAGGCAAAACGCACAACATTGTTTCAGTGGAGAGTTTTGAAATTCTCTGAAGATGAAAAGAAAGGATGTTCCAGTTGGCTTGATGATAAAAGACAATTCTTTAACAATACCGTATGTAATCGCTCAGCTTGTTGCTTGAGCTTGAAATTGATAGTGTCATGAGGGAGGCATATTATATCAATACCCACCGGTAGAATAATAAAATCTTGCACCTCTTTGATGGGAACACCTTGACTAATGTATAAAGAGCGTTTTCTGTGGAAACACTACTTATGTAACAGCATTAAAATGACAGAATTCTCTGCATTTGCTGAACACCAAACTCTTGTCTCTTGCCGCAAATGATAATGGAATAATATTTGCAATTTAACCTCTGAAATTCCTCCATGAAATTACCCAGTTCTATCTGCATAATATGATACTCAAATAACAAATGTCAAGTGCTCTGGCTCTGCGGTGGACCTGGAAGAATTGGCAATATTTTTCCATGTTGATAAACTAAAGGAAAAGAGCCAATCTAATTAGCTAAATACAGACAAGGCGAAAAGCCAGCAGGAGCAATTCAGGCAGCTATATTCACCCAGGGCTTCCCATCCATGAGTTCTGAATGAAGGCAATAATTAAATTTAAATGTTCTATTTGAAAACTGATAATAGAGAGAAATAATAAGCAATTTAAAATTATTTATAATATTCATTAAAACAAATTATATTATTATTCCATGTGGCTTAGTAAGGATACGGAGGGTTTATTTGGAAGAAAATTATCCTCTTAAATACACCATTTTGTATTCATAGATCATGCCCAAAAGTGCAAGACCATTAGTGAATATACTGCTATTTTGCTTTCCCTAACTGCTATATAACCATTTTCCCAAGAGCATTTTGTGAGCTTCAATGGAAGCAATTAAATGAGTTCACATGGCCAATGTCAATGTTTGCTTATTTGATTAGTGATCTAGTGCACTTTAATCTAAAATATTTGTTTATGTCGGTTAAAAAAAAAAAAAAAAATGAAACATCTCAAAACATTATTTTTATTTTCATGTTGAAATCCAGATTTGCAATGTGGTCTCAGACTTTTGGACACCACTGAATGAATAAAAACATCTGACTGTTTTGAATCTGTCATGATATGTTTGACACCTAAAAAGGGTGAAAAAAACATTGCCATTCTTTTTTATTGGACAACACAGAACCCACTCATAAATTATGCAAGCTGTATACACAACAAAAGAATATTCACTGTGCTTTCAGTATCCTTGTGAATGGTCTATATGATGACAGTCCCACTGGGAGCTCTATGGACTGGTCATCTTTATAGAAATAAAGACACATATTCACAAATACACATTAATACCTCCTTATTTTTCTGTCAAGGTCTCCCTGATTACATCCAAACCCCTGAGGGCAACTGAAGAACAGGCCTTATGGAAAGTTTGAAAGCTTGGCTTCTTCACTCTGGCTGTTTTAAAATCAATACTGTCCCTGAGGCTATCTAGGTAGTACTTGTGGCAACCCAGTCATGGCAGCGCCAGCGCCACTTAACATCTGACTCAATGTGTCCGACCCAGACATGAATCCTTTTATAGACAATTTTTCAGCACTACAAAAGGCCTGGGGGACAAAGCCAGGTTATGACGCTATATAATGTCCACCTCACCAGTTCAAGGCTGATTATACTGCAGTGGATAAATGGGTTTTAAAGAAAAACAAAAATAAAAACTTGACTCACAGTTTGAACCAGGGCTGAAACCAACACAAGTATCACCTAATAATTAGATATGATCAAATTCTTGTCAATGTCAAAATTACTGAGATGGCCAATCAAATAAAAGAAAGCAGGCTTTACTGTTCACAGAAGCCAAGCACACTTCTATTTTAATGGTAAAAGAACATGAGGTAGCTAAACATTTAAGATACTTTTACAATAGAAATGTTCAATGACAGAGTAATATCCAGTGATGCCTACCACTTATTTTATGGTCAAATTTAATCGTTCTGAATTGAAAATATGAACTATCATTTGTGTCATCCATGTCACAATTAACCAATTACAGTGAAGGAAAGCCGGTACTGCTTCATGTTCTCTGTCATATTCACAACAAACACTCAATGAAAACACAACATGCTCAGTATGCAATATAGTGACCAAATACAGACACCATGCTAGCACTAGCACTTTGGGACTAGCACTTTGGCAGTGCATTGACATGCAGTTAAAGAATACAATATGATATGCTTTTTTTGTCTATATGAACTCTAGCTTCAGTTCTGTCAAGGAGACATCTTGTCAAACACAATATCTTTTCATATAAAAATGTTATTTGTAGTGAATTATGTGCGTGACCTTATGCTTTCCACCGCTCCAGCCCAGAATTAAAACAGTGAGTGAAAATCATAAAATAACACAATTAGAGCCTCCATCATTCAACCTGCCAATGTTTGCTGCTTTAATCTACAGAACACATCTGTTCTAGCTCAGAGGCAGTCCAACTTTATATTGAACTTGAAATAGGTGGTGGTGGTTGTGGCGAGGGGGGCGTGGTAAAGCGAGGTCTGCAGCGGAGGAACCAGTGAGGAGATGAGCGGTGATAAGGAGGTCAAGTGAATAATAACTAACACCTGTCTTTAATTCCAGTGCTTGGCGGGGAAACGAGATATAAGCGCCCCCGCAGACCTGGGACAGGGAGAGAGAGAGACTGATTACCCTGATGTGATTGATTGTGTGCTGTTTTTGTGACTGTGGAGGCAGAGAGCCTGACAGGATTTATTTTGTTCATTTATGTATTTTGACGAGTAATAAAACTTGTTTTACTCACCACCCCTGACTTCTTTGTCCTTCTTCATTTGAACTTTGTTACAGAGGTATTTTAAGATAAGAAGATGAGAATCTAGCATAATTGTCAGAAGGAACATTGATAATAATGAACAGGACATCTAGAACTTCAGATTTATATTACTGTGAGGTTTCACACATAGTTTACAGACAGGCAGAGATTAGATTACAGAGTTTAGCATTAAAAAAGTTATATATATATATTGGGAAAATCTCCCAGAAAGAGCAAATTGTACCAAGAATAAGAACTGAGGGGACATTTTCCAGTAACGCATAGGACTTTGTGACAGATGGATGATCATATAATAATGTAACCCAGGTTACAACAACAAAAAAGCATTAACACATGAATGAGCAGAATATATATTTTTCTTTTCATTTTATTAGTTATTTTCGTGTGTTCTAGAACAGCCAATTAAAATTATATGTTTGGAAGGACCAACCAATGAGAGTAGCGCATTTTTTGTTTTCCGGATTTCGTATGCGGTTGGAGCTTGCGCTCTCTTTTAATCGGCAGAGCAAACGAGCGCAGACGTGATTCAGATCTCTCCAAATAAATTTGAGTATTTATTTTTAGTGATGGGAAACCGAGGCTTTCTGAAGCATTTGAGGCTTTCATCAAATAGGCTCTATGCACGATCGCTTCCGCGTTTTGTCTCAGCCCACCCAGTTACATCTGATGCTGCGTCGGAAGCCGTTTTTGCATTCGGTGGAGATAATGGTAAATTACACTCGCTGTTTACAAGAACTTCCAGCGGTTAACTTGAATGATGTTAACAATATTGTGAGGCAGTTAGCTGTCACACCTAAGAGTAAGAAAGAGAAGGGCTTTAAATTATGTATTTCGAGCTACATCGACAACTTTGAGGGTGAGTATTCTCTCATATCATGCGAAATCCGACTAGTGAATCGGTTTCTAAAATCGTTGTCTCCGTTTCTGAGAAAATACATTTTAAGAAAGTTTCGGCGCTATAGTACACTTCGCTATAGAATGCGCTATGCGGAAGTAAAGACGCTGGCTGAGATTCTACCGGAAATACATCAGCAGCGTTCGTGCATAGTGTATATCGTGCTGAAAAAAGGTTCATTACTCGAAGCTTTTAACACAATGCGCATTAGTGACATCTGGTGGTCACTTGTTTTCTCCACCATATCTAACAAATCAGAGCAGAAAAAGCACGAGACCAAACAAAGCTTCGGAAGTCCGTGACGGTAGAGTGGGATCATACAGTTCTATGATCTAATCTCATCTAAATTAATTTGTGCCAGTGAGACCACAACTCGTGTCATGTGTAGCCTGGTCAACGGATTCACATATTGATCAATAATATAAAATATACAAGTATGTGATCATAGTAATTGAAAAAAAATATGTTGATTGTTCAGTTTTAATATTATATATATAAATTATGTTATAGGGAAGTAAAGTGTTAAATCGTTGTCTCCTACATAATCATTTCCCTTTTTATGCATCAGGTGGGGTTGCGAAGCGCCAATTAAAAAAAAAAAGAAACCAGCTGTTCTGACTGCATGACGTTCAAAGCTTCAAACGTCAATCAATCACGTGGTATTGTCATTTCAAGCGTCGGTACAGTGTGTGTGATACAATAGTGCTTTGAAAACTGCGTCAGAGCATCGGAGCCCCGGTATCAACCGTCCCATCACTATTTATTTGATCTAATTGGAAAAAAAAAATTTGAATTAAACGTGTCCAGAGACGATGTAGCAAAAGAGGAGAAGTGAAGTTGATGTGAAAGAGACTAAAATGAAACTGTTAAATTGATTTATATTAGCGGTGTTCCTATTCAGGGGCTGCATCCTTTGAAGGCAGACGCGCCGTATAGCCAAACGGCCAAATGTGGCCGTCGGAGGATGCAACCTCTGAATTGGGACACAGCTAGTGTGTGACGCAGTTGCAGAGAAGCAGCCTTGTTAACGAATATCAAAGATGTTGTTTATTGAAGAAACAGATCTATAATTAGAATACATTTTTGCAAGAGGCATGAGAAAAGGATCAAGTGTAACAGAGTTCTTCAGACCTAAAAAGGATTAAGGTTATATGTTCAAGTTCATCGGGTCTTGGTGAGTTACACTTTTATTTCATATGGGTGAAATGTTCATGAAATGCTCATATAAGTGAAATATAAATGAGAAATCAGTTTAAGTTATTTTATTAGTAATGTATTTTTCTTTACGACCACATTTGGTTAACGAATGCTTGCACCTTGTATGTAAAACATGATTGCCATTTTGATGCTGTGTTAAACAATGGTAAATGATGTGATATGTGTATGTTATGGAGAAAATACTAACAAGGATTTTTTGTGACCTTGTATTCAAGGTCAGGTTTTTTTTTCTTTTCTTTTTTTCTTTTTTTCTTCTTTTTGTCTTTCCTGATTTTATTTCATCATCATCCTGTCCAAGGGTGGATTAACCATATGGGCAACTGGGCGAGTGCCCAGAGGCACCAAGACTCCAGGGGGCACCAACTAACCAGTGTTTTTTTGTTGCTGTTGTTGTTGTCATCTGGTGATTTTTATTTTTGTCTCTTCTTCTTCTTAAATCAAATGCTTGACCAACTAACAAGCGATACAAAATTCCAATTCTATAACTTTATGTAAGCACGTACATCTGCGCTGAGTGGGTGTGACGTGCAACGGTTACACCATGAATTCGTCTGCAGACAGCAAAAAGCGCCAAAAACAATTATATAATGGAGAAGTAGCAGCAACTAAGTGGCAGTGCCAAACAAAAATCAAGCAGCGCCAGTGAAGACACTGCTGATCAAAGCAGCAGCACACCCGATGAGCCTCCGCAACCAGAGGAGACAGTCGACCCAGGCGGAGAAGGATGATGAAACAGAGCATCGGTACATTGTTCCTGCTGATCCAGCCTTATGGTGGCCTATCACAGAGCGAGAGAGGAAAGAGTCTATACAACGTGGGCCTGCAGTCTACCAAAACCGGGCTGCGAAATATCCAGCATCTGTACGAGATTGTGGAATCGGGGCAAGAACACGTTCTCTTACAAATTAATTACATTCTCGTCTCCAAAACAATGAAATTGTGTCTAGGGAATGGCTACTTTACTCCTGTCAACTGGTTTAGTTTATTGCTATGCTTGTAAACTTTTGTCAACGCAAAACAATGCATTCACTAACGGCTTCTGTGACTGGAAACATCCCGAGAGGATATCCGAACACGAAAAGAGTGTTGGTCACTGACACCACATACTTGCTTTATTGAACAGAGCGAAACACCTGTCTACAGTGGATGCTTCGATTTGCCGGCAGATAGAGGCCGAACAAAACTATTGGAAGGAGGTCTTGAGGCGTGTAGTAGCTGTTGTCAAATTTTTGGGAGAGAGGGGGCTTCCATTCCGAGGGCATGACAAAAAACTTGGATCACCACACAACGGGAATTATCTTGGTTTGCTTGAACTGATTGTCGTGTTTGACTCCTTTTTACAAGGACATTTAAAGAAGCATGGACAGAAGGGTAAAGGTAAGCCCTCTTACTTGTCGAATCTGTGAAGAGTTCATCTCATTAATGGGCGAGAAAACCAAGAACATCATAGCTGCTGTAATCCAACAGGCTAAATATTTCTCTGTAATTGTAGATTCAACACCAGATCTTTCTCATGTAGACCAATTGACATTTATTTTTAGATTTGTTAGTGCTGAGGGCAAAGAAGTTGAAAGATTCCTTGGATTTGAGCCCCTCCATAGCCACACAGGTGCAAGCCTTGCTGAGCGTGTCCTAAAAATGCTGCGAGACTTGGGGTTGGACATGTCAAACTGCCGTGGACAAAGCTATGATAATGCGATCAATATGTCCGGTAAATATAACAGACTTCAAGCACACCTGAAAATGCAAAACCCTTTAATTCACTACATGCCCTGCGCTGGTCATTCTTTGAATCTCGTTGGTGTCAACAGCACAGATGATTGCTGTGAGGAGATCACATCCCTTTTCAATCCCTTTATACCTTTTGCAGCACATCCACTCATCGCTGGAATCGGATATTTCATGACAGTGTAATTCAAATTAGTTTGAACTCCACAAGATGGAGCTGTTGAGCCGACTCCAAAACCCTATGAAAACTACAATGCAATTAGAGAAGCACTTGCAAAAATTGCTGAAAATTGTAATGAGAAAGCAGACACTAGACATGGTGCTGCTGCACTCGTTGGAAAGCTGAATAAACTGGAAACAGCGATTATGAGTACATTGTGGCACAGGGCGCTAAGCAGATTTAAAGCAACAAGCATTCATCTTCAAAAAAGCGACATGGACTTAGCAACTGCTTTTGACCTATTGCAGTCGTTACTCTATGTTGGCACACTTCGAGAGCAGTTTGATGGAGGTGGAAGGATCCGCTCGTGCTATCAGTGTTACTCAATGCTATCAATATGACGTTTGCCGCACACGAAAGAGAAAGCGGTTTGCGGATGAGTCCTCTGATGAAGATGAAGTGACATTTACTGATGGGAGTCAGAGATTTAAGGTCGAGGCATATTACGTCATTTTGGACAGGCTCAGATCATGCCCATCCAAACGGATTGATGCATACATAGAGGTGTATGATCTTTTTGGTGTTCTCTTTTACAAGGACTGTATAGAAAGTGAATTGCGCATTAGGGATGATAAACTCTCCTCCACTTATCCAGAAGACCTAGACAAAGCTTTGGCTGATGAACTCATTTAGCTGCTGCTAATTTGATCATAATGGACTTAAGACAACATTCCCTAATGTTTTTGTTGCACTGAGACTTTTTAACCATGCCTGAAAAGGAGTAAGGGGATGCATAGGTAGCTAGCTTGAAGCCAATGGGGCTGTCGGTAAGAACAGGTCCAGTCTAGTCACTTAGGTATCAAGGTCTTTATTTTACATCCAAGCAGGTATTGTATGCGTGTCTGTAGTGTGTGTGTCTGTAGTGTGTGGGTGTAGTGTGTGTGTGTGTCTGTAGTGTGTGTGTGCGCCTGTGTGTGGTTTCTACAAAATAACAGAAATACAGTGTTTTAGTTTACAATAAACAATGCCAGATCATATTCATGGTAACTGCCAATGTTACATTGAATTCACAGGAAATAAAGTAATTTAAACAATACATGAGGCCATCTACTCATATAACACAGTCTCACCCCAAAACGTCACATACTGACGCGTCTTGACCATACGGCAACATACGACGAAAAGGGTACCCCTAAAACGTCCATATGTGACGTTTTGGGTTATGGGTAGGTTTAGGTATGCGTTAGGGTACCGCTAAGAGGCGCTGCTGGTGCGCTTATGTCTTCGTCTCATATGGACGTTTTAGGGTACCCTTTTCGTCGTATGTTGCCGTATGGTCAAGACGCGTCAGTATGTGACGTTTTGGGGTGAGACCGGGCTGACTCATACTATAAACTCATCAAATACATATCTAAATAACTAAAGATCATTGCTAAACAGGAAATATAGCAAGCATAAAAATAAACACATTTAGGACAAACTTAAGAAATACAGAATAACATTTAAATATCAAACAAAGGCACTTACATATGGAAGAGGATTAGGGCCAAGCAATAATAAAAAAATAAAACCATCTCGAGATTAAAGTCATTATAATGCGAGATTAAACTTGTTAAATTTCGAGAAAAAAAGTCGAAGTAATCGTGAGAATAAACTCATTAAAATTCGAGAATAAAGTCAATGTGTTTCGAGAAAAAAAGTCGAAATGAAATGTAGAGAATAACGCATTCGATCAGTGTTCATTGCATAGCCTACTGATATCAACCTCATCGAGGTTTCGTGGTTTCTCAGGATACCATAAGACGCATTATTAATCGTTGTTGGTTGTGTACGCCTCCATCCACAGAATGTAACGACTGTAACCATCTATACAGCCATTAATGGCAATGCCGTATGGTTTTCATTTATCATAGCTTCATCTGTGCTGTTGGTGTGGCGCAATGGATAAGACACATGCCTTTGGTGTGAGAGACCCGGGTTCGAATCCACTGTGAGACACCAATGTGTCCCTGAGCAAGACACTTAACCCCTAGTTGCTCCAGAGGCGTGCGACCTCTGACATATATAGCAATTGTAAGTCGATTTAATAAATGTAAATGTAAATAGCTGTCCATATGCCAGAGTGCATTTGGGCCAGCGCAAGTGTCCTAGCGTCTCCTTCGTCGAAATTCCACACCTTGAGGATCAACAAGTTTAATAATGCGTCTTATGGTATCCTGGGAAACCACGAAACCTCAATGAATTTCATGTTGGACAAAAGCGAGTACATCGCGCAAATTGGACTGATTTTTTCTTCTAAAAAAGACCTAGACCTAAGAATGTTCTATTCTTTGTTACTGAAAGAAAGTCTAAAATATAGCTTGACTAAATGATCCAACTCTGCCATGTCCTCTATCAGTAGGATATGCAATGAACACTGATCGAATGCGTTATTCTCTACATTTCATTTCGACTTTTTTTCTCGAAACACAACGACTTTATTCTTGATATTTAATGAGTTTATTCTCAAGATTGTATTTCGACTTTTTTTTAATCTTGCATTATAATGACTTTAATCTCGAGATGGTTTTATTTTTTTATTATTGCTTAGCCCTAATCCTCTTCCGTACTTACATGGTCAATTACACACATGCAGGAAAAAACAAAGAAAGGAAGAAAAACTCAGTCCTCTGCACAGTACATCCATGTGCAACAGAAGGAAGATGCTGTGGGCATAGGTGCAGTTAATAAAGCCTGATAGAGTCCTAATTGGCTTGAGATCAGGTGGGTGGAGCTAGAGGTTAATAGGGAAATTAACAGGCTAAGAGGGGTGTGGCACATGCTTTGCACCTTGCAGCTTAGGGACACAAAAAGTTCTCAACAATGCCAGTGTCTAACTGTGAAGGAGAGAGATCTTTTTCTACTCTAAAACGAGTGAAATGAAAGCTTTAGCGTAAGTTCTGCCAGGAAGACTCAATTGTTGCATCACTTATCACCTTCTCATCTATCCAATCACGTCTAATACTAGAAGTATAAAGGACCTGTACTTACACTTGTCTGAGTTCGCAGATGCTGAACGCTTCACTCATTGCTCGCGTTTAGTTGCCGACCGAAAATGTCTCAGGACTCGCACACTATTTGCGATTATTCTGATTCCGACGATGAAATCGTCCTGCCATCTCCGATTACTGCTCGCCGAAGTTCGCGCATCCAGTGCCGGACTTCCCCATGGGTGCAGTGGTCTTCCGAAAGTATGATTAAAGTTCTCGAAGACGCCGGCATACCAATCAGCCAAGGTCTCTCAAGAGAAGATCTACTTTCTCTTGCCCATAACACTCTGGGTAATCCTCCTGTTTCTATTTCTTCGACTCCAAGTGCATCAACATCGACAACTCAGACAAAACAAACTGGAAGGAAAAGAACGGCTAAATCTTCTTCACCCATTCCTGCAAAAAGAACATTGCAGTCTGCCAGGGCACCATCTTCACCTCAAATCACCGATTCCACTGACACGAATTTTCAGCTCATCTCAGCTGTTCAAAGCCTTTCTAAAACAGTCAAAGGTCTACAAACCAAAATGACTAACCTCGAACATTCCTTCGCCAGTGCTCACTCCAGCGCAGATCCGGCAATACACTCTCCAGTCATTCCACAGGCTCGTCCTCCTCCTTTCGGATTATGCAACCTCCAGAGCGTGCCTTCGACTTCAGCTACCTTGCCTGCTTCTCTGCTTATCCAGATGCCATTTCAAAATGTCTCTGCTCCACCGGCGTCAACCTAATTTCAACCTCTCCACAGCAGCTCCAGCACAAGTGTTCGGTAGGCGTTTTGTTCCACCAGCCGCCGCAACAGTGTCTAACCATCTAAGAGCCAATATTATCCAAGGTAAGGACATTAACCTTGCTATATTACTGCTTCCTTCGCCGGCTGCCGATAGGAAAATGGTTGACTGTGGTGACGTGGCAGTACTCCTTAAAACTTCCGACCCCCGCTTACAACGTAATCTTTCGTTCGGCGAATTTGTAATTGCTTTCAGTATTTACAGAGACATTTTGTGCCAAGTTTACCCCGACAGAAGGGAAGAGCTAGATCTTTATCTAGCTATGATGGCGGACTTCAGTCAAAGATACGGGGGTACTTTATTTTATGAATACCACAAGTCCTTTTCCACCAAATCTGCCTCCATCTCACTTTTTAATTCAAGGTTAGACTGGTCAGTTACTGACACCGAACTGCTCATCCGTCATTTCGGAGGCCAAAAAAGCTTAGCTTGTGCCATTTGTAGCGCTCACGGTCACAAGGCTTCATTCTGCCCTAAAGCTTTCGCTAGCAATGATCCAGCTGCTGTCCACGGTCTTGAAAATGTAAGACTTTCTTCAAACTCCAGAGGTCGCTCACCTGTAGCTGAATTTAATGGCGTACCTCTTTGCATTCAATTCAATGAGGCTGTTTGTTCTTTTCCTAATTGCAAATTTGCTCATATTTGTAGTGTTTGCAAGGATCCACACCCGAAATCTGTCTGTCCACGCCATTACAAACCTGCACCCCGAGGGAAAGCCCCAATTCGGAAAAAATTCTGAACAAACACCCATCTACTCCTATCAATATTCCTAATCTTTCAAGCTACCTCTCTTCTCACCCCGATCCATTATTCGTTGATTATTTAATCACCGGTCTGTCGCAAGGGTTTCGGGTGGGCATCCTTTCTCATCTTTCTGCCTCTTTTGTTGCCAAAAATTTGCAATCTGCCAGAAACGAACCTGATGTGGTTCCAGCTCTTCTAGACAAAGAGGTTAATAAAGGATATGTAATTGGCCCTTTCACTTCTCCTCCTTTTTTTTTCCTTTTCGGATTAATTCCATTGGCGTCGCAACTCGCAAATATTCTGGTAAAAAACGTCTAATCTTCGACATGTCTTCTCCACATTCCTCCAACATAGCAAGCGTTAACGAATGCATTCCCCTAACACCCTTTTCCCTTCATTACACTACGGTAGACAATGCTATCCAGTTAATCAAATTAGCTGGTCAAGGCGCCTGGCTAGCCAAAGCTGACATTACCGACGCTTTTAAAACTATGCCAATTCACCCTTTTATTTCGGAGTTAAATGGAATTCAAAATTCTACTTCGCTGTGAGGCTCACATTCGGTTGCAGAAGTAGCCCGCATATCTTTAACAGTCTCTCCGAAGCTCTGTGCTGGATTCTGCTGAACGTCTGTAAGCTTCCTTTCGTTTTGCATTTACTAGACTATTTTCTGTTAATCGACTTACCATCTTCCCAATCTCCCATCCTCAACATTCTTAAACAAATTTTTAGTGACGTTGGCGTTCCCCTCTCTGCCGAAAAAACATTGGGCCCCACTACTTCGCTAGAATTCTTAGGCATTTCTCTCGACACGGTCAAAATGCAAGCTTCCCTTCCACAAGAGAAACTTCTAAGGATCAGGTCGTTCCTGGAATCTTTTTCCTCTCTTCGCAGCGTCTCGAAACGTGATATGCTCTCTCTGCTCGGTCACCTCAATTTTGCAATGAGTATCATACCACAAGGCAGAGCTTTTATTTCTCGGCTGTTAACTCATTCCGTCCAAAAATTAAGTGATCTGATTCAGATAGATGATGGATGTTTGTCCGACATCAAATTTTGGACTCAGTTGCTTAATGATTGGAACGGCATTTCTTTCTTTTACAATGATGCTTTCGAATCATCCGCTGACCTACATCTATTTACCGATGCCGCCCCATCTATCGGCTTCAGTGTTTTTTTTCAAGGGCAATGGTTTGCAGAGAAATGGCCAAACGAATTTCCTAAGACAAAATCAGGCTCCGTGTCTTCCGCGCTCTACGAGATTTATCCTTTAGTCTTAGCTAGCGTAATCTGGGGTTCAGTGTGGTCAAGGAAACGCATCTTGTTTTTTTGCGATAACGAAGCCACCGTTGCCATAATCAATAAAGGCAGATCATCGTGCCAAACGATCATGCCTTTTTTGAGACGCTTAATCTGGCAATCAGTCACTTTCAATTTTATTATTAAGGCTGCTCATATACCCGGGCACTGCAACGTTATTGCTGATGCGCTTTCCTGCTTTCGTTTTCAGACGTTCAGATGACTTTGCCCTTCAGCCAATACGGAACCAACACCCTGCCCTCCCCTATCAGCAACTATGATAAATTAGACGATTTGCAAAGATCAGATAGACATTACATGTCTAAAGGAGTAGCTCCTTCCACTTTCAAAGCTTACACTTCCGCTTGGTCTTCTTTTTAATGTTTTGCTTTTCCTATCAGATTTCTTTATTTCCTATCCTCATTACGACTGTTAGTTCTTTTCTTGTTTTCAATTTTGAAAATCGCAATTTAAAAATTTCCTCCATCCACAGATTGCTCGCCGACATTCAATTTTATGCAAAATATTTTAATCCTGATTTTCCAAGTCTCTTCACTGCTTCTTCTGTTCGGTTACTGCTCAAAGGCATAGCTAAATCCTCTTCGAATTCCCCTGATAAAAGCTTTATTGCAAAGATTAATCCTTTCTCTACGCAATGGCCTTTTTTCCACATACTCTAATATTCTGCAAGAAGCGGTGTTTTTAACTGCTTTCTACGGATTTATGCGCCCAGGTGAATTCACTTCAGCATCTAAACAATTTGATCCCGTCCGCGGTCTCTCTTTCTCCGACTTACACTTCTCACCTAACTTCTTTACACTTTTTCTTAAGCACTCTAAAAATGACTCTCTTGGTTCTGGCGTCTCAATCACAATTTCTAAAATTAGCAATAATTTTTGCCCCTTCTCATCTATGGTTAGATTCCTCAAAATCCGCCCTAGATCCTCAGATCACTCACCTTTATTCTCACTTCCTAATGGAGCTCCTCTTTCCAAAGCCTGGTTCAGGTCTCATCTAGTTTCTGTCCTAAAAAACTGTAATTTATCCCCATCCCTGTATACCGGACACTCATTCAGGATTGGAGCAGCTACTACAGCAGCCGAACGTGGCGTTCCTACAGCTGCTATCAAGATCCTGGGAAGATGGTCTTCTTCTGCATTCGAGTCTTATATAAGACCTGATCTTAAGATCATTCTTGAAGCCCAGCAAGCTCTGCAATAACGATTCAGGTAATTTCTTATGCAAATACTGGTGGTGGTGCCATGATCTATCTATTTGTCGATAGTTCAGTTTGCTTAACTCATGCTACGGCTTGTTGCCATTGTTCTGTATCACTTTATCTCTGTGGTGCGGCTCAGCGTGGCCTAGTTATGTGTGGCTCAGCGTGGCCTTGTCTATGTGTGGCTCAGCGTGGCCTAGTCTATGTGTGGCTCAGCGTGGCCTAGTTATGTGTGGCTCAGCGTGGCCTTGTCTATGCGTGGCCCAGCGTGGCCTTGTCTACGTGTGGCTCAGCGTGGCCTTGTCTATGTGTGGCTCAGCGTGGCCTTGTCTACGTGTGGCTCAGTGTGGCCTAGTCTATGTGTGGCCCAGCGTAGCCTCGTCCATGTGTAGCCTAGCATGGCCTAGTCAGTGTGGCTCAGCGTGGCCTAGTCATGCGTGGCTCAGCGTGGCCTCGTCCATGTGTGGCTCAGCGTGGTCTTTATGAGTGGCTCAGCGCGGCCTCGTTTATGTGTGGCTCAGCGTGGCCTCGTCTTAGCATGTTCTAAATAAATTATTAAGCTTGTTCAAGTGCCAGCAAACGTACAAATGTATTGCGTAATTTCAAAAGCAGGAAGTATCTTGCTAATGTATACTTTCACATTATATAGAATTACCGTTCCCTCAACGATATAAATGGAACTCTTTAATAAGCTATCAACCTATGAGAACTGATGCGTTCCATGTCTCTTGCTGCTTGCTAACTCTTTTTATTTATTTTTTATTTCTATATTTTAGGAACTACACGATAGACGGCCAGCAGGTATTTTTTACTTTTTTTTTTTTTTTTTTTTTTTTTTTCCCCGTCTTTGGGGGTGGGCTCCGTTCCAGCGGAATTCTTCCATCAATTTTGGGGGTCGGCTGCGCCCCTGCCTTCATCTTCAGGCAGGAAATGCTGAATCCGTACCCTCGGATTGCGAGTTATGGACGGGGCCTACGCCAAATACTTTATTGCACATATTGCTTGCTGGGTCACTAATAAATGCACGTTTGTACAATATCTATTCTGGTAGAAATTAAAGCTTTAGCGTAAGTTCTGCCAGGAAGACTCAATTGTTGCGTCACTTATCACCTTCTCATCTATCCAATCACGTCTAATACTAGAAGTATAAAGGACCTGTACTTACACTTGTCTGAGTTCACAGATGCTGAACGCTTCACTCACCACCATCCACCCCACCACCACCTAGATGGTTCTTCCCTCCACCATCAAGATTGTCTTTCCTCCATCTTCTCTACCACCGCAGGATGGCCCCTTCCCCTCCAACCTCCCCACCACCACCAGGACGGTCCCTTCCAATACCTCACAGGGGGTCGGCTGCGCCCCTGCCTTCATCTTCAGGCAGGAAATGCTGAATCCGTACCCTCGGATTGCGAGTTATGGACGGGGCCTACGCCAAATACTTTATTGCACATATTGCTTGCTGGGTCACTAATAAATGCACGTTTGTACAATATCTATTCTCCGAGTCTTTCTGGTAGAACAATGAACTTAGGACAACAATGACACAGAAACGGCTTTCGGCACTTTCCCTGATTGCCATTGAATCTGAGCTGGTTAGGGGCGTAGATTTTGGAAGACATTCGGAAGTCAGTTTGTCAAATCAAAATGAAAAAGGCCATTGTTTGAGTATTTGTGTATCATTGCTAATTTGGTGGTTTTAACATTAAAGCTCCAATATGTAGGAATTTTGTAACAAAATTTCCGAAAATAACTTGCACAGTGTGATATATTTCCTCCAGTTGTGTACTTACAATATCTCAAAAGTCTCCAAAGATTTTTTATTTCAGAGAAATTCCGATTTTAAATAACTGGCCGTCCCGGAAAAGAAATGTTGCGCCTCAGTGACGCAATGTCCGCTCTATCCTTTTTTTCCGGTGTGGACCATGTGATAGGATATTCCACCACACCGGATTTTTATTTTTTTATTTTTTATTTTTTTACAACAACTTTATTGAGTTTTTTTTTCTTATCACAATAAACAATAAAGACATCTGACAAAGAATAAAAAAAGAATAAAATAAAAAATATGACCCACCACACCGGAATATCACATGTGCAGAAGTGGTGGTTAAAGCGTTAAAGCCATAGACTGTATGGTTATAGCTGTTATGGATCACGATTACTCTTTGGCAAGTATTGAAGTGCCAACAAAACGAAAGCGTCCATATTCGGATACACGCGGAGTCACGGACTGTGTGACAAACGGAGGAATAAAACCCGGATAAATATCGGCCAGGCGTTTTCGAGATGGAGAGAGCAGCGTGAATCTTGGACTTGACAGAGACTCTGCTGCTCTCGCGAGTGTATTGATAGACAGGTAAGACATGCAACTGTCAATAATAGCACTTATAAACAAAGTTATATTGCTCTTTGTACTTCGGTAAGGCTTTTTATCACGTGTGGTGACCGAGATTATGGCAGTACAATTAAATACAATCGGATATGTTGTTAAAAAAAAATATTTAGTCATTACTTGCAAATGTTCGTTCAAATTTACTTTTAGATATTGGTTTGAACACGTTAAACAACACGGCATTAACCATAAAAACGTAAAACTGCACAACATAAACCAAACAAATCATTTGACAAATAGCTGTATGTTGTAACGGGATAATATAGCATAACATTTCACGTTCCTTGCAGTTCATTAATTATGATGACATAAAATAATACGATCAGACATACAGGTAATACAAAAACGAATAAATTACCTCATCCGTGATCATGATTCATTAATTCCATTTAGATACATCGCTAGATGGTGAAAACACATTAAAAACGACATCTCCCATCGTCACCTCCTTCATAGCGTCATCAAGCTTCGCCTTTGTTATTGTTGGAAACTGCGCCCTCTTGTGGTCAAATACAAAAGTTACATACTGGAGCTTTAAGTGACATGGCATCTGACGCACAGAAGCCAATGGCACATGTTGCTATGCTTAGTGATGCATCCGGGCTGCGTTCCAGTCCACTTTTAGACACATTTACATTTACATTTCATTTATTGTGTCATTTAGCAGACGCTTTTGTCCAAAGCGACGTACAGATTAGGACTAAATTAAGTGAGTCGTCGTGAAGAGGCAAAAAACAACGCAAGAAGTGCTCAAAATACGAAGTTCAGGCATTATTCAGAGTAACATAAGCCCGATAAGCGAGGATTTAAAGGAAAAAGGAAGAGGAAAGTTTTTTTTTATTTTTTTTATGAGGTTAAGTACTCACGGAAGAGATGGGTTTTCAGCTGTCTTTTGAATGTTGTCAGGGATTCTGCATTCCGGATGAGGTTGGGGAGATCATTCCACCAGCATGGAACTGTGAATGAGAATGTTCTGGAAAGTGATTTTGTGGCTCTCTGTGATGGAACGACGAGACGTCGCTCGTTGACCGATCGTAGGCTTCTGGTAGGGATGTAGGCTCGTAGGAGTGAGTGAAAGTAGGAGGGAGCTGAGCCTGTGATAGATCTGTAAGCAAGCGTCAATGCCTTGAACTTGATGCGAGCAGCGAGAGGTAGCCAGTGCAGAGAGATGAACAGAGGAGTGACGTGGGCCCTCTTGGGCTCGTTGAAGACAAGACGAGCTGCAGCGTTCTGAATCATTTGTAGAGGTTTAGTTGCACATGAAGGAAGTCCAGCCAGAAGAGCATTGCAGTAGTCAAGCCTAGAGATGACCAGGGCCTGAACGAGAAGTTGTGTTGCATGCTCAGTTAGGAAAGGCCTGATCTTCCTGATGTTGTGCATTGCAAATCGGCATGATCGAGTGGTCTTTGAAATGTGATCTGTGAAGGTCAGCTGGTCATCAAATGTTACTCCAAGATTTCTGACCGACCTTGATGGGGTGATTGATGATGAATCTAGCTGGATAGTGAAGTCGTGCTGTAGAGACGGATTGGCAGGGAGGACGAGAAGCTCAGTCTTTGCCAGGTTGAGCTGCAGGTGATGTTCCTTCATCCATGCTGAGATGTCCGCCAGACAGCTTGAGATCCGTGCAGCTACTGTGGGATCATCTGGTTGAAATGAGAGGAAGAGCTGTGTGTCATCAGCATAGCAGTGGTAGGAGAAACCATGTGCCTGTATGATGTGTCCCAGTGACGTGGTGTAGATGGAGAAGAGCAGGGGTCCAAGAACTGAACCCTGAGGAACCCCTGTGGTCAGTTGATGTGCTCTGGATACCTCGCCTCTCCATGCGACCCTGAAGGACCTACCTGTGAGATAGGACTCGAACCAGTGGAGAGGAGTACCTGTGATGCCCAGTGATGAGAGGGTGGACAGAAGGATCTGATGATTCACAGTGTCAAAGGCAGCAGACAGATCCAGGAGAATGAGAACTGAGGATTTGGAAGCAGCTTTTGCGATCCGTAGGGCCGACAGTAGTGCAGTCTCAGTTGAATGCCCTTTCTTGAAGCCGGATTGGTTGACATCCAGCTGGTTGTTCAGAGACAAGAAGGATGTTACTTGGTTGAAAACAGCTCTTTCAAGTGTTTTCGCAATGAATGGTAGTAGAGAGATAGGTCTGTAATTCTCTACAAGTGATGTGTTTAGTGTTGCTGTTTTCAGCAGTGGCGTTACCCGAGCCTGCTTGAATGCTGTAGGGAAAGTGCCAGTCTGGAGGGATGAGTTGATGATGTGTGTGAGTGCTGGAAGAAGTGTGGGAGAGATGGCTTGTAGAAGGTGTGAGGGGATGGGGTCTAGAGGGCAGGTGGTAGGATGACTGGAAAGGAGAAGTGTAGATACTTCTTCCTCGGTTAGCGGAGAGAAGGAGGAGAGAGGGTTATTGGACGTGGAAGGGGTCGGTCTGGGTTCCTGTGTGTGTGGAGCTGAGAACTGACTGCTGATACTCACTTGCGAACTTCCCTAAGCACTTCCCCTTGGGGGAATCCCTGCCGCCATTTTGAAGTGTGTTCCACTTCGTGAAGTGGACGAGGGAAGTTTATATGGACAGACCCTCGTTCCCTCGATTTTGACAGAGGGAGCGAGTCTACTTCATATGTACACTTCAGGCACCTATATGTCCCACAATGCAGTACGATTGTGACGTCACCACATATCTTGTCAAATCACCAGCACAACAAACAACTCTATGATATATTAATTATAAAAATTTTTTTTAAAAACAACCCAAACACACCTGTATACATTTGCATGCTGCATTAAACAAATTCTTAAAGGAAAAAAAAATGTAAATAATAAATCAACTCCATAGCTGATTCCAAGTGATCAAGGGCTTAGGACGTTCCAATTCAGCCCATTGCAGTTTCTGCCAGTAGTGGGCACTCATGCAACGTAAGCAATGACGTACATCCGAGTGAACGAGACGGAGGGAAGTTAGTGAGTGAAGGGCATGACAATTTTGGACTGGAATGCAGCCCCAGTCTTATTGGCATGTGCCAGTGGATAGTGTGCCACTGACATTGTCGCAAAACACTGACACTGAGTTGTGGAACATGTCGCCGAATGTTGTGACACTTCCAGTAGTGACTGACAGATGAGTTGAGCAGCTATACTGATGTAATTGTGACACAAAATCCAAAATAAATAGCCTAATTTAGTGATATTTTTTAAAATAAATGTAAAGGTAAAATGAATTTTATGCAAGTTACTGACATTTATTGGACATTTTTCGGACTGGTGAGCCGAACGGACCTAACAGTGAGTCGTGATTGTATGAAACTGACATTATCGTTGCTGATTTGGATGGTAGGAAATTGAACTAACAGCACTTACACTTTTCACTGTTCATTTGGAAGGATTCAATCACAGAGGAGAGACTGAGTAACAAACAATACCATTGTCGTTTAACGATTTCAGCCATATGCACAAGGTTGTGAATATAACTTGACAGACTGTGATACTGAACTCATTTTGAAAGCTGAGGGGTTAAATCCCAGTGAAGGGAATTAAATTTGAATTTATTGGGTTTATTTGTTTTTGTTTTACTGTGTTGCTTGATCAAATGTAATTATGATTATTATATTTTTCCTTTCTTTATTTTGTTTTGAAAATTAGAAGCCAGAAGAAGAAACATATTCAATAAAAAATTCAAAAGGTATCAAATAAGGAATTTAACTTGAATTGATTATTCTAAATTAAAATAAAGTCAAAAGGTGAATTCAGTGTTACTGTTGGTGACTACTTTGAATTTATTTTATTTATTTATTTTCCAAAGAAACTGATTGAAATATGAGTGAAACCTAAGGGAACAAACAAGAGCTTAATGTATTAATTTACATAAACTGTGTTTAAAAGACAAGTGATTATACTTACCTTTTGAGTCCTTTAGAGTATTTGAAGTCCTTAAAAACCTATAAGAAAAAAAGAGGTGTTTAAAGAATTTATTTTATTTGTTTGAGAAGTACACATTGTATTTTTTAATTTCCTGTATTTTCTTTTATTTATTTTTCTCTTATACATTCCAGTTACTGAATTCAAGTTTTGAATTCAAAACAAACAAAACAATACATTCAGTTAAACCTTATACCTTGTGTGAGTGGCTCATTATTGTTGTGACATCCTTATTCTCTGCAGGCAAATTTAGTCTTCTGATTGAACTGGTCCATACTCAGACTTTGTGTCTGTACCTAATTGAGTGAAGGGTTACAATAACCATATGTTTCCATGCTGTTCTTTGGTGTTCTATAATAGCATTGCCTCACTATAGCTGACAGCCCATCTTCAAATCACTGTCTTTTCACTGTCACAGTATGGAGGGGCAATGTCTCATCCATTAAAGCTACACTGTGTAGGATTGTTTCCCATCTAGCGATGAAATTGTATATGACTTCCAACTGAATATTACTTCTAGCCCCTCCCATTCTGAGGGCGTTTTAACTCCTACGGTGGCTATATTATTTCAAATCTGCCGGCAGTCGCGAGTAATCTCCCCCTCTTATTTGTCACGGTGCCACTGAGTGTAAAAACGTGAAAGGCGAAGCTTGAATTTCCAGGTATGTCCCTCTTTGGCTAATGTATTTTCAAGATGGAGGCACAACATGGCTTCCGCCATTCGAGCGACTCGCTCGTATGTATTCTAAATGGCAGTTTCTACGCTTACGAGAATACTTGATTAGTTGGTAGAAGTAATTATACATTAATGAGCACATATAATTTTGAAAGAACAAAGTGTTTTTTGCAAAGATTAAAAAAATTACACAGTGTAGCTTTAAAACATGATAGCCTAGATCAGGGGTGCCCAAATTCTTCCCCTTCAAGGGCCAAAAATTAATCGGGGTGGAGGACCGAGGGCCAAAACTAAATGTTCAAGTCATGGACCTTTAAATTGAAATGTATTGCATATTTGCATATCATAAATTTGAAGTCGAACATATATTAAGGAATAATACAATTAGTGGTGGGCCGTTATCGGCGTTAACGCGCTGCGTTAACGCGAGACTCTTATCGCGCGATAAAAAAAATATCGCCGTTAATCTATTCTCCAAATTGGGTTGGGAGCGTTGGGAGCTGGCTCAAGCTACACAAGCTATGATGACGCAATCTACCCGCGGCCGCGAGGAACACCCGGCTGCAACGCATCATATTCGTCGTCATCTTAAGTAAACACGGCTGAAAGTGAAAGCTGGTGTAAAAGATCCGTGCAACATCCATTATTTGGACTTGGTTTGTATTCAAGCCGTCCGATGTAGACTGTGTGGTGTAACAGGTCGGTAAGTTAACACACGACTAATCCGTTCTACCACCTCAAATTCAAAACGAAACATATCACCGAATACCAGCGCGCGTGTATTATTCCCAATATATCTTAGTGAGTGGTGTAGCACATAATCTCTTTTTATTAAAAGCGCCCGATTTTAAGAATCGTTGTTGTGTTTCTTTTTAACTGAAAATACATCAGTTAGACAATATTCTAATTTTAAATTTGGGGTTTCATAAGCTCCAAGCCATAATAAACATTAGACCTACTTAAGTCTCTGCAGATAGTGTACTTAAATTTTATTTATCTGCAAAATTATGTTGTATACTTACAGTTTTGCACAATATATGTTCTCAAAACTACATACACCCTTTCAAAAAAAACAAAAAAACATTTAGCAGTTGTTTAGCAGGGTCTGTGTAACCTGTTCTGAAATGGTTTTATTATAATATCGTTATCGCAAGAGGCTGCAATGTATATCACAATATGGATTTTAGGCCATATCGCCCATCCCTAATTGATAGCCTATAGTAGTTGATAATAACATAGGCCTACCTAATGTTGCCTACGGACGGTAACAGTACAGTAGTAACCTTTTACAGTCTATGAGTAGAACAGCTTTCTCAAGCAGTTTGTGATGCATTTTGGAAACAGGAGATGAGCCCCTGGTCTAATGCGCCACCTGGCTTGAGAAACCCGTTCTCAAAGACTTACTTTTATAGTCATTATTTGGGTAGCACACATACTCTGAATGCCTTCGGCAGAATTCAAATGAGCCATTTTAATCTAGATTAATCTAGATTAATTTCAAAATTAATCTAGATTAATCTAGATTAAAAAAATTAATCTATGCCCACCTCTAAATAAAATACATATTCATAAGTAATAAGCAATATTTATTAATACAAATAGATTTGATTAATCATTACAACAATTCAGGTCAGAACATGCCCCTGTGACATACATTACATGCTTGACTGTTTATCAGTTGGAATATCAGTGGGAGACATGAAGCCTGATTTTCAGAAGTCCCTCAATATCAGGTTCCAGCTGACTTACTGATAGAGTGAGAATGTCATGGAGGTGAGAGTCAGACAGTTGGTTTCTCAGTTTGCTCTTGTTCAGATTCAGTAGACTGAAAGTCTGGTCACAAAGGTAGGTACTTCCAAAGAAAGACAGCATCACCTGTGCATGTTTGCAGATCTTGCCGTACCTGGTTGCTGGAACACATCTGTAAAAGTCCTGTAAGAGAAGATCTCTGAACTTGTTTTGGAGTTCTGAATCAGACTGAAGTTCAAGCAGTTCCATGTGAAGCTCCTCACTGACTGTGTCCACATCAATAGAAAAGGGTTGAGCAAAGAGGTGAAAGACTGTTGCATTTTCTCTGAAATCTACAAAGACAAACTCAAGCATAAGATTGCTGAGGATTTCTGTGTACTTGGGGATGTGTTCTTCCATCAGACTTCTTTAAGCCTGGGAAAATGTGCAAAATTCCCTAAATGTAGACACAAAGACAAAAAAGAACAGTATAAGATGCAAGAAGATTTTGTTCCATTTCATTAAGTAGGCTAAATGCACATTAGACCTTACTTTACTTAGTTACTCGGAAAAGTATAAATTACGGTAATCTGTATTTTGTATCTGATTACTCCAAACACTGCACACAATAACATTATGCTTAATAGCAAGCCCATTTTATTATATAATTTGAATTGCAATTAGGCCTCACCTGTTGAGAGATGTCTGTTGAGCAACAAGAGTTTTTTCTTGAAGGCTCTGACGTGATCATACATCTGGCTGATTACCTGGTCCTTCCTTTGGAGCTGAAGATTCAGAGTATTCAGTAGCTCTGTAATGTCCACCAGAAAAGCCAGGTCGGCGATCCATTGCTTGTCTGAGGGCACTTGAATGTTGCTTTTCTTTCTAGCTTGAAACTCCCTGATCACATCACATTCTTCAGGCCGATTGATTTGGCACACAACTGCTCTTGGTGTAAAATGCAATGGTATTTTAAAATCTGCCCCCCACACTGACGGACTTTCTCTGACACCAGTGTAGTGAGACCGAATGCTTATACCGACCATCGCCGGAGCTCCATCGGTCGTGATGCCCTTCATATTTTCCCACTTCAAGTTGTTCTTCTCCGCAACTCTTTCCACTGCCAAAAGAAATATGCGTTCCTTTGGTTGTGCCTGAAAGTGTTTCAAGGCCGGCAAACTCCTGACACACCTCAAAGTCCTCGCTGACCCCTCGCAAAAACACCAACAACTGCGCAGAGTCGGAGATATCTGTACTCTCGTCGCAGGCAATGGAGAAGGCAGAAAATCTACCTGCTTTCGCAACGATTTGCTCATGGATGTTTTGAGCCATATCCTCCATGCGACGGGTAATGGTGTTCCGAGACAGGCTAATTTGAGAGAAACCCCGTGTCTGATTTGGGCACACAGTCTCAGCAGCCACAGTTAGACACTGTTTCACAAAGTCACCACATGAAAGAGCTCATCCACTTTTCACAATTAATGTGCTAATCCGGTAACATGCACGGGTAGCATTTTCTTGTGCTGTTGACAGCTGAAGCAAAGTACGTTGTTGAGAATGTAACTTTGCTAGCAGGTCTCTTGCCTTGACTTTTTCGTTCCTCTTCACTGTATCTTGAGAACTGATGCAAATGTTTTGTTTCATAATGACGACAGAGGTTATTGTCATGAAACTGCTCCGAGACACGAAGGTAGATCCAAATGCAGCTTTTATTAAGAGGCAATCCAGACACGTAATCCAATAAACAGGCAGTGGATCAAAACACAGGTAGGCAGTCCAAACAAACAAACAAAAACAAAACAAGACAGGCAGGGGTCAGAGGCAAGAGAGTAATCCAAGGAACAGGCAAGAAATCCGAAAACCAAGAAACAAGAAAACCAGGAAAAACGCTCAGAGTTGCAGTGTGACACTAAACAAAACTTTGCAATGATTTAATGATTGAACAAGGAATAAATAGGCTGAAACTAACAAGGATGATGAGACACAGGTGAATGCAATTAGTGATGATGAGTCCGGGCAGTGAGTTATGGGAAATGTAGTTAGTGAGAGAGTGACAATAGTCGGGTGTGGAGTGCCCTCTGGTGGTTCTCAAGGGCACTCCAGCTGGTGACCGTTACAGTTATACTCCTTAAGAACAGCCCCTCTTTGTTTACAGATAAGACATACTGCTGTCGACTTGATTTCAGTAAAAAAATACTTGTGTTGCCAAATATTTTTAAACTTTCTCTTGTCAGTGTGCCAATGCCTCATACGATCCATGTTAGCTACTAGCTTCTTCTCAGCCCTCTTCACTCATGTCATCATAAATTACATCTTGTCATCTTGTCATCTGTGCTGACAGAAGCTAAATAGCGCCCCCCTATTGCCCCATTTAAACTAATGTTAAACTGTGGCCAGATAGTGAACTGCAGCCAGTCTTTGAGTTAATAGAAAGTTGAGACAATGAAATTCTGACCAGAGCACGGGCCAAAAAAAATTGTGTTGGCCCGCAGGCCCCAAATTTGGCAGCCCTGGCCTAGATCTAAGAAATATCTCAATGAATTAATCCAAACGCTTGTCCAACAAGGTCACAACTGAGTGGTTTCTTGAAAAACCTAATAGATCAAAAACAAGATGGGACCCAGCTGAAGATGAACCAGATACATCATCTGTTGAAGGACTACACGTTTTAAAGTTGTCACCCAATTTTTTCTTTATTAAGTCAAAGGATGCTAGCTGCAGTAAAATGATGAAACAGTCAGGATTCCTTGAAATGGTTCTCAAAGCAGCTGTCGGCAATGAATAAAAGAGGGCTGTCTTTGATCAGTTACTACTGGTCTGAACAAGGAGACATTGACCTCTTATTATTCAAGAGAACAGCGAAGAGATCTCATATATCATCCACACTTGAATGCATTTCATTGAGAAATCAGTGGACACTGAACGGCTCTAATATGTATTTGTTTAAGAGGACTGGACACTTGTAGAGCTTGTTATCAAGCCAATCACACTGCTGGTGCTGTTGTGAGGAGTATACTCATCATTATACTCCTTACCGTGCCAAGAGTCTGATTCTCACAGTCTGAAAAACATAGTGGTGTAACAAATGATAATGTTTTTTTTAAGTGAATTAGGGTCAATGAAAAATAAGAGTGGCTGTCACCATTTGATCTGACTTCATTATCTTTTAAAGCATGAATTTTAAAAACAATTTGCAATTTGCCGACGGCCCCAGATTATTGTTGTTCAGCATTCACCTCACGTTAAAACATCACACTCTTACTTGATCTGGACACACTGAGTATCATAAAAAGATTAAAGACTCTAGCTTCGATTTTTGCGGTTAAAGAAAAATGGGTCAAAAGTGAGAGTGGAATTAAAACATTTTTTATTTTTTATTTTATTTTTTTGCATCTGGCAAAACTATTAATAGAGTTTACCTATATCATTTTCCTAATGACCAGATGGAGGATTGAATAACTGGGTCTCTGCACAACCATAAATTTGGTGAACATCTGTCACAACCTCTGGGTGGAGAAAAGGGAAGACGGAAGAATCTCTATCATTGGCCCATGCATCTGTCATGCAGATACATTGGAACATATGTCATTAATGTGGAAGTTGGATTAAACGTTAGAAAAAAGACAGAGACAGAAAAGAAAGATATGTACAAGATGGCACCAGGGCCATAGCTAAGAGGGTGGAAGGTGAGAATGAATAGCGGCTCACAACAATTTCTGTAGAATTAATGTAGGGAAAAAGGATTCTTCTGATCTTCTGCTTTCTTTACTTCTCATTCTAAAAACTGAAATGACAGAGGTTCATGCAGTGGGTGAATCATGTTGACAAAAAGGAAACAAAAATCTGTGAAGCATGAAACAAAGGAAAGGAAGTTCAAGAGGCCAGAATGAGTGTAGGAGCACAATACATAACCATTTTTTTCTATGAAATTGAAGTTTGCCAATTAAGTCATATTAACAGTGTTAAAAATGTAGCACAGGTCAGGAACAGGTTTACTACTGGAACAAAGTAGATTAAAATCACATGATGAATATCAAATTCAACAAATTTGATATATAAAATGTACGTATGATTCAAATAAATCAAAATGGGCCCAGTACAATATACATGGGGCATAGCAATATACAATACCAAGCTTCGGCCCTGCATTGTCACAAAATCTATAGTGAAAAATCTTCTGAAGTGTGTTAAAAAGGAAAGCGAGAACAATAATAAAGGTCAGGCTGAATGTCCAGAGCACCACCACCTGCCAGATCTTCCTAAAACAACTCAATCAGAGCAGACTTGAATAGAGAAAAACTAGATCATCTATTTATCAGCTAAACCACTGACAAATGAGCAGTCAGTCATGACATGACATCTCACTCTAGGGTGCTTTATGTAGAGCATCCATGGGTCATGTAATGAGGTCATGCTAATATAAAATAGATGTGGTTGTTGATTAGTAATCGCCATTTTCTTGATTAGGTCAGAGGTGACCAACATTAAATTGTCTTGAGACAAAGGGACAGATTTCCATCTCTTTGAACACAAATTGTATTTCTTTATGGTAAATTATCAATAATGGACTTAAAACACTATACATTTAAATTACAGTTAAAAGTGAAAGACATTGACGTTGTTACAAACATTCAAATACATACTGTTCTTTTTAACTTTATATTCATCAAAGAATCCTGAAAAAAAAAAAAGTTATCAAAGTTTCCACGAAGATATTAAGTAGCACAGCTGATAATAAGAAATGTTTCTTGGATGGATGGATGGACGGACAGACAGACCAACAGATAAATAGAATGTTGCAAATATATTATATTTTGATCTCTAGGGCCTAGAAAGTCACTGATTTGCTGGTTCAGGGGTGTTTAATTGGGGTTGGAGCTAAACTCTGTCGGACAATAGCCCTCCAGGACCAAGTTTGGAGACCCCTGCCTTAGACAATCAAAACTATTTAGTAAACCCAAAGTCTGCACACACACCACCCCACACCCATGCTCAGGAAAAACAAGCCAATTATTTCCTACAAATTATTTAATTTACTGCATGGCTTCACTAATGTTTTTTAGTCCTGCATTTGGGCATTTTTTGAAGGCCTCTGTTGACCCCTTGTTTTTGGCACCAAAATACTTAAATCAAAAACAGAATATAAAACATACTGTTTTAAATACTATATACAGCATGCCACATACATAGCTGCGTAGGAACCATCAGAAAGTGCTCAGGAACTCCATATAGATTGTCCATTACTTTATCTCAAGGAAAGACACATGAACTTTTGATTGGATGGATGGCCTACCATCCCTCCAGATACTGAGTGGAATAAATGGGCAATCTAATTTATACTTTACTCTCAGAGAGCAATAGAAACTGCTTCTGCAGGCCATTTATAAGTTAACCTCTTTAAATTAAATGTTTAATTATTTAAAACACCATGGGCGAGCTGCCTGGAAGTTAGAAAATCCTTCAGTACAGTTGTAATTCTCAATCATGATTTTAAATGGGATCTGCCAAACCAATACACAAGTACAGAAATAACAACATACTTTTTTCTATATAGACGTTGCCAGGCTAATCCTTTCCAACTGAGAAATTCAAAAGTGTTCTCTCAGACCATATCAAATCTCTCTTAACAAGAGCAATACAACTAACCCAGTTTAGCATCAAAACACATGTTCAAAACAAAACAAAACATCCAAAAGAGTACAATACACCAGTCATTTGCGGACTAAAAACAAAATATGCCTCTCTTCAACGGAGTAGATCATATGTCTTTTGTAAGAGTATTGCTCTTTATAAGCGCTCTTGCATTTTAGAGAAAGTTTTTTTCACTTTGTCACCTTTTGTTATTTTTTATTGCTAGTGGTGCCTGTATGAATATTAATATGCCTCATGCAGGCTGTTAACATTTTCAAGAACACTGAAGCAGGGATTTCATACCAAATTATCAAAGAAACCTGTGACACTAAGCAATGAACCCAAACAAATATTACAATGTGCTAACAACTACTTAGATCATCTTAGCAACTGCCTGCCCCATCTGCCCCGCCAAGGAAGAACATAACAGCCCCATTTTGACTCCAGCACGGCCAGAGACCAGCCATCCACCATCAGCGAACAACCCAAAAGGTTTTAGGGATTTTTTTCTTTTCAGGAGGATTTATACTTAAACATAGGGACATAGTCGCAGCATTTATCCAATGACTGTCTAGTTTCGAAGCACTGAAAAAAACTGTTCAAAGCAGCCCCATTGAAGTCAATGGAACCTGGGCTTCAACCATACACTGTAAGGGAAATGCACTGTGACGCTACGGGAATGTATGAGAAGGAAATCAAGTCAGCCGACCTGCTGTATGTAACTGATTCTGAACGAACTCGTCTTTGAGATGAACGTTTTCTAACGCATTTTTAGTCAATACAATGTTAATACAATAGTACATATTTGACCATTCATTTTTTGACATTATAGGGGAAGCCGAGCTTCCCTTGCAGTCTTAAAGAAATCGCCACTGATATACAGATTATACTGGTTTGGGGAGGTAATACCCAGTATCCCTGTATCTCCAGTGCCCCTGTATCTCCAGTGACTGTATCCTGTATCCCACCTCCTCAAACAGCTAGTTCCTCGCCCCCACCTCCGCTCTTATCCTTCAGCCCCTCTGCATCTCCTACACCATGTCTGGATCGGCCTCAGTGCTTCAGGCCACCAGCTCCACCCAGCCCAGATGATCCCCTGGCTTCGCCTGCAGCCTCTGTGCCCATCGCTCCACCTTGGTCTGTCAGCACATCGGCTCCACCTTGGCTCTTCCTTCCCTCTGCTCCACCGGACACCATCGGCCATACAACTCCACCGGGCTCCTACGTCCCTCTGGCTCCAACTTGGTCAGGTGTCGACCTACCTGCGCCTTCGGCTCCATCTGACTCCGTCCTCCCCTGGCTTTGCCTTTGTCCTCGGCCCCACTGGCTTCGCCTGTCCTCTGGTTCACTGGTTTCAATTCAGACGTTTGTCGCTGCGGCTCCACCTCTGTCTCCAGTACCATCGGTATCGAGTGGGCTCATCGGCCTGCCATCTCGACCAGTGTCTCCATCTTCGGCAGCTCTATTTCTTTCGGTCATCCCCAGGGTGCCTTTCATCAAGTCGTCATCATGGCTCCTCCTGTCTTCGACTCCTCCCTAGGGCCTCTTCCTGGCTGGTCTCTGGAGCAACATCTGGCTCCTCCTGCTCCTGTCTCTTCACTGGCTCTTCCCACTATCCACTCCCCTTTGGACTGTATTTTCTGCCCTGGACTGGATTTTTTTTACAGGATCAGGGTAATTAATACATTTACAAACAGTCAGTGAAAGTGGTAATAATCATAGGGACACCCTCCTCCAGAGCCCCTGCTCTCACTCTTCTTTTGGAATATTTATAACACAATGCTAAATCATAAATCAGATGTATGTACAATAACATTACGATGTCCAGAAATCGATTTAAATAGTACATTGGGTTTATTTTGTCATTTAATGAGGTCTAATATATGTTGTTAGTGGTGAGAATTTTCACGTGAATAAATACATAGATCCGACAATTTTACATGTGTATTTAAATGGTCCAGTGGGAGAACTTTTGCCAAGCGTGTCAGAGGTTCTGTTAATTAATATAATATAATAATTAATATATTATAGATTTGTCTGTTGTGGTGGTGATTAGACAAGATATGTGGTGACGTCACAATCGTACTGCATTGTGGGACATATAGGTGCCTGAAGTGTACATTTGAAGTAGAATCGAGGGAACGAGGGTCTGTCCATATAAACTTCCCTCATCCACTTCAGGAAGTGGAAAATGGCAGCAGGGATTCCTCCGAAGAGGAAGTGCTTAGGGAAGTTTGCAAGTGCGTGTCTAAAAGTGGACTGGAACGCAGCCACAGTATCCGCGCCACTGATCGCAGCGGCAATGAGCACTTTGATCACTTGATTTCAAAAACAACACATTTCAGCGCTAGATCACCTCTTATTTAACAAATTAACTAAATGAATGCTCTGCTAGTTAACTGGAGATGTTTTATTTATTTGTATTGGTACATTCGTGCTGCAAGATGTTTCAAAAGTGGTGGGGACAATATCGACCTTAGCAAAAAGTGGTGGGGACATGTCCCACCCGTTCCACCCGCAAATTACGCCTACTGTGTATGTGTCAAGTTTGCTCCATTGTTTAAGCTAGTTTTCCTGAGTTGTCTGATTAGTCATTATGTTCACCTGTCATCTATTAATAATCTCATTTATTTCCTTTTTTTGCTCCGTGCATAAATACCCTGAGTTCTCCCTTTTCCTCTGTTCGTCCTCATTTGAAGTAGTGTGGTTGTGTTTATCCTGTGTTATTCTCCGAGTTTATCATTAAAGCCTGTTCCCTTTTATCCTCCTTCGTCATGCACTTACTTATTACAACCATACCGTGACAGTCACGGGCTGCTGTGTATAATTCAAGGAACAAGGAGCGGGACACGGAATTAATGATAGAGAAGACTTTTAATTACCACAAACAGCGAGAGCATACATCAAACATCTAACATAACAAAAAAAATACTTTTGTGAGGTGCCTTCGTGTGCAAACGCTGCAGTCATTGCCTGATAAGTTAAGTTTTCAGACGGAGCCAAATGAAAACGAGTGAGCGGAGTTTGCCGGAAGAGCTGGCACTTTCACATAATTTGTGCTTGCTGTTTAATAATTATGTGAAACTCAGCAAACTGGCAGCTCCAGAAGTAAGATGAAAAGATTTATCTGAAACTCTGGTTCCTGTTATTCTTCTCTTGTGAATTTCCAAGTGATACTTACCTGTGCTCGTCTCCCACGTCCACTGAGGTGTGTGCTTCAACAGTCCGTCTGGCATCCACTCCTTTCGTCAATCGCATGTAAGAGAGAAATTTCATTATTATCTTTATTCCATCCATGATAACTACTCACATTTTTACCTCTGCTTCAGCTTGTGTGGATTCACTTACCTCCTTTATAATAATGACAACATTTGGCATTCAAGGATGAGTTCAAGTTCATTCAAGAATGAGGTTGCATAGAAAGAATTAATTAGCAAATTGCTGTGCTAAATTTTGGTTCATCTCAGAGAACAGGACCTAAATTTACATTTTGCTGTCATCAAAAATGCAATGATTAGTCTTTCACAGTTTCCCACTTAACAGGATCGGTGAGCCCATTCATCTCTTATGTGAAAACTCAGCTTTAAACAAATTGTCTGACACTGTAAAACTTTCTCAGCACTGTTACATAATGAAAGACTGAAAGAGGATGAAACATTTAGTATATTCTAGACATTATGCAAATTTGTATTGGTTTACTTCTCATCATTTATCTAAACAAGGACACTAAAACCCAAACGCAGGCAAATGTACACAGTCAGTTCTTACTGTACAGCAAAAAAATAAATGAGACCCTAGATTTATGAACAAGTTACAGCTGTGCAATGAAGTGGGATGAAACGGTGCAGTTTTTACATCTGATCCTTTGCCTGGGAATGATTCGTACCGTGAAGCAGCAACAGGCAGAGCTGCACCAACCTCACCCAGAAGAAAGACTCACAGGACAGAAAGTGTTCAGAATGAGATCTCCAGGGATTCCCAAGTTCAACCGCTATATAAAGATGGGAGAGAAAACAAGCCTGTGAAGGACAGGAGATCCCTAGAGGGTTTATTTAATTTTACATTTCAGAGCTTTCTTGCTGGAAAGTACCTTTCATCTACAAATGAGCCTGGACATATACGGAATAGGCTCAGCACAGCACTTCTCTACAGTGGGTCCATCAGCCCTTGTGAGAGTTACAGTGAGACAGAGTGCTCTGATGAGCAGTGCTACAGTACATCTCTAAGTAGTGAGCAAACCTTTCAGGCTGGGCTATAGCAAATCAGCCAGCTCCCCTAGGAGGTGGAGAATAGACTGAGAGGTGCCCACACAGGAAGACAGGGAAACTCACAGACTGAAAGGAGCTGAAGAAACAGAGACAATTTGACAAACAAAAAAAAGAAAGGAGAGAAAAAAGGAGTGAGTAGCACCTTTAACAGGGAGGAGGGTGCTGTTGAACACACTCAGCTTAGTGGGAATTGCGTGGCTTTCACTAAGCAACACAATCTCATGGTAATTGGTAACTATTTAACATTTTGGTGAATTGATGGCTATTTTTATGAATTCATATACAATCCCACTCGTATGTTTTTTACAAGCTGCTTACGCCTCACTGAGGGTTAGGTTTAGGGGTGAAGCTTCCTGCTAACTTTTTTTCTAAAAATATTAATATTAATGAAAGAAAATAAAATTAATTTAATAATAATTAGTTACATTTATATAGTGATTTTACATCTGGATGATGCGACGGCAGCCAAAACGCCTACCACACACCAGCTTATTGGTGGAGAGGAGACAGAGTGATAGAGCCTATCAGTGGTGATGATTAGGAGGCCATGATGATGATGGACAGAGGCCAATGGGCAAATGTGACCTGGATGCCGGGAATGGAAGGACATCCTGGGATTTTTAATGACCACAGAGAGTCAGGACCTTGGTTTAACGTCTCATCCAAAAGACTGTGCTTTTTGACAGTATAGTGTCCCCGTCACTAATGGAGCAAAACTATTTGATGAGAACCAATTGTATTAGTAATGTTTCTGACATATCAAAATATTGTGTAGGGATTTTTTTACTGAAATAATCAAGTGGATATAAATTACAATAGGTAACTTATTTAATGTCCCTGTAAAATGCCTTTTAACATTTTCTCCCTACTTAAAATGCAGCGTTTTTATGAACTGCTGGTAAAAATGAACCACTGCCTGAGCTGACTTTAGACATACATACAAAGTGGATCTAAATCCATTATTCACAACTTTCCTAGAAACATTACATAAACATCACACCCCCTTCTGTCAAGGGATTATGAGACTGTGGGCATAAAGTGATTTTTCCAGCTGGTAGAATGTCCCTCCCTTGAATGTGCTCTGTTTTGTGGTACACCTGTTGAACTGCCTCATTGAAAATCCAGCCCATGATTATTTCCACTGTCACTGACTGTTTCTCTCCAGTATGACATGTGGTCATTAGTCCTTGTAAATGTATTAATTACCCTGATCCTGTAAGCATATGGTGGAATGTGGAGATGATGATGATGATGATCTATGGTGACATTAGGGAACCGTTAATTCATTGATTGATGATTTAGTAAGATGTTGTAGAAAAACAGTAGAAAACAATAATTGAGTTGAGGTTTGTCTATCTGAATCACAGATCAAAATGGAAACATCAGCAGATGTAAATCCAATATCAAAACTGATAATTTACGTGGCACTTACATTTTATGCATTTGGCATAATCCAAAGCAATTTACAGTGTATTTAATGATTTTTGTTTTTTACTGTAGATGTGTTCACTTGAACTCAAACCCAATATATTGGCATTGCTACAGTAGCACATGTTAGCAGTTGAGCTAAAGGAACTCAAAAACAAATTAAAAAGTAAAATACAATAAGTAGAGATTCAACACAGAAGATACTTTGACGATTCAGCATACAATTCTTGATTTGTATTGCATCAAAGCATTAAGCTTTGGTTTAAAAGCTCTCCCTCTTGCAGATGGACATGTTTATGAATCAAAAATAAAAGTACAAAAATATCTGGCTTGAACTGAAGGATCAGTCAATTTCTGTTTTGAGCCTCAGAATGGAGACTTCTAAATGTGTTGATCTGCCCTTCCAGCAGATTAACTGATCAAGTGATTTAGTATTAGACTTTTAAAGCAGCATTTGACTGAATTATTCATAATACTTATAGCCTAGCTTATTGAAATAAACTGAGGATATCTGGAAGACATATTAACAGCCTCGATCAGCACATTTCCCCTCATATCTTCTGAGTCACCGATTTAAATGTGACTATAGGTAAGTCTCAATCCGCTTCCTCAGTCTTATTCAGAATCAGTGACATTCAGTTCCATTAAAGGTTCTCGTGCATACATATTTCTGTCGATGCGGACGGAAAACCATACTAAATGTATATGTATATCAAATTTCCCCACAATATTTAACAGAGCTGCAACACTGCTACTAAATCTACAGTGTGAACAGACAGCAGACAGCAGACAGCACGACCCGTGTAGTCTGATTACCAAAGTAATGACTCTTAAGCTTGTTCATTTTAGCGAATCAGTAACAAACAAAGTCATTCATTTGGAAATCCAATTACTAAAAAAAATACTCTAAAGGTGGAGTCAGATTTAGTCTTGTTGAGTAAATATTCATGGGTGAAATCCATTAATTTCAACAGGAATCCATTGAGAATTTTGTCATGGCAAAAGCTTTATGCCTAAGTAACTTTCTTAATTTTTTTCAGTGAATCAAAAAGATACAGTGTAGTCTAAACTCACGAACAAATTAATCTTATGATCCGTTAGGGAAATAAAAACAGTGACCAGTGTAGTTCAAACATTGTGCTTAATAGTGCCGAAATTTGTATTCACAATATACTGATTCACATCATAGGGAACTAGGGAGTAGTATAGAAAGATAGTGCACTCATATTACTATAAGTGGAAGAAAGTGCAACACGCAATATGGCGGAATAAGTCCCGCCTTCTAAATAAAAGAGTAAATGTTTCAGAAAAAAAATGAAGCTTCCCCGGGGGCCGCCATTGATTAGCAGACCCTCACCTGCTGTTAGCATTCCATTGACTCCCATTCATTTTGGCGTCACTTTGACAGCAAATAACTTTACATCTGAGGTGTTTAAAGACTCCATTTGTCCATTATTTATTTCCAAAGAAACACGAAAATGTATAAAAGGCTCCATTACCTTGTATCTTACGTTATGGCCCAGTAGAAGCAGTTTTTGTAAAAATAGGCTAACGATTGCGTCATAACCACGCGACTCTCTGTCGCACAGTAGAGAAATTACCGTATGGACAGGAGGAGAAGCTCACGGGCAGTCGGGGGGACGTGGAGGCAAAATGACAAAATAATTAATCAGAATACATAGCAAAAGTTTCTCCTGCTCCTAGCTCATGGACACCTCCTACTGACACTCTCCGTCTCTGCAAGTTTCGGAAGGGAATGATTCAGATTTCTCTTGGCACAGCTACTAGAAGACAAACCTGTCTGTCTTCTAGTAGCTGTGCCAAGAGAAATCTGAATCACGTCACATCTACGTCGTCAAGCTCAGTTTGAGTCTGCGCAGTACGCTCAGCCATCAGGAAGTGAGTGCTTCTAATTGACTTCACTTTTCTCCGTTGAATCCAATGGGGTCGCTGTGTCCATTTCTTTTACTGTCTATGCCTATTGGCAGGCCCGGGGTGGGTAATCGGGAGAATTCCGCTTCACTTTTGGGCCGGTCGAGGAATTTTTTTTTATTTTTTTATTTTATTTTTTTCTTCACATTTGTCACGTTAGTTACATTAGGCTACACACGTTCCGCATTCTGACACCGCAGCGCACAGCCTCTGCATGGGTTGTACCATGAGAGGAAGTTCTCCCCTCTCCTTCCATAGCCCGTCTTTTCCAAAACGTTTTCTCGGGTAGATGGATGGGTGGATGCGAGGAAGAGGCCAGAAGGGGCTGAAAAAACCAGGTTGAAAAAAAGAAAGGCATTGGAGGAAATGCCAAATGTGCCAAGCTTACAGATTTATTTTCAAGAGGACAAACACAAGTGGCAACATGTAAAGAGAGATAGGCCACATTCTGCAACGTAATTATTCGGCTAATACCGTTGTAGCGTTGTCAACCTATTCACAAGCAAAATATAACATTTAATTAAAATATTAGCCTTTTTGTATCACTCAATACATGGCTATTCATAGACTTTGCAAATATTATGCAATTTAATATTGATAACAAAACTCAAGCTTGATCTGTGTATGCAGTAAAATGATCTCTTAATTATTTTTTTGTAGCTTCTGAGCAGCAGATAAGCCAGTCCCCCGCTGAAAATGAGGAGGCCATGATGACTACAGGGACAGGTAGAGAGGATACCAGAGTAAATAATATGAATTAAAGTTATTTAACCCTCAGGTTGTGTTCAAAACCCTAAAACATCTTTTGTGTTCCCGGTCAAAAATGACTGGCCTACAAAAAATAGCTTATAAATCACTTGTTATGCTATATAATCACCCAATATTGGATTCAATCTTCAACAAATTTGTAAATATTACATAAAATATGAAAAAATTGGCACTGTTGATCACACTAGTCTACTTTAATTTTTCACCAGGAAATTTGTTTTGAAAAAGTTTTATTTTGTACAAAATGGCACATAGTCACACTTGTGGTGTTCCCGGTCAAAAAAGACCGGCCTACAAAAAATAGCTTATAAATCTCTCATTATACTATATTATCACCCAATATTGGATTCAATTTTTTTGTCAACTTGTTTTCTTTCAATTAGGACTGGTTTTATATTTCTATTTGCATCTGATTAATCATAGGCCTCATTTATCTGAGAGTTAGGTATCACGTTTTTTTTATTAAAAAAGCATTATTTGTGAATATTTTTGAATACAAATAAAACTGTAAACATTAGTTCAATATGGCTCTTTGTGGAAGAGTGGGATACATTTCAAATGCTTTCTTTCTTTCTTTCTTTCTTTCTTTCTTTCTTTCTTTCTTTCTTTCTGCTTTTGTTAATTTATCAACCTATCCTTGTGGAATAGTGGAATATTTTTTGTTAACTTCTCAGCTTAAGTGAATTATTATTTAACCTTTACATTATTTGTTGAACCATGGTATTAATATACACTACACAATAGTAAGAGCTGAACTGTTGCTTCATTTATCCAATTTGGAAAAAGTGCTAATTTGGAATTCCACCATGGAAAAAGAGGGCCGGTCTTGGGCCTGAAACTCCCGGGCTGAAAAGTGGCCCCACTCCGGCCCTGCCTATTGGTAGTCATTCTCAGAACAGTCATGTTGCATCCGAAATCACATTCCTTGAGGCAAAGTACCCGGATGACCGATTTCTTCCAGCGAGAATCTGAAATGTGCATTCGATGGACACTTTACTATCCCATGCGGCCATGGGAGAGGATTTATGAATGGCAGTGAAGCAATGTAACGGACGCTGGTAGGTCACATGATAAAGACAACATGGTGAATGTGGTATGTCCAGATTCAGATTCATAATATAGGATACAGGTGCAGAGGCCAGCTCAATGCAGTTGTCTAAAAACTATACCAACTGCAATATATTGCAAAATGCAGTACAAGGTCCAAATGTAAAGTATAACACAGAAAGTGTGTTATTGAGAATGAGGTAGGCTATGTTATATTACATTCATACTACACATTTATACTATATAGGATGTTCTTTTTTGAAGTTGCTATTTGAAATAATTACTAATTCAAAATAAGTTCCTACTCAAGAGAGTATATGCGATTTTGCACGCAGTCTCAGTACACGTTCTCTCCTGTTAGTCTTTGCGTGCTTAGAGCTGCGCATGTGCATTGGCTGCTCCAGCCTGAAAAATACGCTTTTTTTAATGCTATTTGAGTAAGAAACCACATGTATGTTACAGTTGTTGTCAGATTCCATTGGTGATTTCAAATATGAAATTTAAACTTGATGAACAACTTTGGAGAATTGTATGTTTCCCCAATCAAATATATAGGAGCTGCACTTGTCTGACTGAAATAGCTGTCCGAGAGGCGTTTCAAAGATTGCCACCAAGTGAAATGACTGACATGCACTTTGGTAGAATGAGACTAGCATATGTTTGATGCTCTTTGCAAAATGGAAGCATTTTTGTCTGAATATTTTTGAGGACATGTTGTACCATAAAATTATAGTAGGTGTACGATTTGAGGCTAGCTTTCAACAGACTGTCCTTACACATTATAGCAGGCATTAATCAAATGGCTGAATTATCATCGTAATCAAACACCTTGGAGTCAAAGCAGAAATATGGTTTGATACAAAGTGACAGCCTATCAGGGAGTCTCACCGCTAGAGCCCCCAGTTCATATCTCCCCTGCTGTT